>NW_008705570.1:999349-1163394 GCF_000186865.1 Aureococcus anophagefferens | reverse complement strand
GCTGCTGCCGGATGAGTCGATGTAGTCGATCGCGTGCAGGCACTGGTCCTTCAAGCCGGAGATGGTGATGGTCAGCGCGTGCTCGTCGAGCTCGATCTCCGCGCCGGCGACGCGCGCGATCTTGCGCTTCGTCGAGCCGCCGCGGCCCAGCACGAACGCCGCGTCGTCCTTGTCGACCTCGATGACCTTCTGGATGCGCTCGCGGTCCTCGCCGTCGTCCTTGCCGTCGTCGGCGTCCATCTTGTCGTCCTTGCTGCCGGACCGCGCGCGCCGCTCACGGTCCCGGGATCCCTCGCTCTCGTCGTCGCTGCCCATGATGACGGCGCTCGCGGATGTTATGTGATTCGGCTGGCAGCGATTCTCAGAGCCAGGATTGGGGGCAGCGTCGAGAGATTTAGCCGACCTTGAGGTACGTGTTACCCTTCGACCCGCGCGCGGGTCACGCCTTCCGCGGGAGCGCGCCGCCGCCGAGGTCGTCGACCGCGCGGAAGCAGGCGCTCATGAGGACCTCGCCGTAGGTGACCGCGGGCGGGACCTCCTTGATCGCGGTCCAGATGGTTTTCTCGCCGTTGACGAGAACGGCCGCGTGCTGGACCATCTCCGCGGCGTCGCGGCCGAAGATGTGGACGCCGAGGATGCGGCCCGTGGACCGCTGGAAGACGAGCTTTAGAAACTCGTCGTCGGGCCGCGGCTGGACGCAGGCCTTGATCGTGTCGTTGAAGGGGACCGCGATCGACGCCGCGTCGGGCCCGTGGGCGTCCGCGGCCTGCTCCGCGCTGAGGCCGACGGCGCCGACGCCGTCCTCGATCCAGAGCGCCGTCGCCGCGTGCTTGTCCTCCTTGACGGCCTCGCCGACGTGGGAGCCGTGGCCCGCGACGTAGGCCGCCCACTCCTCCGGGAACGCGTCGCGCACGGCCACGTGGCACTGGGCCAAGCCCGTCGACAGGAGCCCCGGCGGCGATACGGCGTTGCGGCCGGCGCAGTCGCCCGCGGCCCAGACGCGGGCCGCGCCGGACGCGCGCATCGTCGCGGCGTCGACGTCGACGTGGCCCTGGGGCGTGGCGCGGAGGCCGCCGGCCGCGAGGTCCAGGCTCGCCGTCGCGCCGGAGCGGCCGACGGCCGAGAGCACGACGTCGCAGGCGATTTCTTCGCCGCTGCCCAGGACGACGCGGCCGGGGCCGCGCGGCGTCCGCGGGGGCTCCGCGCTCACGACGTCGCCGTCCTCGTAGCGGACCGTCACCCCAACCTTTTCCAGGCGTCCCGCGATGGCGCTCCGGATGTCGTCGTCGACGGCCTTGCCGTCGAGCAGCGACGGCTCGCGGAGGACGAGGGTGACGCGCGCCCCCAGGTGCCGGAGGATGAACGCGTACTCGACGCCGATGACGCCGCCGCCCTGGATGAGCACGTGCTCGGGCAGGCGGCCCACGCCCATGATCGTGTCCGAGTCGTAGAGCCACTCCGCCGCGGCCGGGTCGTCCCAGGGCAGCGACGGCACGCGCGTCCCCGTCGAACCCGTCGCGAGGAAGACCGTGGCCGCCTCGAGCGTCGCGTCGCCCACGGCGATTTTATTCGTGCCGACGAAGGTCGCGGGACCGGCGAACGCCTCGACGCGGTCCTCGTTGACGAGCGGCGCGAACGCGGCGGCCGTCTTGCCGAGCGCGCGACCCGCGGTGTTCTCGACGTACGCGCCGACGTCGCGCCAGTGCACGCGGCGATCGCCCGACGCCGTGCCGAGCTCGCGCGACGCGAAGCGCAACGCCTTGCTGACCCAGCCCGTGGGCGCCGCCAGGAGCGCGCCGTCACGCGTCGCCTCGACGACGGCCACCTTGTGGCCAAGCGTCGCCGAGAGTCGAGCGGCTTCGCATCCCACGGGCCCGCCGCCGACGACGACGACGTCGAAGCGCCTGCTGCTCAGGGACGACAGGGCGCGGCGGAGGAGCATCGTGTTGTGGCGAGGTCACTGCGCGCACGCGCGAGGTGCTGGTGAACTCGGTGAAATCGGTGTGCGTTTTTGTTCAGCGCTCGCTGAACGCCCCGCCCGTCGTGAACTCGGTGAAATCGGCGTGCGTTTTTGTTCAACGCTCGCTGAACGCCCCGCCCGTCGTGAACTCGGTGAAATCGGTGTGCGTTTTTGTTCAACGCTCGCTGAACGCCCCGCCCGACGCCCGGACCCCGGATCTCTCTACAGCCTGTCACACAGGCCTCTCTCTAGCGCATTAGGCGACGCACCCCGCCTACGCGCCTGCCTTGGGCGGGCGCGTAGGCCTCTGGGGTAGGCCATATAGGTCGGGTTTAATCGACGACGCCGAGTAATCGCGCGTTCGAGCTCCCTGCTTCGGTGCGCTGAGAGTGGCGGCCTAGAGGCCCACGGCGGCCTTGAGGCCGCCGACCAGGCCCGTCGAGGCGCCGGGCGTGCCGAAGGCGAGGAGCTTGGCGAAGGCCGCGGCGAAGTCCTTGAAGAAGAGCTCCTCATCCTTGGCGTAGACCTCGACGTGCTTGCGGAACTCCTTGTCCCAGAGGAGCGCGACGTCCGACGGGAGCATCATGAGCTTGCCGGACGGGTCCTCGAACTGGTCCGGGCCGGTCCACGCGCGGCCGTTGTGCGTCGTCTTGAGCGTCCACGTCTCCTCGAGGAGGAGGCGGAAGTACTCGTTGGAGAACGTCGTCTCCGCAAAGGTCCAGGGCCCCCAGTAGCCCGAGGCCGTCTCGTGGCAGCGGCCGAGCGCGTGCGCGCCGGAGAGCGCGACGATGTCCTTGTCGTCGAAGCCCATGCGGTGGAAGATGTCGCGGAGGTGCTGCACCGTGCCCTTGAGCGTGCCCTTGTCCGCGTCGGGCAGGCGGCCGTCCGGCGGCGACGACGACCCGTCGGCGGCGTCGGAGCGGCCCGCCTGCCACGCGATCGTCGGCCCGCCCATGCCTTCGATGGCGACGACGCCGCTGAGCGTGAAGGCGTCGGCGCGCGACAGGCCGTGGGCCGTGGCGACGCCCTCGATGAGGCGGCGGGCCTCGGCGAGGCCCGCGTTCGCGCCCCACCGGCTCTCCGGGCAGAACTTCATGCGGCCGCCGTCGGAGCCGCCGGTCTTGGTCTTCGCGCACCACGTGCCGGACGCGTGCCAGGCGAGGCGCACGAAGGTGGGACCCATGCTTGTGCCGTCGTCGCGCTTCTCCTCCGAATCCTCGATGAGCTTGGCGATTGCGCTGCGCGCGCTCGCCTCATCGCAGCTTGCGACGAAGACCGGTGTTGCCGCCGCAGGAATGAGGCGCAAGAGAGATGCACGCGAGAACATGTTGGCACCGCTGGGCTCTGCGACGCTCTGGCCTCGTTTTAAGGCGAGCGAGAGAAGAGATGCCCGACGTCGGGTCAACATCCCAGGCCCCTGGCAGGGGTAAACGGTGCCTTTACGTTGCAGCTCGCGCGCGAAGTGGCAGGACCCGGGCGACACCACCGACAAGCTTGCGCGGTTGCACCAAAAGAAGGCGGTCTTTAGACGGGCCCCCCGGAGCCACGAGCGTCAAAACTCCGGAAACACACTTACACGACCCCCCGCCCGTCGACGGGCGCGTAGCCCGGCCGCGGGAGGCCGACCACGACCGCCTTGGACGCGAGCTTGGCCTGGATGTCCTTGACCGTCAGCCCTCTCGTCTCCGGGAGCGCGGCTCTCACGAACGCGAACGCCGCGGCGAGCACGGCGCCAAAGGGCAGGAAGCACGCGGGCCCCAGCGCCTGTGTGCAAATCAACCAGTGAGCTGGGACGTCGGGGCCAAACTTCAGAATTCTCTAGCTCGGTCAAATCGAAGTCGATTCGGCTGACTTTTGGACGAATCGATTGCTCTCAGCGAGTTCTCGAAGCACGGCGGAAGTGCTCGTGTCAAAACATTCGATTACGCGCACATTGAAGTCGGGTTGAAGATTTGATTTGCACACAGCCCAGCGCCGCGTTGATCGCCGGGAAGCCGAGGCCCACGAGGAAGTTGCAGGCCCAGTTCACCTGGCACGCGGCGGACTGCGCCGCGTCGAGCGCCGGCCCGTCGAACATCTCCGCGACGATGAGCCAGGGGATGGGCCCGAGGCCGATCTCGAAGAAGGACACGAAGGCGCAGACCGCGGCCAGCGACGCCGCCGTCGGCACGAGGCCGAGCAGCGCCGCCGTCAGCACGAGCGTCGACGCGCCCATGCCGCCCGCGGACCACATCAGCAGCTCCCGGCGGCCGCGCCGGTCCATGAGCACGATGGCGACGTAGGTCGCCACGACGTTGACGCCCGCGACGAGCGCGGACCCCAACGCCGGGTCCGCCAACACGCCCTCGAAGAACATGGTCGAGTAGTAGAAGACCGCGTTGATGCCGCAGAGCTGCTGCGCGACGTGCAACGCGACGCAGCTCAGCAGCAAGGGCCGCTGGGACGGGTCCGCGAGCAGCGCGCCGACGGACACGTGGCGCTTCGCCGCGCCGCCGCCGTCGCCGATGATGTGGATGACTTCTTGCTCGAGCGCCTCCGCGTCGCGGAACCCGTACAACCGCCGCAGCGCGGACCGCGCCGCCGCGGACCCCGCGTCGCGGTCCAGCAGCCACTTGGGCGACTCCAGCAGGTAGGGCGCGCAGAGCAGCTGCAGCAGCGCGAGCGCCGGCGTCGCGCCGAACGCGAACCGCCACGACACGTCCACGAACGCGCCGCAGTCCGCGGCTAGGATGCCGATGACCATGGCGAACCTACCAAGTGCGACGGGGTCGGATTCCTTCACATCTTCAGGCGAAATTCACGCGAAAAAACACGCCTGTGCTCGACGCTGTGGCGAACTGCGTACACGTGCCGAAGGTGCCCCGTAATACCGGCGGCGCGAGCTCGCCGAGGTAGACGGGCACGAGCACGGACGCTAATCCCGACGCGACGCCCACGACGAAGCGCGCGAGCACCAAAGCCGCCATCGACGGCGCCAGGGCGAACAGGGACCCGCCGGCGAGGAAGAGGAGCGCGTCCAACAGCAGCGCGGACCGTCTTCCCCTCGCGTTCGCCACGCGCCCGCCCGCCAACGCGCCGAAAGGCCCGCCGATCGCCTGTGTGGAATTTAAATCTTCAACCCGACTTCAATGTGAGCGTATTCGAATGTTTTGACACAAGCTCTTCGGCTGGGCTTCGAGAACTCGACGAGAGCGATCGATCCGTCCAAAAATCAGCTGAATCGACTTCGATTTGACCGAGCTAGAGAATTCTCAAGTTTGGTCAGGACCACCCAAACCAGTGGTTGGTTTCCACACAGCCGATGGCGAACGCCGCGACGGCGAGCGCCCACGCGGCCTGCGAGTGGCCCGGGAAGACGGACGCCTCGAAGGCGTTCATGACGCCCGTGTTGTAGCCGCAGAGGAACTGGGACACGCACGCCACGGCCGCGGCCATGAGCAGCGGCGCGCTCACGACCTCGTTGAAGAGCTCGTCCTCCGCGGTGCGGCACGCGGCGTAGAGCGCCGCCTCCTCCGTCGTGCGCGGCACCAAAGCCAAATTCAGCGCCGACGGCTCCCGCGAGAGGTGGAGGAAGGAGTAGCTCCGCGTCAAGCCCTCGAGCTCGCCCCGGCGCTGCTTCATGCGCATTTCGTTGTAGCGGCGCTGCAGCGGGTCCGCGGGCGACCGGCGCGCGTGGTCGCTGAACGTGCGGCCGCTCTCGTCGAGCGTGCGGTAGAGCCCGCGCTCCGCGACGTAGCGGCCGTAGGAGATCTCCCGGACGACGTCGTTCGTCCGCGTCGCGAGGCCGGGCACCGCGACCATGGGCAGCGACGCGTAGAGCGTGCCGCGGCGCTCCTGGAAGGGCGTGCGCGGCAGGTCCATCATGGATAATGAATTCTTGAGCACCGTCGGGTCCCGCCCGCTCCGCCAGAAGACGTCGCTGCGCGCGCTGGCCATCGCGTCCTCGGCGTCGAAATCGTGCTTCAGGCGCTCGAGGTCGTCGAACATGGAGTAGCTCACGGACCGCGTCGGCGCCGTCGCGGCGCGCTCCATCTCGGGCGTGTCCATGCGCGACCCCGCGAGACGCGCCGCTGCAGAGATGCTGCAGAGATGCCTTGGGAGGCCGCTCCACCTCAAAAATACAAAATCGCCGCTTTTGCAGGCTTTCTTGAACCGACGTTGCCGCGATTACTCGTCCAGCCGCGCCATGAGCCGGGAGAGGTGGGCGATCTGGTAGTCGCGGGCCGCGCGGCCGACGCGCGTCGGCGCGGCCTCCGCGCGCCAGTGGCCGTCGAAGACGGCCTTGGCCGCGTCCCGGAACGCGGCGCGCGCGCCGGCCTCGTTCGATTCGAGGGGCCGGATCCAGTCCGCGACGGTCCGGTCCCTATTCCGCAGCTCGTCGGGCGCCGCGAGCGCCGCGCGCAGCGCCAGGAGCAACGGCGACTCGTCCGGCGCGTCGACGTCGACCCACCAGACCACGGCCGACGGCGGTTTCGGCGCGGCGCGCGCGATGGGCGTCGCCTCGAGGTCCCGGCAGAATTTCACGGACGCCGCGCGGCGCCGCCGCAGGGGGCCGTCGTCGGCGCCGTCGACGTCCGGCGCGACGCACGCGCCGTCGAGGAGCTCGCCGACGGCGCCGGATGCTTTCAAGGGCACGACGTGGCGCGCGCGCGGCCCGTCGAGCGCGTCCGGCAGGAACCCGTACTGGGACAGCAACACCAGCGGGCTCCCGTTGACGGACGCGTAGTCCCAGAACACCTCGCCGTGGTCCGGGTGGAGGTTCGCCGTCGCTACGATAGAAACGTAGCCGTCGTCGACCACGAGCCGCGTCGGCGACGGCGACGCGTAGTTGAAGAAGTCGCAGCCGGGCACGAGCGCCTGCACCGCGTCCTCGCGCGTCGACGCCGACCCGTTGAGCTGGAACGCGCGCGTCTCGATCAATTTCCGCGCGCACGCGTACGCGGTCGCGTCGACGTCCGCGAAGCACGCGTCGGCCTGCAGCAGCGGCCGCGCCGCCGCGTCGAAGACCCGGTCCTGGTCGTCGACGACGGCCCAGAGGTGGTCCTTCAGCGGGCCCGCGCCGACGTCCGGCGGCCGCAGGAAGTCGCCGTCGCAGCAGCTTTCGAGGAACGCGACGTAGGGCGTCTTCTCCGCCTCCTTGAGCTTCTTCAATGTCAGTAATAGCAACAACCCAAAGGCCTCGGCGCGGCCGCCGCCCGTCACGCGCCGCACGTCCGCGTCGTCCGCGGCGGCGGCGCTCGACAGCGTCGCGGCGAGCGGCGCGCGCACGAGCCGCTCGCCCGCGCGGACGCCGCCGCCCTTCGGGTCCACCATGACAAACACCCCGCGCGACCGCGCCTCGTCGAGCAGGATGCCCTCGTGCCACGTGCCGCCCTGCTTCAGCAGCCAGGCCACGGTGATGCCCGCGAGCTCGAGCTTGACGCTCGGGCCGGCGTCGCCGTCGTCGGAGTCGCCGCCGTCGGCGCCGCCGTCGTCGCGCTCGACCTGGTCCCAGAACGCGTCGTCGTCCATGGACTCCATCACTGGGTTTTTGTCCTGCGGGCGCACAACTATAGCGGGCGCACGTCTATAGCTGCAGCGCCCGCAATTTAGCGAGCGTGGATAATTGCCTCAAGGAGAAGCAAACTCCAGCCTCTCCATCCTTGTAAAGGGCATGGAGACCTCGAGCGGCGGTCCCTGGACCTGCGCGGCGTGCACGTTCATCAACACAAAGTCGCAATATTTGACTTGTGAAATGTGCGCCAGCCCACGCGCGCCCACTGACACAAACAACGCGGCAACGACAGCCAGCGCAACCGCGCCAACCAGCGCAGCCGCCGCCTCGACAAACAACGAGGCAACGACGCGCGCCGACGCCAGCGCCACCACCGCCTCGCCACCGCGCAAGCGGCCGCGCGTCGACGACGCGCCCAAAAAAGCCTTCGCGCTCGCGACGCTCCAACGCCTGCCGGCGAACCCCGCGACCGTGCGCCGCGGCGCCGCGGCGCCCGTCGCCGTCGCCGACGCGGACGTCCCCGCGCACGCGCCCGCGAGCCTGCGGCGGCGCGTGCTGCCCGAGGCCCTCGCGGACGCGCTCCTCGCGCGGCTCCGGGAGGACGAGGACGGCTGGCACCGCGGCACGTGGACGGTCTTCGGCAAGACGAGCGCCAACGCGCGGACGACGCGGACGTTCCGGTTGGACGAAGCGGACGCGCGCGAATACCACGACGAGTACGCGGCGCTGGCCTTCGACGGCGAGGAGCGCGGCGGCGACCTCGGGCGCGCGCATCGCGCGCCGCCCGAACTGCTCGAGGCCGCGGCGTTCGTGCGGTCCGTCGTGGCCGAGGACCCGGCGCCGTCGGCGGCGCGGTGGCGGCCGTCCGTGGCCTTCGGGAACCGCTACGAGGACGGCGCGGACCACGTCGGCTACCACAGCGACTTCCTGCTGTCGCTGGGCCCGCGGCCGATCATCGCCGGGCTGTCCCTCGGCGCCACGCGCACGTTCCGGCTCCGCTCCGCGGACGGCGCGACGGTCGTGTCCATCCCGGCGCCGCACAACTCGCTCGTCGTCATGCGGCAGGACTGCCAGGAGTCGTGGCAGCACGCCGTCGTCAAGACCGCGGACGTGCGGCCCCACGCCGCCGCGGGCGCGACGCGCTTCAGCCTGACCTTCCGCATGGCGCGGCCCGACTTCGCGGCGCGCGCGCGCGTCGAGTGCGCCTGCGGCCGCGTCGCGGCGCTCAAGGCGAAGAACGGCGCCTACTACCTCACCTGCAACATGGCCGGCGGCGACGCGTCCGCGAAGTGCACCTTCTACCGGCGCTGCGACGTCGCCCAGCGCGAGGCCGACCGCCTGCGGGCCGAGGACGCCGCGGCGCGGGCCGCGGATGGGTAACTTTTTTTTGTTCAAGTTGCCGCTCAACATGCACTTCGACTCTGCTGGTGCGATGTGCCATCGCAAAGGTCTCTGCCTGGCGCTGCTGCTGCGCGCCTCGAACGGTTTGCAATTCGCGACCACGCAGCCTTCCGCCGACAAGCACGGCCTGCCGCCCCTGCCCGGCGGCGCCTTCCTCGAGCTCGAGGCGCCCGGCTGGACGCGCGGCGTCGGCACGGGCGGGCGGGTGTGGCCCTGCGCCGGCGCGCTGTGCCGCTACCTCGCGCGCACGGACGCCGTGCGCGGCAGGCGCGTCGTCGAGCTCGGCTGCGGCACGGGCGCCGTCGGGTGCTTCGCCGCCGCCCTCGGCGCTCGAAGTGTCGCGCTCACCGAGGGCGGCAGCGACGCGCTCCGGCGCATCGCGGCGAAGAACGTCGCGGCGAACGCCGACCTCTTCGCGACGGAGAACGTGACCGTCGCGCCGCTGTCCTGGGGCGCGGCCTTCGACGGCGCCGCGGACGTCGTGGTTGGGAGCGACATCACCTACGACCGCGACTCGCACGACCGGCTCTGCGCGACGCTCGCGTCGCTCCTCGCGCCCGAGGGGTCCGTCGCGTTGCTCGCGCACCAGCACCGGCGCTTCGCGAGCGTCCTCTCCGGCGGGTCGCAGCTGGACCACTTCCTCGACGCCGCGCGCGACGCGGGGCTCGACGTCGACGAGGCGCACGTCGACGCGTCGGCGAACGCGCTCGCCCCCGTGACCATCCTGCGCGTGGCTCGGTAGTTTTGAGGTCGCCCCGGGGTGACCATGGCTAGGTCGTTTTAAGGTCGCCCCGGGGTTCGAAGAGCGGCTCGGTGATGAGCGCGGACGCGGGCTCGCCGCGCATGAAGCGGGCCGCGCCGCGCGCGAGCGCCGCGTGGACCGCGACCGGGTCCGCGGGCCCCGCGGCGGGGATCACGGACGACAGCGGCCGCATGACCCAGGGCGGCGCCCAGAGCGGCGCGTCGACGAAGTTTCCGTGGAAGGCCCCTTCCGCATGGAACGTCGCGCCGCACCTGACGCCCGCGCGGTCGTACTCGTCGGACGTCCAGGACACCGTCGGCTTCGTGAGCTTCAGCCGCGACGCCATGCCCAGCGCCGGATCGTGGAGAACAAGGCCGTCGCAGCGCGTCGCCGAGCGCCTCGGCGGCCAGGAGCGCCGAGGGGCCGCCGTAGGAGTGGCCGCCGACGAAGGCGCCGGAGATCTTCGGCAGGCCCGCCAAACCCGGGACCGCGCCCACGCCGGCGGCGAGCTCGTCGGACCGCCGCTGGAGCTGCGCGCCGCTCGCGAGCATCCGCGGCGAGAAGAGGAGCTCGCTGCCGTCCGCGAGCTCCGTGCGCGACGCCGTGCCGTCCGTGTGCTCCAAGGCCGCGACGACGACGCCGGTCGCCGCGACGGTGCGGAGGAAGTAGGAGCCCATGTCCATGTTCCCGCCGAAGCCGTGGCTGTAGACGAGGAGCGGGAACTTGCCGGCGGCCGGCGGCGCGTCCAAAACGCAGCCCGACGGCGCGTCGGCCAGGTGCGCGAGCAGGAACGACAGGCCGAGCTGGCGGAAGCCGACGAGGCCCGCCATGCCGTCGGACGTCGCGCGGCCGTCGGCGCAGTACGCGGCGTCCTCGCCCGTCGCGCCGGCGGCCGCGGGGTAGAAGATCTTCGCGCGGCACGACCGTCCCGCGTCGCCGATGCGCGCGAATTTGCAGCCGACGGGCGCATCGATCTCGGGCACGCGCGGCTGGTTGATGACGCTCAGCGCGGCGCCGGCGCGGAAGGCCGCGTAGCCTGCTACCGGGAGTCCGAGCGTTCGCAGCGCTTCGGCGCGCGATAGCACGTCCGGCGGCTGCAGCGCTGCTGCATTGTGATTAAACGCGAGCAGTAGGAGGGTTGCCACAGCGGCCATGCGTCCTCTAGAAGCTTGCGACGACAGCGTGCGCCTCAGTAGAAGCTTGCCACGATGCCATCGGGGACTCTTCACTCTTCAGGAGCACTTGGCGTCAACTTCTGCTTCAACATGTGTCGTCGCTCGCCGCGGGGCGAGTACAGACGCGTCTATTTACAGGTACCCCGCCGGGAGCGGCGCGAGCACGTCGACCATGGCCACCGGCGGCGCGGCCGCCTCCGCGGCCTCCGCGGCGGCCGGCGGCGGCGGCACGACGGGCGCGTTGAAGTCGAGGAAGAGTTGGAGCAGCAGCAGCACCTCGTTGGGCGCCATGTCGTCCATGTCGTAGCCCAGCGTGAGGAACATGATCGAGAAGACGCGCGCCGTCGTGTCGTACATGACCTGGACGCTGGGCGAGTCCGACGGCTCGCCCTCGAAGGGCGCGAAGCCTCGGATGATCGTGCGGACCGGCACGGGCTGGAGCTCGTAGAAGATGATGCCGTCGTCGACGTCCTCGACGCAGCCCGACGAGTAGAGCAGCGCCGCGTCGCCGGAACGGCGGTCGAGGCAGAAGACGCGGACCGTCATGTCGTCGAGCGCGTCGTCGAAGTCGCCGTCGTCGTCGAAGGCGAGCGCGTCGTCGCGGTCCGGCCGCGGCACGGGCGGCGTCACGAGCGACGTGCCGAAGGTCTGCTGCCGCCCCGCGCGGGGGAAGCTCGCCGTCGTCGAGCAGACGCAGTCCGCGCCCTTGAATAATTCTACCGTGAACGCGAAGTCGTCCCACGTGACCGCGGGCCGGAGGGCCCGGGGCGGCCGGCTCCGGGCGTCGGCCTCGTGGAGGCGCCGGTAGACGGCGACGTGGTCCGCGCGGCGGCCCGACGCGGCGAGGAGCTTCGCCATGGCCGGGAAGCGGTGGCGCGCCGCGGCGGCGAAGACTTTTGGCGCGCAGGCGTCGCACGCGGCGCGGAGCCCCGTGGAGCAGGACCGGAGCGCCGCCCAGGCGCCGACGCTGCCGACGCGCAGGGCGACGCCCCAGAGCTCGCCGGGCTGCGCCGCCGGCAGCGTCGCGAGGCGGTCGCGCTTCGCGCGCTCGCCGTCGAGGAACCGGACGACGGCGTGGGGTGCCGGGTAGTCGCCGGCCGCGCGAGCGTCGAGCTCCGCGTAGAACGCGTAGCCGTCGCTGGGCACGTGGGGCTCCGAGGGGCCGGGGAAGACGAACCGCGGGAACTCGTCCGCGACGAAACCGAGGTCGCGCTGGAGCTGCGGGCTCTGGGCGTCGCGCGCGAGCAACGACGCCGCGGCCGGCGCCACGGGGCCGGCGCGGGCGAGCGCGACCTGGGCCCGGTGCTCCCGCGTCGTCTTGACGCGCAGGTTCGCCCGGAGCGTCGCTTCGAGGTGCGCGTCGAGGTACGCGTAGACCGCGTCCGCGCCAAAGGCCGCGACGGGCGCCTCCTGGATCGTGCCGCCGTACTGGAGCGGCTGGGCGTCGAGGTCGTGCGGCGGCGCGACGGGCGGCCTCGGGGGGAAGTACGCGTCGAAGTACGACCTCGAAGGGAAGTACGCGACGACCTCGCGGGGCGCGGCCGCGGGCACGGCGGGCGGGGGCGCGCGCCGGCGGCGCGTGCCCGCGGGGCACTCGCAGACGAACCACGTCCGGCGGCACGCGCCGCAGCCGACGCAGACGAAGGGCCCCGACAGCCGGAAGTCGCGCTCCGCGGCCGGCCGGCCCTCGTCGTCGCGGCAGGACGCGATGACGCCGAGGATCCGGTCGACGCGGTCGCGCACGTCGACGTCGACGACCGCCTCGCACGCGAGCTTGACGAGCGCGGCCTCGCGCTCCTTCTCCGCGGCGCGCGACGCGCTCCGCGTGACCCGGCGGCCGACGGCGAGCGCCGCGGGCCGGTCCTCGTCGTCGGCGTCGTCGTCGTCGTCGTCGAGCTCGTCGTCATCGTCGTCGTCGTCGTCGTCGTCGTCCGGACGCCGGCGTCGCCGGCGGATAGACCCCCTCCTCGACCAGAGAAGGCGTCCCCGCCGCCAAAACTTGATCCAAAGTTGGGCGGTCCGCCTCTTCGTTCGGGGTCGCTTCGGGGGGCGCGAGCGGTTGTCCGGGGCCGCCTGTGCCGCGAATGTTCGCCAGAAGTCTGCTCACGAAGTCCATCGGACGTTCTCTCGACCGCCTGTTACTCGACGCGACGTCTCAGGACCGACTGTTGTGGCGACTCGTGCTCTGCCTCGAGATGGAGTCGAGACCCCGCCTCGGAACGACTCTCGGACGCCTACCAAGAACGCCTCCCAAGACACCTCTCAGGCCTGCGTTCTCGGATCGGCAGGCTCCGCTTGTGTCGAGCTAGCTGCTTCTTGTCGCCATCCCTAGGTCCGCGCCACCTCTCCGCCGAGGACTATGATCACGGCGACCTGCCGCGCTCCGTCGCGGACCGTCGTCGCCGCGGGCGCCGCGCGGCTTGGGCCTGGGAGCCGTCACCGGCCCGCCGTGCACGACGCGAACGTGGGTCGCGCGAGTGGCGGTGTCGCGAAGTGTACTCGAGGATAAAAATAGCACCTTGGCGAACTTGCACTTCGAAGCTCGATTCGAGATGACGGCGAAGACGAATCACTAGGCACAGATCGTAAAGTGTGCTGTGTGTGTGTGTGTGTGTGGGTGTGTGTAACAGCCCGTAAAGTGCGCTGTGTGTGTGTGTGTTGTGTCGTGTCGTGCCTGTAGCGCCGAGTGTAAGAAACAGCTGAAAAGAACTCGCCGAAAGCGGAAAATGGTCTCGTCGCTCTCGGTGCCCGTCGCCAGCGGCTGACGTCCGGACCGCGACGCCAGGGCGTGCGTCGCGATGAGTGGGTGCCGCGTCGGCGACGACGTCGAGCGGTGCCGGGGCGACCGCCCCGCGGCGGCGCCGCGCGCGCTCCCGGGCGACCTGCCGCGCGTCCTCGCGGGCAAGAAGTTCGTCTTCTTCACGGGCAAGGGCGGCCAGGGCAAGACGAGCGTGGCCTGCGCGACGGCCCTCGCCCTCGCCGACGGCGGCAAAAAAACGCTCCTCGTGTCGACGGATCCCGCGAGCAACCTCGGGCAGGCGCTCGGGCTCGCGGACGGAGGCCTCGCGGGCGTCTCCGCGGCCGTCGGCGCGCCGTCGTCCGTCTGCGGCAACCTCTGGGCGGCGAACGTGGACCCGGAGAAGGCGCGGGGGCGGCGTCCGAGAGGTTCGCGTTCGGGGGCGGCACGACGCGCGATCGCCGGAACGACGACGGGCGCGCCGGAACGTCCGAGAGACCGTGGAATCACGAAGAGTTGTGCCGCCGGGGAACGGTCCACCGGGCACGACCGCCCGAACGCCCCTTCGCAGGCGGCCGCCGCGTACCGCAAGAAGGCGCTCCGCGCGCTCATGGCCCGCGGCGCGGACGACGACGAGCTCGACCGGGCCGAGGAGGGCCTCGCGGGCCAGTGCACCGTCGAGATCGCGGCCTTCGACGCCTTCGCGGGCGTGCTGGCGAGGCCCGACGCGGCCTACGACGTCGTCGTCTTCGACACGGCGCCCACGGGCCACACGCTGCGGCTCCTGGGCCTCGCGTGGGAGTGGACGGCCTTCTTCGGGAAATCGCCGACGGGCGCGAGCTGCCTCGGCCCCGTCGAGGCGCTCGCGGCCCAGGCCGAGACCTTTGCGGCCGCGCGGGCCGCGCTCGCGGACGGCGCGCGGACCGCGCTGCTCCTCGTCGCGCGGCCCGAAAGCTCGGCGCTCGCCGAGGCCGCGCGCACCGCGGGCGAGCTCGCGGCGCTCGACGTCGCGCCCGCGGGGCTCGTGCTCAACGGCGTGTTGGAGACGCCGGGCGACGACGCCGTCGCGAAGGCCTTCGCCGCGAAGCAGCGCGCCGCGCTCTCGCCGGAAAGCCCGAAAATCTACAAATCGTCGCGTCCTTGGCGCTCGCGGCCTTCGACGTCGTCGGCCTCGGCGCGCTGCGCGCGCTCGTCGGCGGCCCGCCGCCGCCGGCCGCGGCGCCGAAACCCGTCGCGGCCGCGGCGACGCACTCGCTCGCGGCCGTCGTCGACGAGCTCGCGCGGGGCCCGCCGACGGTCGTCCTGCTCGTGGGCAAGGGCGGCGTCGGCAAGACGACGCTCGCGGCGGCCGTCGGCGTCGGCCTCGCGGCGCGCGGCCTGCGGACGCACGTCACCACGACGGACCCCGCGGCGCACGTCGGCGCGACGCTCGGCTCTTCCATCCCGAACCTCACCGTCGACGCCGTCGACGCGGCGGCGGCGACGCGCGCCTACGTCGAGCGCGCCGTCGCGGCCAAGGGCCCGCTGAGCGCGCGCGACGAGGCGCTGCTCCGCGAGGAGCTCGACTCGCCGTGCACGGAGGAGCTCGCGGTCTTCGACGCCTTCGCGGAGAAGATCGTCATGGACGGCTTCGTCGTCGTCGACACGGCGCCGACGGGCCACACGCTCCTGCTCCTGGACCAGACGGGCGCCTACCAGCGCGACGTCGACAAGCACCGCGAAAGCGGCGGCGGCGGCGCGGCCGCGGCGACGCCCCTCGAGCTCCTCCGCGCGCGCGCGACGATCCTCGTCGTCGCGCTGCCGGAGCCCACACCCGTCGCCGAGGCCCTCGCGCTCGAGGCGGACCTGCGCCGCGCGGGGCTGCCCGTCGCGGGCTTCGTCGTGAACCAGCTCGTGCCGGCGACGGACCACGCGGTCCTCGGCCGCCGCGCGGCGGCGCAGGCCGGTCGCGTCGCCGCCGTCGCGGCCGCGGCCGCGACCACGCGCCTCGGGGTCGTCGCCGTGCCCTGGCGGGGCGGCGACCTCGTCGGCGCGGACGCGCTCCGCGCGCTGTGCCCCGAGGGCGCGGCCCGCGCGACCTACGCGCGCGCGCCGCCGTCCAAGGCCCACGTCGAGGCGGCGCTCCCGTCCCAAGTCATGCGCGACTCCGGCGCCGCGGGCTGCTGCGGCCCCGGCGGCGGCGGCTGAGGCTAGCGCGCTCGCCCGTCCCCCCCCGCGATCTCCGCCCGGCGCGACCCGCGCGCTTCATGACCGGCCGGGAGGGGCACACAGCCCTCCCGGCCGCGACCCGCGCGCGGCCCGCGCCCCTCCTCGAACGGCGTCGAGATCGCGTTCCCCCCATCCGGTGAGCGCCTAAGGATCCCTATTCCCCGCGAGCTTCCGCCTGTTGAACGCGTCCCGGCTCTCCTTGATGAGGACGGAGTTCTTCGCGCAGACGGCGCCGCGGTCCGCGAGGTACGCGTCGGCCGCCGTCGGCTCGTCCTCGAAGCCGAGGAGCACGTGGGCCCGGGACACGGGCAGCGACGGCGCGAAGGCGCGGAGCACGGCGACGTAGGCCGCCCCGCGGAGCTTCGGCGCCAGCGCGTCCAAGATCCGGCCGCCCCGGTGCGGCGCGGACCGCGCGAGCGCCAACACGCTCGGCGCGTCGTCCAAGTTCAGCGCCGACGCCACGCGCAGCGCGTGCGCCGCCGCCGGGCCGCGGCGCTCCAGGCACCGCGCGACGCCGCGCGCGGCCGCGTGCGACCGGGGCCCCGCGAAGACCAAGGCGTAGAGCAACGCGTAGGCGGCGAACTCGTCGCGTCCGGCGTCGTCGAGGCCGTGGAGGCCCGCGAGCTTCGTCTGGCACTGGTTGAACTCGTTCAGGTCGCCGTGGTCCAGCGCGTAGCGCGCGTGCGCCGCGTAGACCCGGACCGCGAGGTCGCCCCGCAAACCCTGGACGGTGACGTCCTGCCGCAGCGACTTGAACTGCTCGGTCCATCGCTCGTAGTCGGCGTCGAGGTTGTCCGCGACCCAGGCGAGGGCCGCTTCCAGGACGTCCGGCGGCCGGACGTCGCGCGGCCGCGGCGCGGACGTCAAGCGGTAGTAGGCTTTCGCCAAAGTCCGGCAGGTCCCCGCGACGCGCCACTTCGACGCGCCCTCGTCGTCGTCGCCGCCGTCGCCCGCGTCCCAGTCCTCGGGCAGGGGCGCCGGCTCGTCGTCGACGGCGTACTCCTCGTCGTCGTCCGGGGCCACGAACCGCGCCGCGCGGCTCGCGCGCGCGGCGAGCTCCTCCGGCGTCGCTTCCAGGGCGATGGCGCCGCGGTCGCTGACGAAGACGTCGGCCCGCTTGCGCTTCTTCCTGGCCTCGGGCGCGTTGGGGTCCCGCCGGAGCTTGGACCCGTCGTCCGAGAGCTCCAGAGAAGCCCCGTAGCGCACGCAGCGCCGCAGGAAGACGCCGTCGGCCTCCTGGCCGATGCCCCGCGCCGACGGCAGCGCCGCCGCGAGCCGCGGGAAGGAAAATAAAGCTTCGACGGCGACGAACCCCTCGTCGTCCGCCAAATTCCGCAGGAACTCGTCCTTCGACCAATTCTTCGGCGAGAAGTAGTACTCGAGCTGGCGCGTCGCGACGACGCAGGGGTCCTCCTCCGCCGGCGCCTCCTCGTAGACCGCGGGCCGCGCCGCGGGCGCCGCGAGCTTGGCGGCCTTGGCCGCGCGGTGCGCCGTCGTCGCGACGACGCGCTCCGCGCCGCCGTCGGCGCCGTCGTCGAGGCCGGCCATGCGCAGCTCGAAGGCGCAGTCGATGCAGCACGGCGCGGCCTTGGTCCACTGCTTCGGCGTGTACATGATCGCGCTCAGGGACCGCTTGCATTGTTTGCAGGGGCGCTCGCTCTCGTCGGCCCAGGCCGCCGCCTTGCAGCGCGTCGGGTCCGCCTTCTGCGGCGCCGGGTGCGCCGCCGCGCCGCCGCCGCCGCCGAGCGCGGTCGGCAAGCCCATGGCCGCCATCATCTCCATTTCCGTCATGGCAGGATCCATGCTCTTGGTGGCCGCTGGCTGGCCCTAATCGGCGCTCATGCTGTGGCCACGCGTGGCAAGAGGTTCAGCGAGCAAAAAGTAGCCAAAGGTGACTTGGATCGCGTGCGATGGCGCCTCAAATCGAGCCTGAACGCACAATTCACTCCTGAAAATTGCGCACAATTCACACCTAATAGTTGCGCACAGCACACACTTAAAGTCGCGCCATGACCGCACCTAAAAATCGCGCCATGACCACCTCCAAAATCATGCTGCTCCTCCTCCTCCCACAGACAACGGCCTTGCAGCACGCGCGCCAGGCCTACGCCGAGTTCCTGCTGCCCTGCTGCGACGGCTTGGACGGCAGCCGCGCGACGCTCGAGGACGCCGGCGACGCCTGGACCGTCACGGCAGCCCGCGCCTACAACAGGGGCCAGACCATCTTCTCGGTCAGCAGCGACGCGCTCCTCACGCCGACGGCGGCCTACGGCGACAAGGACCTCGGCCCGCCGCTGCGCGACCTCGCGCGCCAGGCGGGCCCCGGCTTCGACGTCGTCGCCGTCGCGGGGCTGCTGGCCGCGGAGCGCGTGCGCACGTATCGCGCGCGCGCGGACCAGGGCCTCGCGCCCGAGTCCGCGGGCACCGTCGTGCCGTCGACCTGGGGCCCCGTCGCGCGGCGGCTCTGGGCGGCGGACGCGCCGGCCGTCGACCCGTCCGTCGCGCCTCTGGTCGAGCAGGCCGTCTCCCTGCTGCTGCCGCTGCTCGAGGTCGCCGCGCGGCGCGCCTTCACGGCGCCGGCGCCCGTCGAACCCAAGGGCTTCGCGCCGGCGAACTGGCGCGCGATGCTCGAGGACGGCGCGGGCGACAGCTGGTCTAGGGGCGAGCTCGAGCGCGTCGCGCGGTCCGCGGTGGCGCTCGCGATCGACCGCCAGCGGGCGCCGCCGCCGCCCTTCGGGGACGGCGGCGCGCCCGGCGCCTGGGAGGTCACCGCCGACGCGATCCGCGAGCCGGGCCGCCAGGTCGCGGCGGCCGTCGGCGAGGACGCGATGGCGATCCCCCCGCCGGAGGCGCTCGTCAACGGCGGCGGCGACGCGAACGCCGCGCTCGCGTCCTTCGCGGGCAAAGTCCCGAGCGGCGAGGCCCGGCCCGCGCTCGTCGTCGTCGCGACTCGGGACATCGCGCCGGGCGACGCCGTCGTCGCGGTAGACCCGTGGGCCTAACGCCGACACAACCGGTTTACCCTCGCGCGCGCGTCGTCGTCGTCCGCGCGACGTCGTCGAGGCGGCGCCGGCAGAGGTCGTCGGCGACGGCGTAGAACTGGACGTCGAGGGGCATGCGCCGGCCGATCTCCTCGCGCCAGTCGTCGCGCCAGGCGACGAGCTTGGCGACGTCCGGCGCCGGGTTCGACTTGGCGTGGAACGCGGCGAAGTCGGGCCTGTCCCAGCCGAGCGCGGCGGACACGACCGGCCTGCCAACCACTGGTTTGGGTGGTCCTGACAAACTTCACAATTCTCTAGCTCGGTCAAATCGAAGTCGATTCGGCTAATTTTTGGACGAATCGATTGCTCTCGTCGAGTTCTCGAAGCATAGCCGAAGAGATTGCGTCGAAAATGTCGCATACGCTCACATTGAAGTCGGGTTGAAGATTTGGTTTCCACACAGCGACGGGCGCCAAGTCCCCGAGGCGCTCCGTGACGAGGACGAGGGAGAAGACGCGGCGCAGCACCGCCGTCGCGTCGGCCAGCGCCGCGGCGTCCAGCGGGAAGCTCGCCGCCTCCTCGGGCGGCACGCCGAGCAGCCGCCGGACGTAGTAGCCGTCGAGCGGCGCCTCCGACTCGACGAACGCCGCGAAGGTCGGCGCGCCCGGCCGCAGCCGGGCGACCTCGCGGCCGGCGCCGAGCAGGGCCGGGAAGGCCGCGCGGAGCCGCGCCCTGGCGACGGCCGCGTAGGACGCGTCGCGCCACTTCCAAAAGTAGTAGGACACGAAGCGCCGCGCGGGCTCGCGGACGACGATGGCGTAGACGAGCTTCTTCGGCGCCAGGAGGTGCGTCGGCGAGCGCGGGAAGCCCTTCTCCGTCGAGACGAAGCGCACGCCGTCGCGCTCCCGCAGCTTCGCGAACCAGCGGCTCTGTCGCCGCGGCGGCAGCGCCCACCACTCGACGCGCGCGCCGCCGACGGACGGGTCGCCGTTGCGCTCGACGGCCGCGAGGCCCGCGCGGTTGCCCCGGGCCATGCCCACGAAGGTCGTGCCGCCGCCCTTGTGCACGTGCACGAAGACGAGCGTCGCGTCGCGCTCGCGGTACGCGGCCTCGCTGCAGGAACGCCACGCGGCGGCCGCGCCGTCGTCGAGGGACGCCGCGAGGGCGACCTGCGACGCGTTGGGCCCGCCCCAGAGCGCCGCCGCGCAGCGCGCCGCCGACCCGGCGTCGCCGGCGGCGACGACGGGCGACGCCGACTCGTAGGTCGCCACGCCCTGCCACCACGACGCGCCGAGCAGCAGCGCGATGCACACGCCGAGCGACACGGCGTAGGGCGATCGCTGGTACGGAGCGCCGCGCCGCGGCGCCATCATCAAACGCTTGAGAACGGAGCCGCGCGCGACGCTCTGGGTGTTTGTGCCAAGCATAAGCAAAGCGAGCGCCGTCTGTGCAGCATCATCGCGGCATCATCTCAGCATGGCATCGATGATGCAGTGCCCGATGGGCTGCTCGCAAAGTCCTCCCGTTGCATTGGTGTAGCCTGCATCCACGTGCTCCCGGTGCATCGGCGTAGGCCGAGTCGTCGTGCTCGCAGCGCGGGCTGCATCGAGTCGCAGTACTCCCTCGAACATTCCTAGGAGACCGGGCTGCTGCTCCAGCGCCCGAAATGCTCGTCCACCGCGCCGGCCCCGCGGCCGCGAAACGCGCCGCCGTGCTCCTCGGCTGGACGGGGGGGCAGCTCAAGCACGTGCGCCGCCACGAGCGAATTTGGCACGACCTGGGCTTCGAGACCTTTACGGCTGCCCAGTCCATCGACGACACGTTCTTCCCTCCGGCGTGGACGCGCCTCGAGGCGACGGCGGACGCGGCGCTCGACGCCGTCGGCGGCGGCCCCGTCATCGCGCACGCCTTCTCCAACGGCGGCGTCCTCCTGCTGCTCAAGATGCTCGAGCGCGCGCCGGGGCTGGACGTCGCGGGCCTCGTCGTCGACTCGGCGCCGTCGCCGCCGGGCGTCGTGCGGCCCGCGGCCGCGCCCGTGGTCATCCTGTCCGCGGGCCTCGGCGCGGCCGAAGCGGCGCGGACCCTGGCGCGCCACGCGCCCTACGCGGTCGCCGCGGAGGCGCTCCGGCCGCTCCGGGGGACCCCGCCGCCCCTCGACGCGCTCGCGACGTTCGCGGACGTCGGGACGACGTGCCCGGAGCTGTACCTCTTCTCCGAGGGCGACGGCCTCGTGCCGCCGCGGGGCATCCGCGCGCACGCCGCGGAGCGCGCCGCGCGCGGCGTCGACGTCGCGCTCCGGGAGTTCGACGACTCGCCCCACTGCGGCCACTACCGCGCGCACCCGGCGGACTACGCCCGCGCCGTCGCGGACTTCGTGGGGAGGCTCGACGGGGGGTAAGCGAGCCTTGGGGTCCCACGCCTTGTCTTGTGACTCGCCAAAGACGCCTCAAAATCGCCTCAAAATCTCGATCAGATCTCGATGCCGTGGCGAGACGCCGGGCGCCCCTACGTTTAGAGACGCGTCAAGGCGAGAACGCCTCCCGCCACCTCGGAGCCGCCACTGACCCGCGTCCTCGACCCGCTACGAGGATGCGCCCGCTCCTCCTCGTGACCCTCGCCGCCGCAACGGTCGCGCAAACCGTCACCGTCGACGTCACCAAGGCGGTCAGAGAGCGCTACGAGGCCTTCCCCTACCCCGCCGTCAAGGAGGGCACGGACGAGGGGGATATCCCGAGCGAGTACCACTGGCTAAGCCTCAAACAGCTGAGCCAGTACAACTACGGCGGCACGCGCGACGACTTCACGGGGTTCAAGGTCCTCATCGCGGGCTGCGGCACGGGCAGCGCGGTCGTCGGCATGGCGCACGTGCTCCGCCCGTGGAAGGGCGCGTTCGTGACCGCGCTCGACCTCTCGGCGCCGTCGGTGGCGACGACGCGCGCGCGCCTCGAGCGGTTCGGCTTCGTGGAGAAGGAGCACTTCGCGCTCCACGCCATGAGCCTCCTCGACGTCGCGGCGGTGACCGCGGAGCCGTACGACCTCATCCTCAGCACGGGCGTGCTCCACCACCTCGAAAACCCGCTCGCGGGCCTCCGGGCGCTCGAGGGCGTCCTCGCGCCCGACGGCGCCATGGCGCTCATGATCTACGGGGCCGTCGGCCGCTCGGCCGTCTACGAGCTCCAACACCTCTTCCGCGACGAGCTCCGCGCGGACGGCGACGACGACGCGTCGATGCTCGCCAAGGTCAAGGCCTTCGACGAGAACCTGCCGCCCACGAACCACTTCAAGCGCACGACCTACCCGCGGCCCTTCGCGACGCTGCCCGACGAGGAATTGGTGGACCTGCTGCTCCACCCGCGCGACCGCGCGTACACCGTCCGCGCGCTCTACGACGAATTGATCGACCCCGCGGGCCTCGAGCTCCGCGCGTGGGCGCCTGTGTGGAATTCAAATATTCAACCCGACTTCAATGTGAGCGTATGCGACAGTTTCGACGCAGTCTCTTCGGCTGTGCTTCGAGAACTCGACGAGAGCAATCGATTCGTTCAAAAATCAGCCGAATCGACTTCGATTTGACCGAGATAGAGAGTTCTGAAGTTTGGTGGGGACCCCCCAAACCAGTGGTTGGAATCCACACAGGTGGGCGCCGGAGGTCCGGTACAAGCTCGGCGCGCCCCTGCCGCCGGGCCTGGGCGCGCTCGACCGGCGGACGCGGGAGGCGGTGAACGAGGTGCGCTTCGGCGACGTCAATATGCTCAAGTTCCTCCTCACGCGGCCGTCGGCGCCGCCGCCGCCGTCGCCGCTCGACCCGTTTACGCTCCTCGTGCCGAACCAGGTCGACGCCGCGGGCCTCTTCGCCCTCGCGGCGGTCCTCGACACCGCAGCAACAGAAAGGCGCCGCGCGGAGCTCCAGCTCGCGATGGTCGTCCCGGGGCCGCCCGGCGAGGCGCCCCGCGCGGTCCGCGGCCGCCAGCCGCTCTCATTCGAGGTGCAGCCGGGGCCCCAGAACGCGTTCCTCGCCGTCATGGTGCGCCTCATCGACGGACATCGCGACGTGCAGACGCTCGTGGCGCGCGCGTGGGCCGGCGCGGGCGTGCCGGGGTCCGCGCTCATGCCCGAGATGCGCGACAAGCTCGCGCGCGCGCTCGCCCAGTTCTACGACGCCGTCTTCGCCCCGACGGACCTCGTCACGCTCAAGGCCGGCGCCGCCCCGCGGACGTGAGAGCGAATTTAGACCCAGGACTCGCCGAGGGTCCGCGGACGTGAGAGCGAATTCAGACCCAGGACTCGCCGAGGGTCCGCCGCGACGAGGTCCGCGCGTAGACCGGCGGCGCGGCGTCGTCGTCGTCGGACGCGTCGAGGTCCGCGAGGAGCGGCGGCCGCGGCTCCGGCGGCGGCGACGGCGCGTCGAGGTCGACGACGGGCGACGCCGGCGACGCGTCGTCGAGGTCCACCGTGAGGCCGTCGTCCGCGGACTCGGACCGCCGGAAGAAGTCGTCGTCGTCGCCGTCGCCCGAGTTGATGCGGCTCAGCGCGCGGTCGCCGCGGAGCAAACCCAGGCGGCCCGGCGCCGTGCGCCACTCGCGGACCTCGCGGGGCCCGTCGCCGGCGTCCACCGCGCCGTCGCCGACGGTCGACTCCGGCGTCACGACGAAGGTCTCGTCGCTATCGCCCGGCGCTTTCGGCAGCGGCGGCGGGAGCGCCCGCTCGCCGAGCGCGCGCCAGTCGAGGTCCTCGAAGAACGGCGCGTCGAAGAAGGCCGCGGCCTCGGTCGCCCCCAGGCGCGCCCCGGCGTCCTTGGCGAGCAGGCCCCCGAGGAAGCCGCGCGCGGCGCCGTCGGCGACGGCGCCGAGGTCCGGCCGCGCGCGCAGGATCCGCGTGAAGACTTCCCGCGTCGTCGGCGCCGCGAAGGGCGACGCGCCCGCGAGGCACTCGTAGACCGTGCAGCCGAGCGCCCACAGATCCACGGCGCCGCCGTAGCGCGCGCCCGTGAGCTGCTCCGGCGCGACGTACTCCAGCGTTCCGCAGAACCGGCCGAGCGTCGCCCGGTCGCTGACCGTCGCGAGCCCCAGGTCGCTCAGGAGGCAGTGGCCCGCCGCGTCGACGAGCACGTTCGCCGGCTTGACGTCCCGATGGACGACGCCGAGCCCGTGCAGGCACAGGATCGCGTGGCCGACCTCCGCGGCGACCATTTTCGCGGACGCGACGTCGAGGCGCCGCCCCGCGCGCTTGTTCAGGTGGCCCTCGAGCGTGCCCCGCGACGCGAAGTCCATGACGAGGCACGACGCGCCGTCGGCCGTCGCGAAGGCGTAGCGCAGCCGCACGACGAAGGGGTGCTCCGCGGCCAACAGCATGCGCCGTTCCTGCGCCTCCTGCCGCCGCCCGGCGATCTTCTTCATCGCGTAGCGCCGGCCGCAGTCCGGGCCCGTGACCTTCCGCACGCGAAAGACCTCCCCGAAGGAGCCCGCGCCCACGGACGCCTCCACGGCGAAGTCCGCCTCGCCCGCGGGCGCGGGGGCATCGCCGCCGGGGCGCAGCCGCCGCCGCGCCGACGCGAAGAGCCGCTGCTCCCGGAACGAGCTCCGCGCGCGCCGCGCCGCGACGCGCATGGCGCCGCGCATGGACGACTCCGTGAGCAGCACGTCGTCGAAGGTCCGCCGCCGCGCCTCCGCCGGGGCCGACAGGCCGTCCTCGTCGAAGCTTATGCTCCGGAACAGGTCTTCCTCCGCCATGAGGCCTCGACCACGGCGGGCGACGCACTTCGGAGACGACGTCACCTCGGTGGTGAGGACCCTACCGCGGCGGAGGCGACGTTCTCCCGTCCCCCATCCTCGACATGGGCGAAAACTTGGGCTGCACGGCATCATTGAGGCTCAAGGAGATGGTGCACCCCGGCCTGGGCCGGACAAACCGGAGCTTGTGTTGGTCGCCGCCAGTGGCTTGTCGAACACAAACGCGCCCGCGCGCGGCCGCCCCGGAGCGGGTTCCGCGGCGTCGCCCCGCCGACGTCGTCGAGCAAGCCCCCGAGCAGCGGCTCGAGCGGCGGCGCCCACTCGTCCGGTTCGTCGGGTCGGAACCCCCGCTGAAGCGCCGCGCCGTCCGCGGCCGCGCCGAGGAGCGCCCGCCCTTCATCCGCGCCGCGTCCGCGACCCGCGCCGGCGCCGGGGGCCTCGCGGAGCTCGGAGCGGTCGCGGCGACGCGCGACGCCGCGCGCCGGACGCCGTCGCGGCCGGTCTTTTCAAAAATGACGGCGTCGTCGTCGGAGGCGCCCAAGGCGCACCTCGGCGTGACGCCGCCCATCAACACGGACATGCCCGCGGAGCACGACGCGGCGGCGTCCGAGGCGCTCGTGCACACGCTGCGGGAGCTCGGCGTCTACGAGAGCGACGCCGGCAAGGCCGTGCGCACGGGCGTGCTCGACCGGCTCCGGGCCATCGCGGACGCGTGGTGCGAGAACGAGTGGGCGCTGGCCATCGCCGAGCGGGCCTGCGACGGCGCCGACTGCGAGCGGGCGCTGGCCGCGTCGGCGCCGCCGCGGTGCGAGCTCCGGACGTTCGGAAGCGTGCGGTTGGACGTGCATACCCCGGACGCGGACATCGACGTCGTGCTCGTGGCGCCGCGCCACTGCACGCGGCGCGCCTTCTTCGACACGCTCGTGGCCGCGCTCGAGGGCGACGCGCACATCGGCGCGGGCGGCGTCATGGCCGTCCGCGACGCGTACACGCCGGTGGTCAAACTGCGGGTGGGCGCGACGGACGTCGATTTGCTGTTCGCGCCGCTGGCCTGCGACGAGCTGCCCGAGCCGCTGGACGTCATGGACGACGCGGTGCTGGAGGGCCTGGACGAGGCGGCGATCCGGTCGCTGAACGGGGCCCGGGTCGCGGAGATGCTGCTGTCTTTGGTTCCGGACCCGGCGGTGTTCCGAGTAGCTTTACGGGCCGTCAAGCGCTGGGCGCGGTGCAAGGGCCTGTACTCGAACGTGCTCGGGTTGCTGGGCGGCGTGAACTGCGCGATCCTCGCGGCCTTCGTGTGCCAGCGCTACCCGAACGCGGCGCCGAGCACGGTGGTCGGCCGCTTCTTCCGGATCTTCGACGGCTGGGACTGGCCGAACCCCGTGCTCATCGCGGCGCCGGGAGCTCCGCCGTCGTCCGCCGGCGACGAGTCCGTCGCGTCGCGCTACGCGGCCTGGAACCCGCGCCTGAACCCGCGGGACCGCGCGCACCTCGCGCCCATCGTGACGCCGGCGCACCCGACGATGAACAGCTCGTACAACGTCGGCGCGCCGCAGCTCCGGGCCATCAAGGACGAGCTGTCCAAGGGGTTAGAAACGACCCGGCGCGTGGAGAAGCTCGCGGCGCACTGGCGCGCGGACGAGTCGCCGACGGGCGACCGCGCGGCGGACCTGCGGGACGCGTGGCGCCGGTTGTTCGCGCCGTCGGACTTCTTCGCGCGGCACCGCCACTACGTGCAGGTCGACGTGTCCGCCGCCGACGACGCGGGCCTGCGCAAGTGGAACGCCTGGTGCGAGTCGCGGCTGCGGAATCTGGTGGTGGCGCTGGACACGCCGGGCTACGTCCGCGCGCGGCCGCACGCGACGCACGTCGAGCGCGAGGTCGCGGCGGTCGACGACGCGGGCGAGGCCACGGGCGCGACGAAGAAGACGCGGTCCTACTTCGTGGCTTTGTCCTTCGAGACGCATGTGCAGCACATCGACCTCACGCCCTGCGTCCGCGAGTTCTCGAACCGCGTCAACAACTGGGAGCACCGGTCCAGCGACATGGACCTCGAGCTCCGCCACACGCCCAAGGACGCGCTCCCGCCCGAGGCGCTGCCCCCGGGCGCGTCGCCGGCGCCGGGCGACGGCGGCGCCGGCGACGGCGGCGACGTCGACGCGGAGGAGAACCTCTACCTGCACGAGGTCGACGACGTCGACGACGACGACGACGGCCTCCGCGCGGCCGCGCGGCCGCGCGACGGCGACGCGTCCGACGGCGGCGACGCGGCGTCGGCGCCGACGCTCGACGACGAGGGGTCCGCGTCCCTGTCGCCCAAGAAGCCCCGCGCGGACTCGAGCGACATGGTCGACGTCGACGGCGACGGCGGGCCGCCGCCGCCCGCCGCGCCGCTCTCCTGGGCCGCGGTGGCCAAGCGCTCCGCGGAGCCCAAGCCCAAGCGCATGTGCCCCTCCTGACCCGCCCGTCGCCCCGTTCTAATCACCAGTTTCCCGTGTGTTCGGGGGCCATGTTCGGGGAGGTTGGGGGTTTGCCATGTAGGCCTCCATGTGAGGGCTCGGTGGCAATGTCATAAATGGTGATTCGCGTGAGGTTCATTCTGGCACTGGCTCAGGAGCCACCCACGGACAAAAGATTCGAACCTCGCGCCGAGGTGGGTGGGTGGGTCCGGAGGCCTGGTTTGGAAAATCTACAGTGTACTGATGGGTACTTGTAACGCGCGCGCGCGCGCGCGGTCATGACCCGCGGTGCCGCGGCTGACGGTCGCGCGGCGCCTCGGCGACGTGTCTTCACGCCGCTATCGTCGTCTCTGGGCAAGCGCCGCTTCTCGCCGCGGCGAGTCGAGCGGCGCGGGTGCCCGTTCTCATCGCAAAGTGGAGATTGGACCGCGCAGCTCCGCGACACGAGAGAGCGCGCGCGCGAAATCGCGCGCGCGTTGTGGCGATTTTGCGAGCGGCAACTTGAAGGCAACTAACGAAAAGGGAGGTCCCTGATTGGCCAGGAGGTGGGTGGGTGGGTGCCGGGCGCGCGATCGAAGAACCCGGCGTAGGCTACCCCAACTTTTATCCCGGGCCGCTCCTGACTGGCTTGACAACTCTTCGTCAACCCGTCTCGTCGACGTCCGCCACTTCTGAACTTGACAACCTTCGTCTTCGACGCCGTCGATCTCGGTACCTTCGTCTTAACCGCCGTTGACGCTCGGTGCCTCCGAACGCAACCATCACGCCCGATGCCCTCCATAACGCTCGTCGTGGTCCTCTCGGCCCTGGTCCCCGGCGGCGCGACCTGGTGGCGCTCCGGGTCGCGCCGCCGATGCTCCGACGGGTCGTCGGACGTCGACCACGAGGCGCGCCGCCTCGACGACGAGTGCCCGCGCACGCGCGGGTGCAACTCACCGCACCGCAACCGTACTCGACGATGAGCCTCGACGAGAGCTCGCCGACGTACTTTTCGTCCGCCGGGTTCCCCCCGGACCTCGAGGCCGCCGTCGCGCGCGGCGTCGACCTCGCCGCCGCGTTCCTCGGGCGCGTCGGCCCCGTGCCCGTCATCATGATGGAGCTCGAGAAGGACGCGTCCGCGTACTCCTCGATGACCGCGGCCGTCAAGGCGTGGAAGGGCTTCGGCTTCGACATCCAGGAGGAAGTCGACGACGCCATGGACCGGACGTGTGACGGGCGCGACGAGGACCATTGCCAAGACCAGTGTTCCTGGGACGACGACGACGAAATCTGCCGCAAGAACGAGGCGTACTACGCGTCCTCGCGGTCCTCCTGCATGTGCGGCGGCTACGCGATCGAGTACGTGCCGTTGTTTTTCGCCATCCACGGCGACAAGGAGACGCCGAAGAACATCCAGCAGCGCGCGATCCACGAGTACGCGCACGCGTTCCAATTCAGCCGCGGCGGCGTCTGGGCGAACTTCCTCGTGGAGGGCGGTGCCGTGCTTCTGGAGTGCGTCGTCGGCGAATACTACGACGACTGGGGCGGCGACCTGGAGCCGTGGGCGTACTGCCTCCGCGAGGTCGCGCGGAACGCGCTCGAGGTCTACGCGTACGGAAACTGGACGCGCGCCGTGCCGTCGAAAGCGGCGCTGACCGTCGACTGGGAGTGCCCCGGGGACGACCCCTGGCCGGCCGCGGACCCGGCGAACATGCAGCGCAAGGTCTTCTACGACCTCGCGGCCGTCGTCGTCCTCTTCGCCGTCGAGCGCGGCGGCGGCGACTACGCCGAGTTCTTCGCCGGGCCGACGGGTCCCTACCTCGCGCGCGCGCCCTACGCCGACATCGACCACGTCGACGACTGGCCGTCGGCGGTCCCCGAGGGCGCCGGCTGGCGCAAGGCGGTCACGGACTGGACGGGCGACGAGAAAGTCGACGACATCTTCGCGGCCGCCGACGCCTGGCTCGCGACGGCGACGATCGACGACGTCCTCGCGCGGTTCGCCGCGCCGCCGGCGGCGCCGGCGCCGCCCGGCTGGGCCGACGCGGCCGACGCGCGATCCTGCGCGGCGAGCCCGACGTCGACGACGACTCGGCCGCCGACGACCTCCACGCCGACCCGGCCGCCGACGACCTCCACGACGACTCAGGGTAGCCCGACGACGACGACGGCGACTCCGAGCTGCGCGAGCGGCTCCGCCGTCATCGACTGGAGGGAAGGCATGGGCCCCTCGGAGCAGGCTCTGACCGTGTGCGGCGACGAATCGATCACCTTCCAGTGGGGCGGCAACCACAACGTCCGCGTGGTGCTCACGAAAGACGAGTTCGACCGTTGCCTCGCGGATGACGCTCTCATGCCCGGCGCCAAGGACGAGTCACCGTACACGATCACGCAGGCGTCGTCGCTCGCGGAGATCGATTGGTCTCCGGGTTACGGCTCGCCCATCTACTTCATCTGCAGCATCTCCGACCACTGCCTCAACGGCCAGAAGATCGCCATCACCGTGACGAGACCGACGTCGACGACGACGACTCGGGGCGCGACGAGCCCGACGACGACGACGACGACCGAGGGCGCGACGAGCACGACGACGACGACGACGACCGAGGGCGCGACGCCGGCGTCCGAATCGGAGCCCGAACCCAGCGACGCCGCTCGCGTCCCCGTCGCGGCGCCGGCCGCGCTACTCGCCGCGATCGTCGTCGCTTTTTTCTAAGTGCGACGACGACGACGACGACGACGGACGAGGACGCCTGCGCGGGCTTCACGAGCAAAAAGACTTGCAAGGGCTCGTGCGTGTGGAACAAAAAGGCGAAGGCGTGCGGCTACTGCCCCGCGACGATCAGCAACGAGGACGCCGAAGGCGACGCGAGCTACAGGTCCTGCGAGGACATCATCACCGACTGGGGCTGGACGTGCCAGGAGGTCATCGACATGGTCGGCGAGTCCTTGTGCTCGCAGTGCCCGTCCTGCGACATCACGGCGGACGACGGCGACGGCGGCGACGCGTGCTCGGGACTCGCCAGGAAGAAATGCAAGAAGACCGCAGGCTGCGCCTACAAGAAGAAGACGTGCATCTCGTGCTCCGAGCTGTCGAAGAAAAAGTGCAAGAAGACCGACGGCTGCGACTACAAGAAGAAGCAGTGCAGCGCCGCCTCGTCGTGCTCCGGACTGTCGAAGAAAAAGTGCAAGAAGACCGACGGCTGCAAGTGGAAGAACGACGAGTGCAAGACCAAGGGCGGCGACACCGGCGGCCTCACCGTCGGCGACGGGTCGTGCAAGGACAACACGAGCAAGAACTCGTGCAAAGAGGCCGGCTGCAAGTGGAAGAACGACAAGTGCAAGCAGAAGAAGTAGGCACCATATGAGCAAGTTGTACCTCTAGGTGTCTAGAAAATAAGTAGCCGCGAGGCGCCGTACCTCGAGAAAGGCCTGGTGTATCGCAAGAACTAGAGCTCTAGCCTAGGAGTGAGCACGTGTGTGAGCGCGGTGCTTTTTGTCGTTCTTGAGGCCAAAGGAACCCCTTCTTGGGCCCCGAGGCCTTCCTTCGGGGCGCTTCTGGTCCAGTGTGTTGACAAGCGCACTCCCCTCGACGGCGGCAGCCCCGCTCGCTCGACGATGAAGCTCGCCGCGGCCCTCGCGCTCCTCGCCACCGCATCGGCCCAGCTCGTCGCCCCGGCGCTGGACCGGCTGCCCGTGGGCCGCATCATGCCCGCGGGCTGGCTCAAGGCCGAGGAGGAGCTCATGGCCGCGGGCAGCACCTTCGGCCTGGGCTTCTGGTCCGGCGGCGGCATCAGCGCGTCCAAGTGGCTCGCGGACCCGAAAAAGACGGGCGGCGAGGAGCAGGGCGGCGAGTACTTCATGAACGGCTTCGTGCCGCTCACGTGCCAGGTCGACAGCGCGGCCATGCGCGACCTCCGCGAGGCCGCGATCACCAAGATCCTGGGCGCCGTGGGCTCGACGGGCATGCTCGGCGGCGACATCCCCCGCGACGTCGACTACGACCAGAACGAGAACTACTGGGGCCGCATGATCATCGCGCTCGCCTTGCAGAGCTACGCGGAGTGCGAGGGCCCCTACGCGCCCAACGCGACGGCCCAAGAGGCCGTCGTCGACGCCCTCGTCGTGCACCACAAGGCCATGGAGGCCCAGATCAAGGACGAGCAGCCCAAGTTCACGCACAACCCCTGGGGCTACGCGCGCTACGACGAGATCCTCATCTCGTGCCAGTGGCTCATCGACCGCGGGCGCAACGACAGCGAGCTCTGGTCCCTGATGGACCTCGTGCGGACCCAGGCCGACGCGCGCCTGCCCTGGGAGGACTACTTCACGGGCGGCGACCCCTTCCACCCGCCGAGCGACGTCCACTGCTGGCCGAACAAGAGCGACGCCACCGAAAAGAACTTCATGATCCACCACGGCGTCAACATCATGGAGGCCATCAAGACGGGGCCGACCTGGTACCGCGTCTCCGGCAACGCCACGGACCTGGGCAACGCCGCGACGGCGCTGGCCTGGATCGACGAGTGGGAGCGGTCCGCGGACGGCACGTTCACCGCGCCGGACTGCTTCGCGCAGCTCCCGAACCTCCCGACGAACGGCGTCGAGACCTGCTCCGTCGTCGAGGCCATGTACTCGCTGCGCACGTCCTACGAGCTCAACGCCGACGTGCGCCTCTTCGACCGCCTCGAGTGGGTCGCGTTCAACGCGATGCCCGCGACGACGAACGACCGCTTCACGGGCAACGCGTACTACCACTCCGTGAACCAGATCCAGCTCGGCGGCAAGTCGGGCTACGGCACGAACCAGCGCGACGATATTCGAGAGATTTCGACCGGGGAAACGACGAAACATCGTCACCGACGTGCTTCGTAGGCATGAACGGCTGCTGCACGGGCAACGTGCACCAGGGCTGGCCCAAGTTCGTCATGGCCCAGCTTCAGACCGCGGACGGCGGCGCGACGATCGTCGTCTCGGGCTACTCGCCGTTCGCGGCGACGCTGCCGACGGCGAACGTGTCCGTGGGCGGCCAGTACCCCTTCGCCGACAACGCGACGATCTCCGTGGCGCGGACGCCGGGCAAGGCCTGGAAGCTCAGGCTCCGCGTGCCGTGCTGGGCCGACGCCGCGGCGCTCGTCGTCGCCGGCGGCGCGACGGTCGACGCGCCGCCCTGCGCCCTCTTCGACGTGCCGGGCCTGGCCGCCGACGACGCGTCCTTCGAGGCGACGCTGCTCTTCACCCACTCCATCAAGGTGCTCGAGGACAAGTGGACGGCGCCGAAGAACGCGGTGGAAATTACCCGCGGGCCGCTGTTGTTCTCGTTCCCCGTGCCCGGCCGCCGGAACACGACGTCCCTCAACGGCACGTTCGTCGAGACGACCTTCGTCATGGTCGACGCGGGCGCGCCCTGGCAGATCGCGCTCGTCGACCCGACGGACGCGGCGTCGCTGACCTTCGGCGGTTTCGAGGCCCTGACGGACGGGCTGCCCTTCGACCGCGACCGCCCGCCGGCGACGATCACCGCCAAGGCCAAGGTGACGACGGGCGTGAAATCCTACGACAAGGGCTACGTCCCGGACTCGCCCGTCCAGAGCAAGTACGCCAACGGGTCCGTCGTCGACGTGGACCTCGTGCCCCTCGCGCACACGTACCTCCGCCTGACGGTGCTCCCGGTCATGGAGAACGCCACGGAAGGCGCCTAGGGGAGGCGGCTTCGCGCCGCGTAAGGCGCGCCTGCTTGCGTGGGTGAAGGGGGCGGGGGGGCGAGAGCACTTGCCGACGACGACGTCCAAGGCCTAGGGCCTGCGCAGCTTCAACGTGCAGGTCGAGCACTTCACGAGCCGCAGCCACAACCGGCGATCGTCGAGCTCCGTGTTGTTCGAGGTCTCGAGCCGCGCGTCGCCTCCGACAGCAACCAGTGCCCGACGCGCGCGCGCCGCCAGAACCGCGCCGGACGCCGCGCGCGGAAACATGGGCAAGAAGGCGAAGTCGACGTCCTTCAAGGGCCAGCGCGTGACGCCCGCGGGGAAGCGCTTCCTCGAGGACCGGGCGCCGAAGCTGCGGGAGAACCCGAAGAAGCTGCTGGCGCTCCGGGGCTCGAAGACGAGCGAGCGCACGTCGTCGGCGCTCCAGACGCTCGCCGCGCTCAAGAGCCCCTTCTGCAAGGCGCTGAGCCGGCGCCGCGAGGACCTCCGGCCGTTCGAGGACGCGACGGCGGTCGAGGGCCTCGCGGCGCGGCACGACTGCTCCCTCTTCGTCGTCGGGAGCCACAGCAAGAAGCGGCCCCACAACCTCGTCTTCGGGCGCACGCACGACGGCCACCTGCTCGACATGTTCGAGTTCGGCGTCGTCGAGGCCGGCGGTGGCCACGGCTACGCGAAGCTCGTGGGCAGCAAGCCCCTGCTGAGCTTCGTCGGCGAGTGGGACGACTGCGACGAGACGAAGCGCTGCAAGAACTTCCTCTGCGACCTGCTCCGGGGCGCGGACGTCGACGACGTGAACCTGGCGGGTTTAGACCACGTGCTCGCGGTGGGCATCCGGCGCTGCGCGTCGACGGGCGCGCGCCTCGTCGACGTCGCGCCGCACCGCCTGCGCCTGACGAAGAGCGGCACGACGGTCCCCGCGGCGAACCTCGACCCCTCGGGCCCGCCGCTCGTCCTCGAGCTCCGGCGCGACCACAAGCCGTCGCTCGAGCTCTGGAAGGTCGCGCTCAAGCAGCCCAAGGAGCTCAAGCCCAAGAAGAAGAAGAACATCAAGACGACGGACCTCGGCGACACCGTCGGCCGCATCCACCTCGGCAAGCAGAACACGGCCGAGATCCAGACCCGCAAGGTCAAGGCGCTCAAGCAGCGCCACGACGACGACGACGACGGCGACGACGACGACGACGACGACGACATGGAGAGCGACGACGAGTAGGCGCGGTTCTAAGAAGCTCGCTTTAAAGACGCGGCGCCGCGCGGTTACCGCGCTTTGTACGAGTCCGCGGGCGGGGACCTCAGGTGCGGCTGGTCCGAGTACCTGCGACGCGCGATCGTGTGAGGCACGGATCGCGCACGGCGCGCGCGTCGCGCCCGAGGGGTCGGCGGCCGGCGCGGTCGCGGCCGAAGCGGCGGATTCGATTCGGCGGGACGCGGGCGCCGCGCGGGTGCGGCTTCTTCCAGCCCCAGGGCGGCGTGATCAGCGTGAGGAAGAGTGCGACGACGTTGGCCTTCCAGAGGTGGGTCCAGAGGTGGAGGCCGACGGTCGTCAGCAGGATCGGCGTGATGAACATGAGCGTCGTCGTGAGGTTCAGGGCGACGCCCTTCGGGCTCACGCGGCCGGCCGCCGCCTTGTACGGCATCGTTGTAGGCTGGAGGCGGCGCGCGCGCGTCGAAACGGGTGTGCTGCGCGTCGGTGCGCGTCGCTGCTCGGCGTGTACGTCGACGCTCTGGCAAGCTTGATCGAGAGAGTTCAAGGACCGCACCGCCCTCGATGATGCCGTTCGAGGTCGGCGCTCGAGCTCGCGACGCCGTGAGCACTTACGTGAACAGCCCCTCGTTCAGGTCGCACTTGCCCCGGCCGCGGAGCGGCGTGAGCGTCGACGGGTAGACGGAGAACTTGAGCGGCCCCTCCTCCGCGACCTTGAGGAAGGCGACGTCCTCGTCGCAGAAGCGCGTGTTCCCGACGTTCGCGAAGGTCGCCGCGAAGCCCGCGGGCCCGACGTCGACGGGCGCGTCCAGGTGCTGCGGGACGACGCGGTCGAAGGCCCACGTCGAGACGCGCGAGACCCACGCGGCCGTCGCCGCGCCGGAGTCGCCGCGCGCGAGGATGATCTGGATGATCGGGAGGATCGTCGGCTTCCCGTTCTGGGCGAAGGCCTCGAAGGCGCGCCGCTCCTTGGCCTCGCTCTTCCACTCGAAGGGCTTCCAGCCGCGCCACCCGTAGGGCTCGAAGGGCCCGAGCGCGAGCAGGGGCTTCAGGCCGAGGTCCGGCGTCGCGGCGCCGGGGAAGAAGAAGTTGAAGAGGAGCACGATGCGCCGCCAGCCCTTCCGCCGGTTCTCGGGCGTGTCCGCGACGCGCTCCAGCGGGCCGTCGCGCGCGTGGAAGAGGAGCGCGCGCACGTACTCCGGGTCCGACTCGAGGATCGGCGGCGGCGCCTCCGTCGTCGCGAAGAGCGCGTCGCAGAGGAGGAGCGTCTTCGACGGCTTGTGCACGAACGTCGCGTCCTGGTAGTAGCTGCCGGGGCCCGGCTTCACCGTCAGCACGTCGAAGTCGAAGTCGTCGCCGAAGGGGTTCCCGTCCTTCGAGCTCCGCGGCAGCGGCTGGGTCCAGGGCGGCAGGCCCAGGAACGCGTTCGGCAGCGGCACCGGGAAGGAGTACTGCTGGTCGCAGACGTGGAACGTCGCGGCGGGGAACTTCCGCGCGAAGGGCCCGGCCTGGGCAGCAAAAGGGTGCGAAATTCCCAACTTCAAAGGCTCATATCTCGGCCGTTTTCCACTCGTTTCGGCTGATTTTTGGACGAGCGATCATCTCTCGGAGCGCTCTCGAAGCATAGGTGCTTTTTCCGAAACGCGCGCGCGCGGAACACTCACGTTGAAGCGACGTTGAATCACCCTTTTGCTGCCCTGGGCCCGGCGAGGACCTTGTGCTCGACGGCGACGGACGGGAGCACGATGTGCTTCACGGGGCCGTGCGCGTCCGTGAGCTCCTTGAGGAGCGCGAGGCACTCGTCCGTGGCCGCGACGGGCGCGTAGACGAAGAGGCCGCCCCGCCGCAGCTTGACGACGGTCATGCGGATGGGCACGTGGACGTAGTAGATGCCGATCATCTGGTCGAAGGTCCAGACGCCGCGGCCCAGGTCCCTGCGGATCGTCTTCCGCCGCGAGTACGGCGCGACGGGCAGCGCGAGCCAGAGCGGGTACTCGCTCTCGGGGCCGAGCGCCGCGGCCGCCGGCGCGGCGAGCGACGCGGCGCTCGCGGCGGCGAGGGATTTCAAGAGTGGCCGGCGGCCGGTGCCGGCGGCGCGCGGCGGCTCGGCGTCGAGGGATGGTACTAGTGGCCGGCGGCCGGCGCCGGCGGCGCGCGGCGGCTCGTCGTCGAGGGACATGCGCAGACTGCGAGTTGCTGCGTCGCGCGCGCGCAACGACGACCGCGCCGGAAATTTTTCATGCAAGGCATTCGTCGGCTCTGCAACGAGCAGCGCTGCGACGAGCAATTGATGCACGCGATTCACGAATGCCATGGCTCTTGCTTATGTGTGCAAACGCTTCAAGTCGACGATCATCGCAAAATCGAGAACTGCACCTTGACGATGTTGCCGATATGCAAAAAGGCATGATCGAGGGCTGTAAGTTACAGCGCGCCCGCAGAGCATCTCACGCATAGCGTCGGTTCCGGGAGGTGCGTCGCGCACACCACACACAAGAGCAGTAGAAAAACCGCAGCCATGTACTGCCCCGAGTGGGGCCAGACGCCCTGGAGCTCGACGCTGCGCCAGACGCGCCAGCGCACGCCGTACAACGCCTGGGGCGCTCCGAGCCCCATGTACGCCAAGACGCCCTACTACGAGCGGACGCGCGAGCCGACGCCCACGGAGGAGGCCGCCGCCGCGGCGTCGGAGCGGCTCTACGCGAACCGGCGCCACTACAGCGACTCGACGAAGCGCTGGCGCAGCGGCGAGAAGTGCCGGCGGCCGAGGAGCGCCAAGTCGCGGCCGCGGAAGCCGTCGCGCGCGGCGCCCGCGGCGCCGGCCCGCGACGCGCCCGTGTCGTCGCGGCCCATGAGCCGCGAGGCGCCCGACGCGCCCGAGGTCTGGGCGTCGAACGTGACGCGGCGGCCGCGGCCCAAGAGCGCGCCGGCCGTCGTCGCCGACGCGCCGCAGCTCGGCAAGCAGAAGATGCGCGACTACGGCTACGGCATCCCCAACTGGTCGCCCTACAACAACAGCAAGGCCGACTGCCTCCAGCGGACGACGGCCAACGGCGAGTACGGCGAGTTCACGAAGCACCAGTACCTCAAGAGCCTCGCGACCCTCCTAGCGGAGCACGGCCGCAAGTCGGGCGCGGACATGAAGATGCTCCTCGACCCGTCCTCGAAGATGCACTGCGCCGTCGCCGCCTACAAGGAGTACGAGTGAGCGACCCGGTCTTAAGAACCGTCGCTTTTTATGCTTCTTCGCGAGTCGACGCGCGGCGCTTCACCGTCATCGCGACAGCTGGCGATCGAGGGCGGCGTTCGCCGCCCGGTAGAGGGCGTAGTCGGCGGCGAGGTAGCGCTGGACCTCCGCGTCGCGCCGCGCGTCCGGCTCGGGCGACGCGCGCGCGCCGGGGTCGGCGTTGTGCCTCTTGCCCGCGAAGGCCTGTGTGGAAATCAAATCTTCAACCCGACTTCAATTTGAGCGTATTTGAAAGTTTCGACGCAAGCTCTTCAACTTTGCTTCGAGAACTCGACGAGAGCAATCGATTCGTCCAAAAATCAGCCGAATCGACTTCGATTTGATCGAGATAGAGAGGTATGAAGTTTTTGCTGGACAGGGCGTTCCACTGGTTGATTTCCACACAGGCGAAGGCGTCGCGCCAGGAAGACCCGTCCCGCAGGGGCATGTAAGTGTCCCAGCTCTTGGCCGTGTCCTCGGCGCGCTCGAGGACGCCCACGAAGGCGAAGAGGGACCCGGCGGCGACGCGCGCCGCGAGCCGCGCGGCCGCGGCGTCGTTCGCGGCGTCGCCGCGCGCGTCGCGCCGCGCGACCCAGACCGCGTCCGTATGAAACGCCGCGCCCTCGTCGTCGTCGTCGTAGGCCGCTTCGAGCCGGCGCCGGTCCGGCCGCCGGCCGGGCGCGAGGTCGAGCTGCGTCGTCGCGAAGTGGCGCCAGTGCCTGGCCCACTGGCGCAGCGTCGCGTTGCGCGCGTCGAGCGCCTTGGTCCCGCAGAGCTCGTCGCTCCGCGCGCGCTTGCAGAAGCCCCAGGCGGACACGAGCCGCGCCGTCGGCTCGCGGAAGAGCGTGAACGCGCGGCAGCGCGAGCCGCCGCGGACGGAGCCGAGCCAGCCGGCGCCCAACATCCCCATGACGGCGTCGCCGTAGAAGACCCAGCGCTCGACGCCGCCGGCGCCGCTCCAGTACTTGGGCGGCCAGCAGCCGTTGGTGCGGTACTCGCCGTAGGCGCACTGGCCGAAGCGCCCGCGGCGCGCGCCGGCCACCGGCGGGCGCAGCTTCTCGCGCAGCACGGCCTTCATGGTCGTGCCGCCTGCTTTGTTCTGGTGCAGGTAGACGAGGCACCCGGCCGGGTCGCCGCCGACGATGCCCGCCAGGAGGGCGAAAAGGCTGCCCAGAATACTCATCGCGTTCATCAACACGGTGGCCAAGGGCTGCCCATCAGGAAGCGCACTAAGCCTCGAGTTGTTGACTTCATCTTGATTGCTCCTGAAGTGATCGCGCCGCTGAGAGCATGGCCGCCGCGTCATCTCAGTTGCGGGGTGCTCGATGGCAGCTCCTCGCGCTGCTGCTCTGCGCGCTGCGCGCGTCGAGCTTCGCGCCGCGCAGCGCGCCGCGCTCCGCCGCGCGCCGCTCGGCGCCGCGCCGCGCCGCCGCGACGGATGAGGCCTACGACGCGGTCATCATCGGCAGCGGGTTCGGCGGCCTCTGCTGCGGCGCGCTGCTGGCCCACTACGGCCAGCGCGTCGTCGTGCTGGAGTCGCACGAGCACGTCGGCGGCTGCGCGCACGGCTTCAGACGCGGCGCGTACACGCTCGACAGCGGCCCGAGCCTCTGGGCGGGCTGCAGCGTGCCGTCGACGTCGCCGCTGCGCCAGGTCATGGACGCCGTCGGCGCGGAGGTGGACTGGGTGACCTACGACGGCTGGGGCGTCCACGACCTCCGGGCCGGCGAGGCCTTCCGCATGTCCGTCGGGCCCGAGGCCTTCGAGGCCGTCGTGCGACAGTACGGCGACGTCGGCCAGTGGCGGCGCCTGCTGGCGGCCATCGAGCCCGTCGTCGACGCGTCCATGGCCTGCCCGCCCATGGCCCTGCGCGCCGACCCGCTGGGCTTCCTGCGGACGGCGCTGGGGCCGTACCTGCTCCCGGCGATCGCGTCGACGAGCGTCCGCGCGCGCGCGTTCATGCCGGACCTGCTCACGGGCCCCGCGGCGGCCCTCGCGGACCTCGCGGACGTCGACGACGCCTTCGTCCTCAAGTGGCTCGACTACCTCGCCTTCGCGCTGAGCGGCCGCCCCGCGGACGACACCGTCGGCGCGGCCGTCGCCTACACGCTCGGCGACCTGCACCGGCCGGGCGCGTTCCTCGACTACCCCGTCGGCGGCTCGGGCGCCGTCGCCGAGGCGCTGGCGGCGAGCATCGCGAAGGCCGGCTCGGAGGTGCGCACGCGGGCCCACGTCGCGGAGATCCTCGTCGAGGGGAACGAAGCGCGCGGCGTGCGGCTCCGCGACGGATCGGAGGTGAGAGCTCGCCGCGTCGTGTCCAACGCGGACATCTGGAACACGGTGAAGCTGCTGCCGGCGCGCGTCGCCCCGGCCTGGCGGGCGGCGACGGAGCGGGACGTGGCGCCGACGCCGTCGTTCGTGCACCTCTGGGTCGGCTTCGACGGCGCCGACATCCCCGCCGACCTCGACGTGCACCACACGGTGTTCAACGAGGGCTTCCTCGGCGACGACGCGGCGGCCATCGACGCGCGGGAGAACATGTACATCATCTCGATCCCGTCGCTCTTCGACGCGGCCCTCTCGCCGGAGGGGAAGCACGTGGCGCACTGCTACGCGGCGGCGCACGAGCCCTTCGAGGCCTGGGAGCACCTGGACCGGACGAGCCAAGAGTATAAAGCGAAGAAGGAGGCCGCCGCGGAGCCCCTGTGGCGCGCGCTCGAGGCCGTCGTGCCGGATATTCGGAAACGGAGCGAGATGGTCGTCGTCGGCACGCCCCTCACGCACCGCGACTTCCTCCGGCGGCACCGCGGCTCCTACGGCCCGTCGGGCGTTTCCGGGTTGGCGAACGGGCTCACGCCCGTGGACGGGCTCTACACCGTCGGCGACTCGAACTTTCCCGGCATCGGCGTGCCCGCGGCCGCGGCGTCGGGCATCCTCGTGGCCAACGCGCTCGCGCCCCTCGGCGACCACCTGCGGCTCCTCGACGCCATGGGCGCCGACCTCAAGGCGGGCACGGCCTGGTGGGGCGAGGCGGCGCCGCCGAACCCCGTCGCCGGCGGGCGCATCGCCCTGGGGCGGAGCGAGCCCGCGGACACGCTCGGCCGCGCCGCGTAAGACGCGTGTCGATTGCATCTACTCCCGCTCGGGGTCGGCGCGACGACGCCTCCCGCGTAATCTACGCCCGTCGGCTCGGGTTTACTCGCGCCCGCTAATCGAAGACGGGCCCGCTCCAGGCCCACTTCGCCGTCGTCGCCGCTGTTTCTGGGCCTGCCGGCGTGGCAGCGGCGACGTCGGGCGCCGCCTCCTTCGCCGGCGCGGCGGCCTCGGCCTCCTTGGCGGCTTTCTCGGCCGCGTTCTTCGCCTTGGCCGCGGCCAGCTTCGCGGCCTTGGCCTCCTTCTTCGCGATGGCCGCCTGGGCCTCCGCGACCTTCTCGGAGGTCTGCACGGCCTCGTTCCAGGACGCCTCGTCCCACTCGGCGTCCAAATAGTCCGGGTTCAGGTACTCGCGGACGAATTTCATGCTCTCGACGCGCGCCTTCGCGAGGTCCGGCTTGCCGGTCTCGACGAAGCGCGCGAGGTCCCTGTGCGCGCCCAGCGGCAGGCCCTTCCAGAGCGTCTCGTCGCAGCCGAAGTCCGTCAGCTCCGCCGGCATCGGCGGCACGGCGCGCAAGGCGGACCGGCGGGCGCATCGCTGCGAAGGAGCGAACCCATGCACGGCCGCGGCGACGACGAGGAGCTTGGTGAGCATGGCTGCGATGCAGCAGATGTTTTATGTAAGCTGTTCGCAATCGTTGCACTCGCGCTTTGCACTGAGACCTCGATCGATGCCTCGCACAACTTGCAGGTCGCAAAGCCTCGACATTGGCTCAGCTCATGGCGCGTGCAGGCCGGCGCTGCCTCGCTGAGATCTTTTCGTTGAGCCACATGTTGCCGCGATAGTGCCTCGACCTGCCGCGCCAAGCAAGACGGACTCTGCCCGATTCCCGACGCGGCACGAGGGCTGCTGCTGGGCCCCAGTGCCGGCAGGCAACTCTCCCTCGATCGAGCACGACGGGTCCCGGCCGCTCGTCACACGAATCTCGGCTTACCGCGCGGCGCCTAGGAGTCGGCTTTGAACTGCGCGTCGAGGTCGGCCGCCGTCGACTCCTTCGCCTTCTTGGTCGCGACGGCGGCCTCGGCGTTGGACACGGCCTCGCGGGCCTTGACTGCCTCGTTCCACGACGCCTCGTCCCAGTCGGCGTCGAGGAAGTCCGGGTTCAGGTGCTCCCGGACGGCCTTCATGGTCTCGATGCGCGCCGCCGCGTAGTCCGTGAGGTCAGGGTCCGCCGCGAAGCGCGTCAGGTCCTTCTTCGCGCCGAAAGGCAGGCCCTTCCAGAGCGCTTCGTCGCAGCCGACGTCCGCGAGCGACTCCGGCATCGTCTCCGCCACGACGGCGCGCAACGCGATGGTCGCGCGCGTGGCGCCGTGAGGCGCGAAGGCCTGCGCGGCGACGGCGAAGGTTGCTACGAGGAGCTGGGCGAGCATGACGATGGCCTCGATCGATCACGATGGCCTCAATCTCGATGCACAGACGAAGGGGCCGCGAAGAGGTTCAACCTGGGACACGTCCTGCAACTCCACTGCAAAACGCGCACCTCAGCACCCCTCCTTACGTCGCGGGCCCCTCCTCTTCGTCGAAGGAGTCGCTCTCGGGCTCGTCGAAGGCCGCGGACCGCTCGGCGCCGCGGCGCCGCGGCGGCGGCGAGGCCGCGTCGTCGTCGAACGCGTCGTCCGCGTACGCGTCGCCGACGTCGACGGCCGGCCGTCGCCCCTTCTCCTCCTCGAAGTCGTCGTCGTAGGCGTCGTCGTCGGCGGCGGCGCGCTCCTTGGCCTGCTCGCGCGCGATCTGCGCCTTGAGCGCCTCGATCTCGTCGGCGACCTTCCGCTTCTCGTCCTGGATGCTCTCCAGCTCCTCGACCTTGGCCCGCGCCGGCGACGCTTCGAAGTCGTCGGCGTAGTCGTCGGGGGGCGCGTAGCCGCCCGCGGCCTGCGTCGAGGGGTAGGACGGCGCCTCGGCGATGGGCTCCTCGTAGACCGTGATGGACTTGGCCAGGGCTTCCAAAGGTTCGGTATTCTGCCGTACGAACGCCGCGAGCATGGCGTTGGGCTTGGGCTTCTTCGACTTGTCGACGCGGGGCTTCGCCTTGCGGATCTCCTCGGCGGACATGACGGGCGCGAACAACGACCGCGCGCTCTTCGCGGAGGCGAGCGCGTAGGGGTTCTTCGCCGCGTCGGCCTTTTGGGGCTCGACGGCGCCCGCGTCGACGGACTTCTTGTGGCGCTTCGCGATCTTCTTGAGCTTGTGGCCGAACTTGACCATCTGCGTCGCCGTGATGTCGTGGTGCTCCACGTGGAACTTCTTGCCCAGGTTCTTGAGCTTGAGGCCGATGCGCGCCGCGCCGCCCGCGCACGCGACGACGGTCTGGGGCCCCGCGCGCGTCGCGCGGAGCTCCGCCGGGTCCACGAGGGGCCGCGCCTCCGACGCGGGCGTCGCCGGGAGCTTGCCCCGCACGTAGCGCGCGCGGAGCTCGCCGTGGCCGTCCGTGAAGTAGAGCTCCGACCGCAGGTTCCGCAAAAACTTGTCGAGGCGCTCGTGGTAGTGCATGGAGTCGCCGTCGACGTCCAGCAGCTGCAGCCGCCAGATCGCGCGGCCCACGGCCTCCAAGAAATCGCCAAACGCCAAATCGTGGTTCTCCGCCATGGCCACGTGGTCGTCGATGGGCAGCAGCCGGCTCTTCGCGACGTCCGCGAGCATCTCGTACATGGTCAGGCGCCCCCGCCCGACGCCGTCCCGCGGGTTCTCCCGGTCCCGCTTCAGGTAGCGCATCTCGAAGATGCCGCTCCGCGACATGAGCTCGAGGTAGTCGCGGAACGCGAGCCGCGGCACCGCGGACGCGTTGTCCTCGCCGTCGTCGTCCTCGCCCTTCGCCCGGGGCCCGAACATGTCGAGGGGCGGCGCCGCGGCGCCCCTCTTCTTCTTCGACGGGTGCTTCGGGTGGTCCTCGGGCACGAAGCCGTAGCAGTGCTCCTGGAACATGCGCCTCAGCTCGGGCTCGTACGTCGCGAAGACCGCGTCGACCTGGGCAGCAAAAGGGTGGTTCGACGTCGCTTCAACGTGAGTGTTCCGCGCGCGCGCGTTCCGGAAACAGCATCCACGCTTCGAGACCGTTCCGAGAGATGATCGCTCGTCCAAAAATCAGCCGAAACGAGTGGAAAATGGCCGAGATCGGAGCCTTTGAAGTTGGGAATTTCGCTCTCTTTTGCTGCCCTGGCGTCGACCTTCTCCGTGTAGAAGAGCTCGCGCCGGAAGGCGTCGTTGTTGCCGATCAACTCCGGCGACGCCGCGCCGGGCGCGAGCTCCGGCGCGTTGAGCTCCGCGACGGCCTTGATGTAGGGGCCGACGTGGTTCGCGACGAGCAGCGCGAGCGCCTCGGGCAGCGCCTTGCCGTCGGGCTCCTTCGGGTCCGCGTAGCGCAGCAGCGCGAGGCGCGTCAACAATTCGATGAACTCGCCGCGGTCCAGCACGTTCTTGTCGTTTTTTCGCGACTCGTTCGCGTTGAACGTGTCCTTGAAGTCGACGTTGACGATATAGAAGAGCTCGCGGAGCTGCTGCTCCGTGACGGGCATGGACTGGTGGTCGATGCCCAGCGACTTGCGCCGGCTCGGGTCGCCCAGGGGACCCCGGAGCGACCGGCGGCCGCCCGCGGCCTCGCGGACCAAGGACGGGTGCCGCGCGCGCGCCGCGGCCGCGAGCGGCGCCGGCGGGCCGCGCGGCGCCGCGAACTGCGTCCGCCGGCCGAAGGTCGCCTTGCGCACCCTGGGCTCCTCGGGCGCGAGGCGCGAGCTCGCCTGCTTCACCAGCGCGGGCCTCGAGCCCTGCTTCTGCAGGAAGCCGCCCGACGGGCCCTGCTTCTGCGGAACGCCGCCGGACGCGCCCATCTTCGCGAGGGGCCTGTCGACGTCGAACTCGTCGTCGTCGTCGTCGTCGTCGTCGTCGTCGTCCTCGTCGAAGGCCGGGTCGGGCTTGTAGATGTCGTTGCGCGGCTCGCGGACGAGGCCGCAGTCGACGCCGAGCTTGAGGAAGTCGTCGAAGGTCACGGACGTCTCGAACGTCGCGTTGTGCTCCGCGTCCTCCGTGCAGCACAGGTGGAGGAAGAGCGCCGCCAGCAGGACGTAGTGCTCCGTGAGCCCCTCGAGGGCGACGGGCGCGTCCGTCTCCGGGATGAGGCGGAGCTTGATGAGCTTCATGTCCGCCCAGTCCTCCGCCGCGGCCGCGCGCGCGCGGCCCGGCACGTCAAAGAGCTCGTACTCCGCGTAGGCCCGGTCGTTCTGGGGCGCCGTCGCCGTCTGGCACCGCTCGCCGACGTGGGCCGTGTTGTGCGCGCGGTTGATCTTCGCGATCTCCGTGCCGAGGCGGTTGATCTCGCTCTTCTCCTCGTCGTCGAGGCGCCGCGTGGATCCTAAAAACGACGACGTCAGCGTCCAGGCGTGGGGGCTCCGGATCATCGTCGCCAGGTAGGGGAAATCGGTCCAGTCCTGGCTCCGGGGCCGCGTGCCCGTCAGGTCCGTGAGCTTGATGGGCCTGCGCCGCGGTGCGACGTCGACGACGTTCCGCCGCTCCTTGTACCGGGGGTGCGTGCCGAGCGCGTGGTCGTCGGCGCAGAGCACGCGGCCGTCCTGGCTGAAGAAGTACCAGTGGCGCCCCGGCGGCAGCACGCGGTAGATCGTCGCGCCCGTGATCTTGCAGACCATGCGCTCGCTCCGGCGCCGCGTGCTCCGCCGCTCCTTGCCCTTCTCCTTGAAGGACTCGTGGGCCGCGTGCCGCCGCACGGTCTCGTGGCGCGCGGCCGCGTCGCCGCCCTCCTTCCAGATCTCGGGCTTCATCTCGTCGCCGCGCCACTCGTCGCACTCGAGGTGGAGGAAGAGCGGCCGCGTCGACACGTACGCGCCCGACGCGCCGACGGCGAAGGTGAAGCGCACCTCGTCGTAGGCGTCGGCCCAGCAGTGGCCCTTGGCCGCGTCCTTGCCCTCCGCCTTGGCGATGCCCCGCGGGAGGCCCAGCAGCCCGCCGCCGTGCGGCTCCGCGACCTCGAGGAACATTTTGGGGTCTGTGCGGCCGCAGTTGCCCTCCGTGGCCCGCAGCGCCAGCAGGGACGTGTTCTGCTTGAGCCCCCCGGCTAAAGTCTCCACGGCGGCGGCGTCGAGGCCGCAGTTGTTGAGGTTGAGGGCCTGGAGCACGCGGTTGTGCTCGAGCGCGTACGACAACGCCACGGCGGCCGGCGCGGCCTCGCCGCCGACGCGCTCGAGCATGTCGACCTTGGTTAATAAATTCCAGGACAGGTCCAACCTTGTCAATGTAAAACAGTGCTTGAGCTCCGCGCAGAGCTCCGTGAACGGCGCGCCGTTGACGTTGTTGCCCGACACGTTGACGTCCCTCAGGTCCGTCTTCGACGTGTGGAAGCACTGGGCCAGGGCCGCCGTCCCCAGGTCGCCGACGCGGTTCCGCGACACGCTCAGCACCTTGAGCGAGGACGTCCGCTCGACGCCGCGGAAGAGCAGCGCCGCGACCTTGTCGCTGAGCCCGCACTTGTCGAGGCGCAGCGACTTCAGGTGGCAGTCCTCGACGCAGCCCAGGAAGCGGCTCAGGGCCTTGATGCCCGGCGCGCCGACGACCGTGCCCGAGAGGTCCAGATTCTCCAGGTAGCGGAACGCGAAGGGCGTCGCCGCGAGCTGCGGTAAGAGGCACCCCGCGGCCTTGGACTCGAGGCCCATGGTCTCGTTCGACGACGCCGAGGCAAAGTTGCTGTTGAGGGCGAGGGACTTGAGGCTCGTCATGTGCGTGTCGTTGCCGTAGCGCTTCCCCTTGCGGTGCTGGCGCCGGATGAGCCGCGTCGACGCGACGGCCTCCGACTTCGACGGCGAGGGAGGCTCGTCGTCGCCGGCGGCCCGGGGCGCGCCGGACCGCGCCGACGACCCGAAGGCGCGGGACCGCTCCTGGAGCGTGCCCGTGCTCCGCGACCGGATGGGCTCCTGGCCCATGGACGCGCGCACCTTGCTGGACACGCGGCCGGCGACGCAGCCCGCGGTCTTCGACGCCAGGGGCGCGTCGAAGGCGTCCTCCGCGAGGCGGCTCCGGAGGGCGATGGGATTCGGACTCTGCATGTCGAAGCCGCCGCCCATGGTGGAAGGCAGCCCTATCTCGCCACCATAGCGCTCGTGGTAACGCGTCAAGCAGCCAACGTTGGCGCACTCCGGGGCAGCCCTGCACCTGCGAACGTTGATCAAGCATGGGAGCCGACGACGGCCTCTCCGCGTCGGAGCTGAGAAATCGCTACCACGCCGGCGGCTCCGCGTCGGACGCGGACCTGTCCGCCGCGCAGCTCCGGGCTCGGTATGGCATCGAATCCAACAAGAAGGGTGCGCGCATCCCTGCTTCTCCCGATTCCCTTCCGCGCCCGCGCTCGCGCCTCCGACGCGCCCGCCGCCTCGCCCGCCGCGCGCGTCGACGCACGCGCGCGCGCTCGCAGACTTTAGCACGGGGTCCGGCGGCGGCGGCGGCGGCATGATGATCCCGGCCGTGCTGCTCGGCCTCGTCGTCGCCGCGGCCGTCGTGTACTTTGCGGTGCTGAAAGAGAGCCCGGAGGCGGCATCGGGCGACGACGGACCCATTCGCCTGACGAGAGATTAGGCGCGCGGAGTCCGCCGCGTTCGCCGTCGACGCCGCGCGCGCGTCGCCGCCGCGCGGCTCGCTAGAGGCGGCCACCAGAGAACTTGCCAGTGTGTGCGCGGAGAATGCCGCGGGGCCCCGGCGCGGCCGGGGGGGGATGCAGCAGGTTGACAAGTAGGCCGGCGGGCTTCCAGTTCTACGGTGTATCCTTAGTGCATCCTGCGAAGTCGGTGGCGTACGCGGCGCACGGCCTCCAACTCCGCCGCGGCCTCCATCTCGGCTATCTGCAGCTGCTGGTAGAGCGCCGAGCCGCTGGCGAGCTTCTTTGACTTCTTCTTGGGCGGCGAGTCCGAGGGCCGGGCCGCGCCGCCGCCGCCGGTCTCGCGGCGCTCGAAGACTTCCGGCGGGACGAGCGGCGACCACCGCGGCGCGGGCGGAGCGGGCGGAGCGGGCGGCGCTGCGGCGCGGGCCTTCCCGGCGCGCGGCGGGACGAGCGGCGACCACCGCGTTTTCTTCGCGGCGGGCGGCGCGGCGTGGCGCGACTCGAGGACGGGCGGGGGCGTGCGCTTCTCCTCGGCGGTCATGCCGCGCTGGAAGGTTCCCGTGATCGCCGCGGGCCGCCGCGGCGCGGCGCTCTTGTACACGCGGATCTGGGAATCGCGGGTCCGCAGGCTCTGCTCCCGGAGCCGCGCGGCGCGCGCCTCGGGCGACAGCGCGCCCGGCGGCTTCGTCGCCGCCGGGCGCGCCGCGACCTCGCGCGGCTTCCGCTCCCGGAGCCGCGCCACGCGCGCCTCGGGCGACAGCGCGCCCGGCGGCTCCGTCGCCGCCGGGCGCGCCGCGACCTCGCGCGGCTTCCGCTCCCGGAGCCGCGCGGCGCGCGCCTCGGGCGACAGCGCGTCCTCCGCGTCGAGCCAGCCGGGCGCCGTCGGATTCTCCGGCGTCATCGCCGCGCCGCGCGTCGCGGGCCGCCGGCTCGTCGCGCGCTTCGCGGACGACTCCGCCCGCAGCGCTTTCGACGTCGCGTTGCGAGCCACTTCCCGCAGCTGCTGCACCTCTCGCTGCACGAGCCGCCGGAGCCGCTCAGATTTTGCCAGGTCCGCGGCGAGGGCCGTCGCATTGCGCAGGGCCGTCGCGAGCTCCTGGCGTGTGGCGGTGTGCGCCGCCTCCGCCTCGTGCTGCGCCACGCCCATGTCGTCGAGCTCCTGGCGCAGGAGCGCGAGCGCGACCCACGAGCTCGTCGCGGCGCTCGTCGCGTCGGCCTCGGCGGCCGGCCGCGGCGCGGGCGACGGCGTGATGAAGCGCTGCGGCGCCTGGCGCGCGCCGCCGACGCGCCGGCCGAAGAGGCCCCCCGTCGGTGCCGTTGGCGTTTTTTGCGTGATCCAGGACGACTGGTCCACGCGGCCCTTCAAGGCGTGGAAGGGGAAGAGCGCCGCGGCGCAGTCGAGCACGACGGCCAGGCGGAGCAGGGCGTGGCGCATGGTCGTTGCGTCGCGGTGCGCGGTGCCACTGGTGCTCGACGAGCAACTCGCGCAAGATGGCCTCAGAAAGTTGAGGTACATGATGGACGGCATCTTGAAGGTTTATTGCCGCCCCCGCGCCGACGATGGGGCTGCCGCGAACAAACCTCCTCGGCTGCATCCTCGCCGTAGCCGCGAGCCAGCCCAACTTCGTCTACATCCTCATGGACGACACGGACGAGCTCCTCGGCTCCGCGTCGCTCATGACGCGAACGAAGGCGCTCGTCGGCGACAAAGGCGCGACCTTCTCCCGCTTCCGGACGCTGTCGCCCAAGTGCACGCCGTCGAGAACGGGCCAGCTCACGGGCCGCCACTACCACAACGTGCGGCCCGGCGCTCGCGGGCCGGGCTTAGTAGTGACGGGTGATGCCCAGGTGTGATGCCCAGGTGTGTTGGTGTGATGCCCAGTGTGACCCTCGGTCCGGGTGTTTTCGGGTGTGATGCTCGGTGTTTTTGCTTGGGCCGTCGTCGATCGTTAAAACCTAGTTAGATCTTCAATGTATCTGATTTGTGCACTCATTCACATTCGCACGCGCTGAAGTCGTGCGTCGGGCAGCCGCTTGCGTCGCAGCCGTCCATGGAGAAGATGTGGCCCTACGAGCACGACGTGCGCATCCCGTTCTGGATCCGGGGCCCGGGGATCGCGCCGGGGACGGTCCTCGACGTCATGGGCGTGAACAGCGACATCGCGCCGACCGTGCTCGACCTCGCGGGCGCCGCCGTGCCGCCCATCATGGACGGGCGGTCGCTCGCGCCGCTGCTTTTCGGCGGCGACGCGACGGCCTGGCGCACGCGGACGATCTGCTCCTTCGCGGAGGGCCAGTCGCAGAACTGGGGCCCGCGGCCGGCGTCGATCGTTTGAGGCGATTTGACGATCACTCGTAGGCGGCACGGAGCTCTTCGCCGGCAACGCGTCCGACGTCAAGGCCCTCGCGCATCCGCCCGGCCAGGGCCACACAAGGGCGAGGGGCCGACCCGAGAACCCGCGAAACCCTCGGGAGGGTAAGGGTGAGGGGCCGCCAAATTCCCAGAACCCTTAAACAGCTCGATCGCTCGTTCGACGGGAACCTCGCCCTCGTCCGCGACCTTCACGACGCGTGGGTCACGTCCGAGATGCTCCTCGCCAGCCATACGCGCGCCGTGGTTCTCCCGGCGGCGAAGATCATCGGCGAGTACCAGGCGGCGCTCGAAATCGCCCTCCAGGCGCGCGTCCCGATCGGCGCGCTCTACGTGGACACCTGGCACCCGTGCGTCCCGCTGGTGACCGAACAGTGGGTCCACCTGCTTCCGTTCCTGCCGAAGCGCGGTGCGAAGTCAACTCTCGCTTAAGGATCCGCGCTCACTCGTCGCACGGCGTCTTCCGCATCTAGGCGCAACCGGGGCAGAAGCAGAGGGGGCCGACCACCAGGCATACACCAGCCACGGCATACACCAGCATAGCAGCCGCATAGCAGCCGCATAGCAGACGCATAGCGGGCGCATAGCAGACGCATAGCAGGCGCATAGCAGGCGCATAGCAGACGCATAGCAGGCGCATAGCAGGCGCATACCACCAGCATAGCAGCCGCATAAGACCAGCATAGCAGCCGCATACCACCAGCATAGCAGGCGCATAAGACCAGCATAGCAGCCCACCAGCATACCACCAGCGTAGCAGCCGCATACCACCAGCATAGCAGCCGCATACCACCGGCATAGCAGCCGCATACCACCGGCATAGCAGCCGCATACCACCGGCATAGCAGACGCATACCACCCGCATACCACCAGCATACCACCAGCATACCACCCGCATACCACCCGCATACCACCCGCATAAAGCCCGCATAAAGCCCGCATAAAGCCCGCATAAAGCCCGCATAGCGGGCGCATACTACCAGGCATACCGGCGGTCAACCCCCTCGGGGCAGAAGCTCGGCGAGTTCTAGGTCAACGTTGCAGGAAGCACTGGCCCCAGAGGCTGCCCGGCGGCGCGCGGCCTCTCCGCCACGACTGGCGTCCTTCCCCTGTGTTCCGCGCGCGGGCGCGGCCATCGCAGGCCCCCCATGGCCGCGGTCCAGGGCTCCTTCCACCATTTTCACAACATCCGCAAATCCCACCTGCGCAACAAGCGCGCAAATAAGCGCGCCGTCGAGGAGGTGCGCGCGCTCGTCGTCTTCGACCGGCGCTGCCCGCCGGAGCGGACCTTCGGCTGCTCGCGCGCCGTCTTCGGCGAAATTCTCGACGTGTTATACCCGGGCGAGCCCGTCGACGGCGAGGGCGTCAACGTGGCCTTCGCGCACGCGCGGTCCCTCGCGCTGGCGGCGACGACGCCCGTGCCCGAGGCCGCCGTCGACGCGCTGGCCGTCGCCGAGTCGGCGCCCGAGCCGGAGTCGCCGCCGCGGCCCTCGACCGGCGACTCCGACCTCGCGCCGCGGCGGCCCCAGGAGGCCGTCGCCGTCGTCGTCGACGCGGCGACGACCGAGCAGCTCATTCCGCGCGCGCACTTCGCGGCCTGCGTCCAGCGCTACCTCAAGTACGCGGCGCTGGCGCCGCAGATCGCCGCGCTCTGGCGGACCTGCGACGCCAACGGGTCCGGGCTCCTCGAGCACGACGAGCTGCGCCGCGCGCTCAACGACCTCGAGAAGGGCAACTTCAGGGTCCGCGAGCAGCGCTGCAAGTCGGGCGCGCTGCTCCAGCGCTGCGACGACGAGACCGCGGCCTATCTCGTCCGCGCCTGCGACAGCGACGGCGACGGCGCGCTCGACAAGAACGACTTCATGCAGGCCATGCTCCTCTGGCGGCGCCTCGCGAAGGACCGCGACCGGAGGCAGCAGCGGGAAGCGAGCGCCGCGTGCGCCGTTATGTAGTTTTTGTGCTGCGGAGCAGTACGACGGCGTCGCGCGCGCGCCGCCGCAGAGACGTGTGTGCCCTCACAAGATCTCACAGCACCGGTACCCAAAACGTTCGCGGCGGCCTCTGATTGGCTGCGGCCAGTCGCAATTCGTCCACAGGCAAGAGCTCGAGCTGCGCCGCGCCGCACCGGGTCCGCGGGCGCCGACCGAGTGCATCGCGCGCTCGCTCGCACGACCATGCCCGACGACGACCAGGAGACGTACACGCGCCTCGACGGCGGCCAGCCCGAGGGCGCCGGCCGCGAGTCGGAGGCCGCGAGCCTCTGGTCGGCCTTCCACTGGCAGCTCGCGCGGTCCGGCCGGGAGGTCGCCGTCGCCGACGACGCGCCGGCGCCCCTTCCGGCGCCGGCGGACAGCTGGGGGTCGCTCAACTACGACGACTTCGTCAACGACGTGTCCGTCGCGGAGAGGCGGCGGTGGCGGCCCGCGCGCCGCGTCGCGTGCGTGGGCTACAGCGGCCGGACGCTCGCGCGCTGGGTCGTGACCTGCGCCATCGGCTGCTCCATGGGCGTCGTCGCCATCGCCCTCGCCCAGCTCACGGACGTGCTCGTCGAGTGGCGCAACGGCCGCGTCGCGCCGCGGGAACGGTCCGGCTTCGCCGCGTTCGTTCTCATCAACGCGGTCCTCGCGCTGGCCGCGGCGGCCGCGGCCGTGGGCTGCGCGCCGGGCGCCGAGGCGAGCGGCATCCCCGTCGTCAAGGCCTACCTCAACGGCGTGCGCATGCGGGGCTGCCTCAGCGTCCGCGTCTTCGTCGTGAAGTTTTTCGGCACGGCGCTCGCCGTGGGCTCCGGCGCGTCCCTGGGCCCCGAGGGCCCCCTCGTCCACCTCGGCGCCATCGTCGGGTCCTTCTTCACGGGCGGGCTCGACCCGACGCGCTGCGCGGCGCGTCGGAGGCGGCCCGCGGCGCTCTACGCGACGCGGCGGGGCCGCGGCGCGACGGCGGCCGACGCGTCGCGGGCCGAGGACGAGCGGCCGCCGCCCTTCTTCCACAGCGACGTCGACCGCCGCGACTTCCTGAGCCTGGGGGCGGCCTGCGGCTTCTCCGCGGCCTTTGGGGCGCCCATCGGCGGCGTGCTCTTCTCGCTCGAGGAGGCGTCGTCGTTCTGGTCGACGCACCTGCTCTGGCGCGGGCTCGTGGGCACGGTGCTCTCGACCTTCACGGCGCTGGCGCTCAAGCACCGGGTCTGGCGCCTGCGGCGCCTGAGCCACTACGGCCTCATCTCTCTGGCCGGCGCGTCCGACGGCGAGGTCGCGATCTCGCTGCTGCCGCTGGCCGCGCTCGTCGGCGTGCTCGGCGGCGTGCTCGGCGCGGGCTTCAACGTGTGCTGGCACGCGCTCATGCGCGCGCGACGACGCGCGGGCGACGCCGTCGGCCGGCGCGCGCCGGACGCGCGCGCCGCCGGGCGGCGGCGCGCGGCGTTGAAGGTCGCGGACGCGGTCGTCGGCGTCGCCGTCACGTCGGTCGCGTTCTACGGGGCCGCGCGCGCGTCGTCGGCGTGGGCCTGCGTGCGCGCGTCGCCCGACGTCGCGGCCTGGACGGTGGACGACAAGTTCGCGCGGCGCTTCGACTGCGCGCCCGGCCACGTCCACGAGCTCGCGAGCCTCTGGTTCGGATCGCGCGAGCGCGCGATCAAGAAGATTCTCGAGGCCGGCGCGGGCGAGCTCCGCGGCGGCGGGCTGCTGCTGAGCGGCGTCCTGACCCTGGCGACGCTCGCGCTCGTCTTCGGCAACGCGCTGCCGGGCGGCCTGTTCCTGCCGCTCATTTTTTGCGGCGCGTGCCTCGGCGGCGCGCTCGCGCGGCTCGCGTCGATCCCCGACGGCTTCCGCGGCGCCGCGGAGCGCCACGTGGCCCTGCTGGGCGCCGTGTCGCTGCTCGCGGGCGTGCAGCGGTCCACGGTGTCGCTCGTGGTCATCATACTCGAGGGCACGGGCAACCAGCACCTGCTGATCCCGATCATCGTGGCGACGGTCTGCGCGCGGGGCGCGGGCAACTTCCTCTCGGAGGGTTTGTACGAGCTCGCGCTGGAGCTCAAGCACGTGCCCTTCCTCGAGAAGCACGTCCACGCCGGCCTCGACGCGCGGCCCGTCGCGGATCTGGTCGTCGGGCGGCCGGTGGTGTCGCTGCCGCGCGTCGCCAGGGCGTCGGACGCGCGGCGCGTGCTCAAGCACACGGCCCACGGCGCGTTCCCCGTGGTGCTGGACGCGCCGGAGGAGCCGGAGCGCGGCGACGCGGAAAACCCAAAGGCCGCGCGCGCGCGGCCGCCGCCGCGCGTGCTCCTGGGCCTCGTGCTCCGGGAGCACGTCCGCGCGCTCCTGCGCCACGGGCCGGGCCTCGACGACTCGGCGCGCGGCGCGTTCCCGCCGGACCTGGCGACGCGCCTCGCGACGTCGTCCTACGACGCCGGGGTTAGCGTGCGGTCGCGGTCCGCCGGGGACGGCGCGCCGGCGGCGCGCTTCTTCCCCGAGCACCCGCTCGGCCGCGACTCGGACGACGCCCCGGGCACGCGCGAGTCGTCGGCGGACACCGGGCCGGACCACGACCTCGACCTCGCGCCCATCATGGTCCGGTCGCCCCACGTCGTCTACGACGACTGCCCCGTGAGCCGCGCGTACCGCCTCTTCGTGACCATGGGCCTCCGCCACCTCGTCGTCGTCGACCACCGCGACAACGGCGTCGTCGGCATCCTCACGCGCAAGGACCTCGTCGCCTGCTCCCACCACAAGCAGGACGCGCTCCACGACGGCGCGTCCACGCCCGTGGACCCCGCGTAACGTATTACTGTCTGTCTCACGCGAGCGCGGCCGCGGGGACGAGGGCGACGCCGGACGTCGGGGATTCGGGTCGGGGGGTTGCGCGGCGGCAGCGCAGGGCCGCGGCCAGCACTGCGAGCACGACGAGGACGGCGCCGGCGATGGCGATGATCCACCAGCGCGGCTCCTTCCCGTCGCGCGCGCGGGAGTCGTAGTAGCGCACGTCGCGGACGCAGGACGCGGCGGACGCGTTGACGACGGCCTCGCCGATGGGCGCCTCGGCGGCCTGGAGGATGGCCGACGCCGCGAGGAGCGCGAGCAGGCGCTGCCCCGCGGCCGTCGGGTGGATTTCGTCGGTTTGCATTCGCGGGCAGTCCGACTGTTCCGGGAATCCCGGGTAGGTCTTCCGGCACTCGTCGACGACGGCCGCGTACAAGTCGAGGACGGCCGTGTCGGCGAAGACCTCGCGCGCGACCGCGTTGAGCTCGACGACGTCGCCGTCGCCGCGCTTCGCGTTTCGCGCGCCGACCGGGGTCGTCGTCGCAAACACGAGACTGCGCGTCGACGCGTTCAGCAGACGGAACGCGTCGATCATATTGCTGCGGTACTCCGCGCGCGAGACCTTGGCGTAGGTGTGGGGCTTGATGTCGTGTAAACCCCAATTGAAATAGACGACCGCGAAGCGGCGTCCGTCGACGAGGGGCTCCAAACATCCTCGCAGCCCGTGGGAAGAGCCGCACCAGCCCTTGCGCGACTCACCCGAGGGCATGATCGGTGCGAGGCCCAGGGGCCGCAGCAGCTCCTCCAGCGCCGGCATGAAGCTCTGCGTCACGCTGTCGCCAAGTACCAGCACCGACGACGCCTCCGACACGGAGCAGCGCTCGTCGTCGAAGACGCCGCAGCTGCCCCAGCACGACGTCGCGTTCCTCGCAATTGCGATGGGCAACGCAAGCAGTGCAGCCCAGACGCCGAGAAGCCTCATCGAGGCCTTCATCGGCCACGACCCAGCCTCGGGCCGATGTTTAGGTTCAATGAAAACAAAAAGTGTTTTTGGTTAGACGATGGTGGGCAGCGGGGCGGATGGCGGGGATGGAAGTCCGTCGTGCTCCTCTTCGTGCTCACGGCCTGCGCGGCGTCGGCGTTCCAGGCCATCGAGACGCCCAAGGAGCTCAGCCGCGCGATGCACGCCCGCGTGACGCTCGCCGGCATGCGGGCCAAGTACAACATCACGAAGTCGGACTACGCGGACATCGTCGACGCGCTCTCCGTGCCGACGCCGCGCTGCGGCCGCTGCAACCGCGCGGACCTCGACTCCAAGTGCACGTCGAAGCTCAAGCACTGCAACTGGAACTGGATCGGGTCGTTCTACTTCGCGTTCACGATCTTCACGACCATCGGCTACGGCACGTTCACGCCCGCGACGGCGGGCGGCAAGGTCCTCGTCGTAATCATCTTCTTCCCCGGCGTCATCGCCCTGGGCTACTTCATGGCGGGCATCGCGCGCCTCAACAAGAAGGTGCACCACGACCTCGCGAGCATCGGTGAAAAGGCGCGCGGCGTCCCCCCGTCCCTGTTTCTCCCCCTCACGCCGCCGTCCGCAGGCGACACGAAGGCCTTCCAGGGGTGCATGTGCATGTTCGTGTTCGCGCTGCCGTTCCTCTTCGTGCTGGCCTACGGGTACCACGCGTCCGAGGAGATGGGCTGGACTTTGGGCAACGGGTGCTACTACGCGTTCGTGACGCTGTCGACGATCGGCTTCGGCGACTACAGCATCCGCGACGTCACGCTCTGGGAGGTGCTCTTCATCCTCATCGGCGTCGGCATCATCGCCATGGCCATCGGCGTGACAACGGACCTCATCGAGTCGAACATGGCGGCCGCCAAGGAGGCCGCGGCGCGCGCGGCGTCCAAGGTGAAGCTCGCCGCGTCGGACGCCGCGACCGCCGCGGAGCGCGCCGCCGGGGAGGTCGTCGCGCACGGCGCGGCCGACGTCGCCGGGGGCGTCGTCCACGGCGCGGCCGGCGCGGCGCACGTCGCCGGGGGCGTCGTCCACCGCGCGTCCGGCGCGGCGGCGCACGCGGCGAGCGGCGCGGCGCACGCGTCGGACGCGGTCCTCCACCGCCGCCCGTCCGCGGCGCCCCGCGACGTCGCGCTGGACATCGCCGCGCCGCCCTAGGGGCCGGCCGGGCGGGACGCCCCTCGTGCTTTAATTCGTGCCTGTTGAGCCCCCCGCGGTTGTCCGGCGACCGGTGGCGACGGCGTAATTGACGGCGTCCACACACAGAGGCGTCACTTGAGGCGTCGCACAGGCCGGACGAGGGAGTATCGCGGCGCGATGCAGCGAATGCTGGCCTCTGCGAAGCCGCGCGGCGCGATGCTTGCCGCTCGCCGCCTCGGCCGCGACCTCGGGGCCCGGCGCTTCTTCGGCGCCCTGCCGGAGCTGACGGAGTGCTCGACGCTCCCCAACGGCCTGCGCGTCGCGACGGAGCGCACGCCCGCGGAGTGCGAGACCGTGACCCTGGGCGTGTGGATCGACGCCGGCAGCCGCTACGAGGCGGCGTCGAACAACGGCAGCGCCCACTTCCTGGAGCACATCGCCTTCAAGGGCACGGCGAAGCGGAGCCAGCGGTCCCTCGAGGTCGAGGTCGAGGACATGGGCGCGCACCTCAACGCGTACACGTCGCGCGAGCAGACGGTCTACTACGCGAAGCTCTTCAAGGAGGACGTCGGCGCGGGCATGGAGATCCTGGGCGACATCCTCCAGAACTCCCTCCTGGACGCGGGCGCCGTGGAGCGCGAGCGCGATGTCATATTGAGGGAGATGGAGGAGGTGAACAAGCAGCACGAGGAGCTCATCTTGGATTTGCTCCACGAGGCCGCGTACCGCGGCGGCGGCCTGGGCCGCACGATCTTGGGGCCCGAGGCGAACATCCGGACCATCTCGCGCGACGATTTGGACGCCTACGTGCGGACGCACTACACCGCGCCGCGCATGGTCGTCGCCGCCGCGGGCAACTTGGACCACGGCGCCGTCGTCGACCTGGCATCGGAGCACTGGGGCGCGCGGCCGCGGAGCTCCCAGACGACCTTCCCCGCGGACTTCGACGCGGCCGTCTTCACGCCGACGGAGGTGCGGCGGCCCGACGCCGACGAGCCGCGCGCGCACGTCGCGCTCGCGTTTTCCGGCGCGTCGTGGACGTCCAAGTACGCGGTGCCGCTCATGGTGCTCCAGACGCTGCTGGGCCAGTGGGACCGGCTCAACCCGGCGGCGGGCGGCGCCGGCGGCGCGCCGGGCGCGCTCGCGCGCGTTCTCGCGGCGTCCGACGACTGCCACTCGTACGTGACGTTCAACACGTGCTACAAGGACGGCGGCCTCTTCGGCCTCTACCTCGTGGCGCCGGCGTCGGGCTGCGACGCCGCCGTCGCCGCGACGATGGGTCACCTCGCCGCGCTCGGCCGCGGCGACCTCATGGACGACGACGCCGTCGCGCGCGCGAAGGCGCAGCTCAAGGCGAACGTCATCTCCCAGCTCGACGCGCTCGCCCACGTCTGCGAGGAGATCGGCCGCCAGTTCCTCACCTACGACCGCCGCGTGCCCCTCGCCGAGCTCCTCGCGCGCGTCGACGCGGTATCGCCCGAGGACCTCCGCGCCACCGCGCGCGCCTTCCTCGGCGGCCGGGCCCACGCCATGGCGGCCTACGGCGCCGTCGACAAGCTCCGGCCCTTCGACGCCACGCACGTGAGTAACTTCTGAGCGCAGGTCGCCGTCGGGGGGGATAACGAGCCCGGATGACTAGCCTGGCATGTGATAACTAGCTTACCTTCGTCCAAATTTACCGTGCGTGTGCCGCGGCCGCCAGAAGTCGAGTTGCCAGTGGCGCTGCGTCGAACCCCGCGTAACGAGACGTGTAAGAACCGAAGGACATCGTGCCCCCCCTGCTCCGCGCCGCCGCCGGCGGCCTAGGCGCCCGGGTGGTCGTCGACGAACGCGGCGAGGCGGTCCGCGATGGTCTGGGCCTCGCCCGGCGGGAGCGTCGGCGCGAGGTCCGGGAGGAGGGCGAGCCACGCGGCGACGCCGCCGTCGACGTAGCGGCGCCAGCACGCGTCCGGCGCGGCCGCGGCCGCGTCGAGGCCCGCGGCGGCGAGCTCCGCGTCGAGCGCGCGCGCGTACGTCGCGACGAGCGCGCGCTCCGTCGCCCGGCGCTCCTCGGGCGCGAGGGCCGCGATGCAGTAGGCGCCGAGGTCCGCCGTCGCCGGCCCGACGCCGGCGAGGCCGAAGCTCGCGAAACCGCCGGCGACGGCGTGGTCCGCGCGCGCGTGGCCGTGGCAGAGGCACACGGGCCCGTCGTAGGCCGCGGCGCCCGCGGCGGCGCGCGCCGCGAGGCGCGCGTCAACCGTCACGCTCGCCCCGAGCCGGCGCCACGCGGCCGCGTCGGGCGCCGCGGCGCGATGCCAGTGCCGCCGCGGCGCGCCCCACGTCGCCGCGTGGAGCGCCGCGTAGGCGCGCGCGGCGGCGGCGTGGTCCGCCTCGCCGGGCGCGCGCCGCTCCAGGAGGACCATCATGTCGCCCGTCGCGACGTCGCCGCCCGCGAAGTAGCAGCGGGGGACGAGCGCGCCGAGGCGCGGCGCGACGTCGTTGTAGAAGTCGGCCTCGCGCGCGAGGCCGAGGGCGACGCGGGCGGCGGGCACGGGGAAGCGCGTCGACTTGAGCACGAGCTCGACGAACGACCCGTCTTCGCAGGCCGCCTCGACGACCTGGACGCGCGAGAGCGCGCTCGGCGGCTCGTCGAGGAGGCGGACGCTTCGCACGGTCTTCCCGAGCTTCTGCGACAGCCAGAGCTCGAAGAAGGGCGGCAGCCCGTCGCCGTCGGCCGCCGTCGGCTCGTCCCGGGCGACGGGCTCCTTGGGGATGGGCAAAGAGAGGGCCACCATAGTGCACAAAAGGGCAGCGTTTTGTTTGACGGCGAATATCAACCCGCACTTGTGGCCAAATCGATGGCGCACTCTGAGATGGGCAGCCCTCGGGGGACCGAGGCCGACGCCCTCGACGCGCCCGCGCGGCCGCCCGCCCCGCGATCCGGCCGCCGGGCCCTCGCGGGCGCCGCCATCGCGGCGACGGCCATGTTCGCCGCCGCGGCGGTCACGGCGCGGCGACGTCCGCTCGAAGCGCCGCTCGCCGCCGCGCCGCTCGCCCCGCACGCGGCGACCCTCGCGTCGGCGCAGATCGCGACGCCGGCGCCGACCGCCGCGGCGGCGAACGCCTTCGTGCCCTGGCCGACGGCGACGACGCGGCCGTCGCCGCCGCGGCCCGGCGACGACGACGGCGCGGCCGCGCCCGCGGCCAACGCCACGGACGACGCGCCCTTCGAGTACCACGCGACGGCGTGCAAGGAGGACTGCAACTGCACGACGTCCAAGGTGCCCGTGCTCAACGGCCTCGACGTCGTCTCGCCGTTCCACGGCAACCTCATCGAGGGCGGCCGCGACTTCTCCTACGACTACAAGGGCTACCGCTGGTACTTCAAGAACGCGATCAACCGGCGCGCCTTCGTCGACGACCCGGGCCGCTACGAGCCGCGCTTCGGCGGCTTCTGCGCCTACGGCCTCGCGTCCGAGTTCGACGCCAACGGATTTTCTTGGACGGCCGCGAACCTCGGGCCTCCCGTGGACACGCGGGCCTACCGCATCTACGACGACTACCTCTACTTCTTCATGTCCGACGCCGTCGTCGAGTCCTTCGAGGACAACGGCCTCAACCGGTCCATCATGGTCGCGGAGGCGCGCTGGCGCGGCTGGTTCCCGGACTTCGAGCGGGAGCTCTTCAACACGCGGTGCAACTGCAAGTACTCCGCCACGGAGAGCTTCGAGTGCGAGTGGCGACGGTGAGGCGGTCATAGAGGAGCGTGGCCGGTCTCCCCGATCGTCCGCGGGGGTCCTTAGGGGGTCCTCGACCGACGGTGAAGGAGCGGTGAAGGTCAAGAAGCCTCGAAACTCCTCGAAGGCGGCGGCCACCATGGCGGCGCTTTGGGTCGCGCGGCTGCTGCCGCTCGTCGCGGCGTCGCGGCCGTCCGCCGGCGGCGTCGCAGCGCCGCCGGCGGAGGCGGACTCGCCCGCGTGGCGGCGCCTCGTCGAGGCCTGGTCGCGCCGCCGCCTCGACGCCGGCGACGACGCCTGCGAGCACGCCGAGTGCTGGTCCTGCCCGACGGCGTCGAGCTGCGAGGCCGCGGGCTGCTTCTACGAGGCCGAGTTCGACTACTGCGGCGAGACCTGCTCCGAGACGGCGTGCTGGTCCTGCCGCGCGGCGGACGAGTGCGACGCCGCGGGCGACGGCTGCGCGTGGGTCGGCGGCGACTACCCGTTCTGCGACACGAATCACGCGTGCGGGGCGGCGACGTGCTTCGCCTGCGGCCTCGACGAGTGCGCGGGCGTCGACGGGTGCATGCTCGACGCGCCGCGCGGCGGGCCCGGGGCGGCGGACTACTTCCACCCGAGCTGCACGGCGTTCCGGGAGTGCTCGGGCGACTACGACTGCTGGGCGTGCGCCGAGGCCGAGTGCGGCGCCGCGGACGGCTGCGAGTGGCTCGGCGACTACTGCGCCGAGGCGTGCGGCGCGGGCAAGTGCCACGTCTGCGGGGAAGACGAGTGCGAGGCCCGGGGCTGCGACCTCGTCGACGCCTCCGACCTCTTCGCCGGCGCGGACGACGACTTCCGACCCAAGCTCTGCGTCGAGGCCTGCTCGCCGACGAACTGCTACTTTTGCCTCGAGGACGACTGCGACGCCACGGACGGCTGCATGCGCCACGAGGGCCTGTGCGTCGAGGCCCGGGACTGCTCCCCGGACCACTGCTGGGCCTGCGGGACGGGGGAAGCCTGCGCCGCCGCGGGTTGCGCGGTCGTCGAGGACGCGGACGGCGCCGACCTCTGCGTGGACCCGCGCTGCGACGACTGCGAGTCCTGCGGCGAGGGCGCCTGCCGCGCGAGCGAGACCTGCGAGCTCTACGAGGGCGACCCGGCGCTGCTCGGCGCGTCCTTCGCGTGCGCGCGCCCGGACGCGTGCGTGCCCTACTACGCCTGCGGCAATTGCGACGAGGACCTCTGCGCCGTCGGCTACGTGCCCGGCTGCAAGCTCTCGGAGGACGCGACGCGCTGCGAGGCCGACGACGCCGCGCTGGCGTGCTCGAACGTCAACTGCGGCGCGTGCGGCGCCGGCGCCGCGTGCGACGCGCTGCTCCTCTGCTCGACGACGCCCTTCGGGACGTGCGCCCAGGACCTGAGCTTCCTCGAGGACGGCATGGGGCCCTGCCGCGCGGAGCTCTGCGAGCTCTGCCCCGTGCCGCAGCTCTGCGACGCGGCGCCCGGGTGCGCGTTCGGCGACGCGTGCGGCAAGGACGAGGCCTACTACGGCTGCGGCGCGCAGGCCTGCGGCCCGGCGTCCTGCGCGCTCTGCGCGACGGCGTCCGCCTGCGACGCCGTGCCGGGCTGCGCGAGCCAGAGCCTGCCGGGCGCGGGCGACCTCTGCGCCGTCGACCTCGCGGCCGGGTTCCTCGCGCCCGCGTGCTCGCGCGACGCGTGCTACGCGTGCGACGTCGCGGCCTGCGCGGCCACGCCCGGCTGCGCCTACGACGACCAGACGGGCGCCTGCGGCTTCGACTGCGGCGCCGACGGCGGCGGCGTCGTCTTCGAGTCGGACGCGCGGCGCTGCTACGCGCTCGTGCTCCGCGGCGCGTGGCAGGATCGCGCGCTCGCCGTCTTCGACGGCGCCGCGGCGCTCGTCGCCGCCGGCGAGAAGCGCACGTCGGCGCACGTCCGCGACGACCTGTGCCTCGGCGACGGCTGCTACCGCGTCGACGTGAGCGGCGGGCGGCCGGGCGTCTTCGCGCCCTGCTTCTGGACCCTCGGGCCCGCGTTCGCCGGCGCGGCGCCCGCGGACGCGGACGCCTTCTGGCGGACGACGGTGTCCTGCGAGGAGCCGCGGAGCTTCGTCGCGCTCGAGGCGGGGACCGCGTCGCTCGCGGCGTCGTGCCCGGGCTTCCCCGACGCGGACGGGCCCGTCGCGCCCGCGCCGACGGCGCTCGACGCGCGCGTCGCGAGGCCCGACGACGGCGCCTGCGACGGCGTCTGGGCGCCCATGGAGATGTGGGACCTCTGGGGCGACGGCTGGGGCGAGACCTACGAGATCCGCGGCGAACGGGGCGCGGTCGGGTCCGGGGGCCTCGAGTCGGGCGCGTCCGCCGTCGACTTCCACTGCCTCGAGCTCGACGTCTGCTACTCGCTGACGGTCTCCGGCGACGGCCCGAGCCCCGAGGAGGTCCACTGGCAGCTCGGCCGCGTCGAGGGCCGCGCGGGCTTCCGCGACACCTTCTCCCTGCCGGCGTCCCCGGCGTGGTCGGGCGACGTCGCCCTGGGCTGCGAGGCGCCCTTCGCCGCCGCGTCGCCGGCGCCGTCCGCCGCGCTCCCGGAGCCGTCGGCGCGCTTCGAGCGCGTGCGCGACGCGCTCGCGGGCTCCTCGGAGACGACGGCGCTGCTCGACGGCGACGTCGACGCGCCGGAGGCGCTCGAGGTGGCGCCCTTAAACGCGGGCTACCCCGGCGCGATGCTGCCCCGGGCGCTCTTCGGCGGCGGCGGCGAGGCCGCGCTCGCGAACGCGGCGCTGGGCCTCGAGCTCGACGCCGCCGCGCCGCGCTACGAGCTCCGAGCCGTCGGCCCGCCGCACCGGCTCCTATTCCTGACGCCGATGGCGGCGCTGACGGTGCTCCGCGCGACCCTCGCCGGCGGCGACGTCGGCGACGACGAGGGCGGCGGCTGCGTCTACGTGTCGGCCGCGGCGACGTTCGTCGTCGTCGACGGCGCGCTGCGGGACTGCCACGCGGGCTTCGGCGGCGCGGTCTTCGCGGAACCCTTCGGGCTCGTCGCGCTCAGCCGGGGCTCCAGCATCGCCGACAGCACGGCGGCCCAGAGCGGCGGCGGCGTCGCGTCGGGCGACTCGGTGGTCCTGGACGCGTCGTCGATCAGCAACTGCCACGCGCGCGGCCGGGCGGGACACAAAAGAGTCGACACGACTTCAATGTGCGCGTCATCGAACAGGTTCGAGTGCTCTCTGGAACGCGCGCGACGAGAGCAAACGACTCGTCCCAACATGAGCCGAATCGACCGAGCTCGAGAAGTTTCGCCGGACCGGTCCAGCTCACTGGTCGTTTCCGGCACAGGCGCTCGGCGGCCACGGCGGCGGTGCTATTTATAGTTATTATGGGTTGCAGGCGGAGGACGCGTCGACGCTGGTGCCCGTGGCGCTGTTCTCGTCGACGATCGCCGACTGCTCCGCGACGTTCGTCGGCGGCGCGATCAACGTGCAGGCGGGCACGGTCCACGCGGACGCGGGCTCGTCGATCCTGCGCTGCGGCGCCATGGTCGGCGGCGGCATCTTCACGCCCCACGCGGCCTGGCTGTCGGGGGGGTCCTCGGTGCGCGCGTGCGCCGCGGAGCGCGACGGCGGCGGGGTCCACGGGAGCCTGGTCGTCGACGGCGCGTCGGAGATCGCGGACTGCGGCGCGGGCGACCGCGGCGGCGGCGTCTTCCTGGCGGCGGGCGACGTCCTGGTGATCGACGACGGCGCCGTGCGGAACTGCGACGCGCTCGACGGCGGCGGCGTCGCGGGCGAGCGCGACGCGTGGGTCGTCGTCGCCGCGGGCGGCGCGATCGAGGACAACGTCGCGTCGCGGTCCGGCGGCGGCGTCCACGTCGCGGAGACGTCGACGGTGGACCTGCGCGGGCGCGTCGCGGGCAACGCGGCGAGGGACGGCGGCGGCCTGTTGCTGGGCCGGGGGTCGCGCGCGTTCCTGCGATCCGGCGCGGCGCTCGAAGCGAACGCGGCCGCGGACTCCGGCGGCGGCCTCGCGGCGGAGGACGCCGCGCTGAGCGTCCACGGCGGCGTCGTCTTCAAAAGTAACGCGGCCGGCGACGGCGGCGCGGCCTCGCTGACGCGGTCGACGCTCCACGCGTCCGCGACTGTGTGGAAATCAACCACTGGTGGGGGGTCCCCACCAAACTTCAGAACTCTCTATCTCAATCAAATCGAAGTCGATTCGGCTGATTTTTGGACGGATCGATTGCTCTCGTCGAGTTCTCGAAGCACGGCAGAAAGCCTTGCGTCGAAACCGTCGAATACGCTCACATTGAAGTCGGGTTGAAGGTTTGGAATCCACACAGGTCCGCGAGCCGCTGCCGCTTCGTCCGCGCGGTTCTCGACGTCTCGACGGCGGCCGTCGGCTGCGGGCTCGCCGACTCGACGCTCTGCGACGCCGTCGACCTCGTCGAGAGCGACCGCTGGGCCCTGCTCGGCGACGCCGACGACGTCGACGGCGGCGGCGTCCTCCGGGGCGACGCGGTCCACGCTTTCGTCGTCGAGGGCCGCCCCGCGACGGTCTGCGCGCCGACGGCCGCGCCGCAGACCGCGAGCGCCTTCGACGCCACGTCGGAAGGCTGGCGCGGCGCCCGGTTGCGCCTCGCCTTCCCCATGGACGACGCCGACGACCTCGTCCTCGACGTGCCGAGCGGCTCGCACGCGAACGCGCGGACCTTCCGCCTCCGGGAGGACGGCGCGCCGGGGCTGCCCCTCTTCGAGGCCAACGCCGCGGTCGACGGCGGCGCGCTCCACCTCGCCGACGCGTCGTCGGCCTTCCTCGACGGCGTCAAGTTCGCGGACAACCGCGCGGGCGGCGCCGGCGGCGCCGTCCACGCGGGGCGCCTCGCGGCCTTCGTCGCGAACAACTCCCTGCTCCAGGGCAATGCCGCCGCGGAGGGCGGCGCGCTGTACGGCGGCGCCATGAGCTCGCTGAGCCTGACGACGTCCCTCGCGTCGGGCAACGCCGCGGCCGTCGCCGGCGGCGCGGTCGCGGCGCGCGGCGGCGACCGCGTCGCCGTCGCCGACGCGATCCTGAAGTCGAACACCGTCGACGGCGACGTCGCGACGCCGCTCGCCGCGGGCGGCGGCGCCGTCGCCCTCTTCGACGTGGCGGACGCGACGCTGGACGGCGCGACGCTCCGCGGAAACGCCGCGGGCCGACCCGGCGCGCTCGGCGGCGCGGTCCTGCTCTGGCGCTCGACGTTGGGCGTCGGCCGCGCGACGACCTTCGAGGCGAACGTCGCCCACGGCGGCGGCGGCGCCCTGGCGGCGCTCGGCGGGTCCGCGCCCGCGGCGGTTTCGGGCGACTGCCGAGACGTCGCGGTCTTCGTCGACTGGAGGCGCACGACGGAGACCTGCCTGCCGACGGCGTTCCTGGGTGTGGTGGGTGTAACCTGCGACGCCTGGGCCGTCGAGGGCACGAAGGCCTGCGAGGGCGGGGACAAGGTCTTCGACTGCGCGGGCTGCGCGTGTTCGTTCGCGTCTCGACGACGAGGAGTCGAAGGCGCGCTACTTCACGATCACGCGGGACGGCGAGGAGCTCGGCCGCGGCGGCCCCGCGGCGGCGGCGCTGCGGCGCTTCGACTTCTGCCTGCCCCCGGGGAAGGTGCAGGTGCGGGCCTTCGACGACTTCGGGCAGTCGTGGTTCGGCGGGTCCTTCTCGGTCCGGGTCAAAGGCGGCGAAATGGTCGCGGGGCCGCCCGTCGCCGAATTTTCGTCGGCGCCGCTGACCATCGCCGTCGGCCTCGATCGCGCGACGCAGTTCGTCGCGAACGAGGCGACGGCCGGCGGCGGCGGCGCGCTCTACGCGGACGCGGCGTCGACGGTCGGCGGCGTGGCCGGCGACTTCCGGGACAACGCGGCGCCCTTCGGGCCGACGGAGGCGACGAGCGCCGCGGCGCTCGTCGCCGACCGACGGATCTTGCACGTCCGCAGCGGCGTGGCCGCGCCGCCCGTGTCCGTGACGCTCCTCGACGCGCTCGGCCAGGTCGTGGCGACGGACGGGTCGACGGTCGTCGTCGCCGGCGGCGCGAACCTGACGGGCTTCTCCGGCGGCAAGGCCACGTGTCGACATGGCGTCGCGACCTTCGCCGACCTCGTCGTCGTCGGCCGCCCGGGCGCGGCCTTCGAGCTCGACGTTCGCGGCCGCCGGCGTCGGCGCGGGCGCGGTCGTCCTCGTCGAGGTCGACGCGTGCGGCGTCGGCGACCAGCTCGTCGGCGACCGCTGCGAGCCCTGCGCGGCGTCCGACGAGTTCAACGTCTACGACTTCGGCGCGCGCGTCCAGGAGAACGGGAACGCGGGCGCGGCGTGCGCGCGGTGCCCCCGCGACGCCGACTGCGCCTTCGACGGCGGCGGCAACGGCACGGCGCCGCCCGGCGCGGACCTACGGCCGCGGCGGGGCTACTGGCGCTCGACGCCGTTCAGCAGCAACGTCGCCAAGTGCAAGTTCGAGTTCCACTGTAAAGGTGGCGTCGACCTCTGGGCGAAAGACGCGGACCCCTGCGGCGACCGGCGCGAGGGCGCGCTCTGCGCGTTCTGCGAAGCCGGCTTCGTCCACGACCGCTTCGACGGGTCCTGCGTCGACTGCCGCGGCGCCAAGAAGCGGAGCCTGCGCGTCGCCGTGGTCTTCGTCGGCCTCGGGCTCTTGTTCGTCGCCGCGGCCGTCGCGGTCGTCGAACGCGCGCGCGCGCGCTCGCTCGTGCGGAGCTTCGGGCGCTCGAGCCGCGACTTCTACCGCGACCTGTGGCCCCAGGCGAAGCAATTGATCGCCTTCTGGCAGATCTGCGGCTCGCTGCAGCGCACCTTCGACGTGTTGCGGTTTCCGCGTCTTTTTCGGCGGTTCGCGCTCGCGGTGTCGGCGGTGTCGCTGAACTTCTACGCGGCGCTGCCGGGCTTGTGCCGCGAGGCGGACCACGTCGACGAGCTCGTCGGGACGACGCTCTGGCCCCTCGCGGCGTCCGGGGCCATCCTGGTCGCGCACGCGGCGAAGACGCGGCGCGCGGCGGCCGGCGCGCGCGGCGCCGCGGCGCGGCTCTCCATGGGTTTGTTCCTCCTCTTGGCCTACGTGGTCGTCGCATCCTGCGCCGCCGTCGCCTTCGCGACCTTCGACTGCGACGACCACTATTCGCGGAGCGACGGCGAGCCCCGGTCGTCGCCGTACCTCGACGCGTCGTTTCTGCGGATCGACTACCGCGTCGATTGCGCCTCGAAACGGTACGCGCGCGCCAGGGCCTACGCGGCGCTTGATGATCGCCGTCTACCCCGTCGGCGTGCCGCTGCTCTGCTTCGTGCTGTTGTGGCGGAAACGGGACGACGTCGACCCGCCGGGCGGCGCGGCGTCGCTCGCGCGCCGCGCGCTCGCGGCCGACGGCGGCGGCGACGACGACGACCGGCGGACCGCGCGCGAGTACCTGGAGCTGCGGCGCTACGCCGAGGCGTCGTCGCGCGGCGCGGCGCGCCGCGGCGTCGGCGTCGCCGTGGAGATCCTGGGGACGGACTACGTGTGCCGGCGCCGGGCGCGGAACGACGGCTGCAACCACCTGGCGTTCCTCTTCGCGGAGTACGCACCGGCCCGCTGGTGGTTCGAGCCCGTGGACATGCTCCGGCGCATCGTCATGACCTGCCTGCTGCCGGCCATCGGCGACGGCGACACGGTGCGCCGCGCGTACGTCGCGCTCGCGCTCGCGCTGGGTTTCGCGTGGGTCTACGCCGTCGCGGACCCGCACGTCCGCGCGGCGACGAAGCGCTTCGCGCTTGCCATGCACGGGGCGCTGGTGGTCGTACTCCTGCTCGTGCTCGTGCTCTTCAACGAGCAGTTTTTGGACGCGCGCGGCGCGGGCTGGTCGGCGGCGGACGTCGGCGTCGGCATGGTCCTCGTCGCGGCGGTCTACGGGCCGGCGTACCTGCTCTACCGCGGCGCGTCCCGGGGCGACGGCCGCGTCGTCCTCGTGGGGCGCGCGTCCTTCGCCGCGACGTCCGCCGTGCCCTTCGAGGGCCGGCCCTCGGCGGCGGCCGTCGAATTGCCGCCGGTCGCGCCCGCCGCGGCGTCGCCGCCGACGTCGCCGACGCCGCTGCTGCAGACGGTCATGGGCGTCGAGATCGCCGACACGGAGAAACCCGTCGAGCCGGACCTCACCTACGACGACGACGAGCCGACGGCGGACTCGACGGAGCGGCTCCGCCGCGGCAGCGCGCTCCACGACCACACGCTCCTCGTCGACGACCGCGGCTTCGAGGGCGGCGAGTTTCCCCTGGCCGCGGCGACGGAGGTCGAGGAGACGAAGTATTGTTAGTTTTATGCTTGGGCGTTTAGGATTGCGAGGTTGCGTTTGGCCTCCTCGAGGCCCTTGGCGGCCGCGAGCTCGAAAAAGCGCCTTGCCTCCGCAAGGTCGCGTTCCACGCCCAAGTCGCCGTGATAATGTAAGAGTCCAAGATAGTATTCGGCAGCGGCGTAGCCCTGGGCCGCACTGAGCTTCCAATAGTAGACAGAAGCCTCCTTCACCATCGTTCCGTAATTGCATTGCGCGACCGCGTCGCCGCGGTCAGCCGCCAGGCGAAAAAGCTTCTCTGCCTTTTTCACGTCGCGTTTGACGCCGTCTGCGCCTTGATAATACAATAAGCCGAGCGATATCATTGCATCCACGCTTCCGAGCTCGACGGCACGCTTGAAGATTTTTGCAGCCTTTTTTGCGGATTTCACGAAACCGTACGAGCCGACGATATACCTGCCACCCAACGCATGGATCGCTTCTGGCACCTCGTTTTCCACGTGGCGACGAAGCCGCGCCGTATCTTCCTCTTTGGATTTAGGGAACGGCGTCCGACAGATAGGACACGGCGCGTGTAGAGATTTGGCCTGGCAAGTCTCGCAGATCCGGCGGCAGCAGCAGGATTGAGTTAGAATCCCATCATTCACATCCCATTCCTCTAGGCAGACCGGGCACCGCGACCCGTACCGCTCCGACGTCGGCTCCGGCTCCGGGTTCGCCTCGCGCCGCGCGCGAGCGGCCTCGTGTTCGGCCGCGATGCGCGCGCGGACCTCGTCTGCGCGCGACCGCGGCGCGGGACCGTAGAACACTTCCTCCGGCGGCGACGGCGGCGCCTCGGCCCGCGCCGCCTCCGCGGCGCGCTCGTTTCGAATCTTCTTGCACGCCTTGCGGTGGCCGCGGTCGCGCCAGTCGATGCGTTGACAGTCCGTCGAACAATACTGCGTAGTTCCACAGGGGCAGTTGAGCAAGGTCCTCGGTTTCGCCCCACAAATCGTGCACGTCAAACGCAGCTGTAGCGCTTTCGCCCGCGCCTTTTTCGCCTCGAACTCGCGTTGCTTGATCTGCCAGTCCATCAGAGGTTCGTCCTTCTTCTCCTCCATCGTCTAGAGCTTGCGTATGGCCCGTCGCTTGTTTGGAGCTCCAGGGGTGACGGTTCCGTGAAGCGGGGCGTTGTGACGCGGCGAGCGTGCGGGGCGCGCGGCTAGTGTTGAGGCGGTCTTTGTGGTGTCTGTGCTCCCGGCAGGGTCGGCGAGGGCGAGGCGACCTCGTCCTACTCCGTCGGCTCCGGGCGCACAATTTGCCACAAACAAAGCAGACGAGTCCTTAGAACGTACAGAAGAGGTCGTCGCAGCCGCCGCAGGCGCAGCTGGAGAGGGGCGCCCGGGACGCGCACTGCGTCGCCGCGCAGGGGTTCGCCGCGTCGCCGACGGCGTAGCAGCCGTCGTCGAGCCAGCAGTGCGCGGCGGCGAAGGACGCGTTGACGGGGTCCCGCCGGTCGACGCAGCGCTCGCAGGCCGCCGCGCGCGCCGCGGCGCCGACGCGGGGGAGGCCGTCGACGTAGATCCACTCCATGGCCTTGAGCGGCGAGAGGAGCTTGCAGTAATGAAACCCCGCAGTAATAAAAAACGGCACGTCGCCCCGGCGCACGTTCGCGATCGTGAAGGAGTAGGACGTGACGTCGACGCCCGAGTCGTTCCGCCGGAAGACGGGCGGCGTCTTGATCCAGGTCGGCCCCGTGAGTCCGATGGGCGCCTCCGCGTCGGCCGCGACGCCGAGCGGCGCGCCGGCGGCCTCGAAGCGCGCCAGCGCCGCGGGCGCGGCCGCGGCCTTCGCCCACGCGATGGCCGCGGCGTTGATGTGAGCGCACGTGTTCAGCGACGTCGCGTCCGTGGCGTTGTCGTCGGACGCGTCGAGTCCGTAGGCCTGCCACATGGCCTGGCGGCTCTTGAGCTTCGTTCGGAACTCGCTCGCCGCCACGGGCCCGTAGTCGCCGCGCAGGCTGTGGATGGGCATGGTCACGGTCGTCGACTCCAGCACGCAGTCCGTGTCGTTGCTATCGCAGGCGTTGAAGATGTGCGGCAGGTGGAAGGGCCGCACGTCGGAGACGTCCTCGAACGCGTCTTTCGTGGCGGCGGACGCGTTCGCGAGGCCGCTCGCCCCGAAGCCGCTCATGATGGCCTGGGCGCGGGCCACCCAGGGCGAGCCGCAGGTGCAGTCCGCCGGCGGCAGCGGGTCCGGCGCCGGCGCCGCGGGGCCGATCGACGCGTCGGGCCATCGCGGGTACGCGCACGTCGGGTTCGTCGGCCAGTCGGACTGGCAGGGCGCGCGCAGGTAGGGCGAGCCCTCGAGCTCCATGGCGGCGACGAGGGGCGCCACGAACTCGGCGGTCGCGGCGAGGTCGAGCGGCGCGTCGAGCGAAAAGGCCGCGACCGCGTCCGCGACCGCGGCGATCGCGGCCGCCGGCTCGAGGTCCGCCGCGAGGTCCCCGTCGAGCGGCCGGCCGTCGGCGAACTGGGCGTGGTTCAGGCCCTCGACGACCAGCACGGGGTCGTCGTCGGAGCCGGCCTGGCGGTACCAGGCCTCGGCGGCGCGCGTGGCGCGCGAGACGCCGTCCAGGCTCCCGGCGACCGTGAGCACCGGCGCGGGATGGTCCCGCGTGGAGGGCGGCGTCGTCCCGTTCGGCGCCGGCGCCGCGTAGTGGGCCCGGGGCACGCAGGCGCCGAGGAGCGCGACCCCTTTGAGCGCGGCCGCCGACGGTCGCGTTCGCGTAGCCCAGCGCCTCGGCCGCGTCGCCGCCGTCGCCGTGGCCCGCGAGCACGAAGGCGCCGGTGTGGCCCGCGAGCGCCAAAACGACGCCATCGATGACGGACGCCGGCGCCGTGTCCGACACGTCGGCGACGCGGGCGTCGACGCCGCGGCCGACGAGCGCCTGCGCCAGCGCGGCGTAGGCGTCGGCGGCGAAGGAGCGGTTCGCCGCGGGCACGAGCACGAGCACGGGCGCCGCGGTGATGCTGTGGAGCGACAGGAGGAGCATGCCGAGCATGGTGCGGGGCGCTCGTGCCATCCCGGGGTCTTCGGGCTGCCTGCGTCACACATCCGAACACGATGGAGAGGACGACAATACTCCCGATGGAGAAGACACCCGTGCGCCTCGTCGCGCTGGCCGCCGCGGCGTCCGCGGCCTGCCCGGACCTCGCGGCGCTGCCCAGCGCCGCCGCCCGCGGCCTCGACCCCGCGGCGCTGGCCGGCACGTTCTACGAGCAGGCCTTCTACGATTTCGCCCAGGTCGGCGCCACCTGCCAGAAGATGACCAACGTCGTGACCGACGACGGCGCCATCGCCCAGTCCTTCGACGTGCGCTACGGCCCGCTGCCCTTCGCGCTGCCGCTCGTCTACGAGCCCACGGACGAGCCCGCGGTCTTTACGCGGTCCGCGTTCCACATCGGATCGTTCCCCAGCGTCGTCGTCGACGTCTCCTTCGACGACGACGGCGCCGTGGACGCGCTGTCCGAGTACCTCTGCTCGTCGGTCGCCGGCGTCGACTACGAGGAGGTGCGCGTCTCGACGCGGGCCCGGGTCCCCGCGCCGGCGCTCGTGACCGCGCAGGAGAAGGCGCTCCTGGCCGCGGGGCTCAACCGGACGCTCGCGCCCGTGGACCACTCGACCTGCGACGACGACGCCCTGCGGACGGAAGGCAAGTGCTGCGACACCTGCGACGCGTCCCAGGGCCTCGTGAAGTACTACTCGACGGACGGCGTCTACGACCACTGCGGCGAGACGTGCATCAAGCCGGCCGAATTCTGGCTCTACAAGATCTTCGAGAAGAACCTGACCCTCGCGCCCTACGAGCACATCTGCAAGGACCTCATCTCCAACAACGGGAGCCACTACTCCGTCTACTCGTCGACCGTGTCCCACGGCATCCCCTACATCTTCACGGCGACGCTGGACCTCTACGACCCGGGGCCCGTCTAAAGACCGCTTTCTTTTGGTGCAACCGCGGTTGTCGGTGGTGCCTCTCGCTTCTCGTGCGCGCGCTGCAACTTTAAGGAAGGCACTGTCGACTATTGAGTTGCTCGAACGCGCGATTAATCTAGCGCCGCCGCTTCCGCTTGCCCGGCGACGCGGGCGCGTAGCCGAGCTCGCGCCGCACCGTCGCGATACGGAAGAGCAGGTGGTTGAGCTTCGTCTCCGAGCCCGCGATCTCCGGCCGGTCCTTCAGCCGCCAGAGCGCCGCCGACGGCTTGATGCACCGCGCGCAGAGCGCGTAGCGGCCCCACGCGAAGCCGAGCGAGTTCGACGGGTCGTTGATCGTCACGCCGCCCGGCTCGGCGCACTCGATGCAGACGCCGCCGCGGTAGACGCGGCTCCAGGGCACCCAGCCGCGCGTGCGCGTCCCCGGCTGGCGCCAGCCGCGCGCGTCGCATAGCGCCTTCCAGGTCTGGCCCGCGAGCGACAGCGCCGGCGCCGGCGCGTCGCCGCCGTCGTGCGTGAGCTGGCGCAGCCGTCGACAACTCCGACCGCTGCGCACGAGGCTTTTGCCGTCCAGGTTCCTCAAGATCTGCGAGGCGACGCCGTCGGGGAGGCGCCACAGCGCGCTCATCACGATCGAGCTCTCCGGTCAAGCGCACTCCAGCGCCGATGCTCGCGCTGCCCGCCGCGCCGGCGCCGACGGCGGCGTCGAGCAGCTCGACCGAGGCAACAACTCGAGGAGCTTGTAATTGAGGTCAAGCTTGAAGCACACGCCCTAACAGCTGTCGAGCTGCTCGACCGGGGCAACGACTCGTCTTGAGGTCGAAATTGAAGCACATCCCCTAACGCAGCTACACGTCGCTCTCGATGATGGAGCGGCGGAACTGCTCGCCGGGGAGGTTGGCCATGTGGATGGGCGTGACGTCGCTCTGCATGCGGGCCCAGTTCGCGGGGCGGTGCGAGAAGTTGGGCGTCTCCTTCTTGGCGCGCTCGTGGAGCTTCACCTTGTGCTCGATCTCGACCTCGCGCGCGTCCAGCGCCCGGTGGCGGCTCACGAGCTCCTTGTGGCGGTTCGCGTGCTCGTCGGCGAGGGCGCGCGCGTCCTCGGCGTGCTTCCGCGCGTCGTCGCGCGCCTTCGCCGCGAAGTCGAGCTGGCGCTCGAGCGACGCGATGCGCGCGACCAACTTCTGGCGCTCGCGGTCCGAGTTCTGGAAGGCGTGGTGCTCCTTCTCGTAGACGCGGAGGAACTCGTCGTGCTGGCTCTGGAGCTGCGACCCCGCGACGTGCGATTCCGACAGCTGGCGCTCGACGTCGCGGTAGCGGTCGTCGAACTGCGCGGCCCGCGCCTTGAGCTCCTCGAGGCGCTTCCCCAGGGCCTCCTCGCGCTCGAGCGCCGCGTCGCGGTCCGCCTCGGCCGTCTCCGCGCGGCGGAGCGCGACGCCGCGCTGCTCCATGATCTTCTCGGACCGCGCCTCCGCGTCCTCGGCGCGCCGCGTCGCCGCGACGGTCGACGCCTCCGTCGCCGCGGACCCCTCGTGGGCCGCGCGGAGCTTCTGCTCCGCGGCCTTCTTCGCCAGCTCCGCGACGTTGACGGCGGACGCGAAGTTCTCGAGCTTCTGCTCGAGCTCGGCGATGCGGCTCGCGTCGCGGTGGCGCTGGTCGCCGAGGGCCGCGCCCGTCGACTCGGCCTCGGCGCTCCGCAGCTTCGCCGCGCCGAGCTCGGCCTCGGCCTCCTCGAGGCGCTTCGACGCGTGCGCGGCGACGGTCTCGGCCTTGAGCCGCGCGGCGTTCGCGCCGTCGGACCGCGCCGTCGCGTCGCTCAGGCTCCGCTCCGCGGTCTCGCAGCGCAGGGTCAGCCGCCGGGCGTCGGCCTCGGCCTGCTCCGCGCGGACGACGGCCATGGCGTTGTTCTCGGCCGTGCGCTTCGCGTCCTCGAGCGCCTCCTTGAGCCGCGACGCCTCGGCCTTGGCGGCCTCGACCTCGAGCGCCGCGTTCTTCGCGGCGCCGAGGGCGCGCTCCGCGTCGCGGCGCGCGTCCTGGGCGCCGAGCTCCGCCTCGAGGCGCGCGCCCTGGGCCTCCGCGAGCTCCCGCGCGCCGTCGCCGCGGAGCGCGTTCGCCTCGAGCGCGGCGGCCTCCGCGGCCTCGCGGCGCCGGTCCGCCTCGTCGGCGCGCCGCTCCAGCGACTGGCGGTGCACCTCCGCGGACGCGCAGACGCGCTCCGCGTCCGCGCGCTTGCGGTCCGCGTCCGCGAGTTTGGTCTCGGCCGCGAGGCGCAGCGTCTCGTCCTCGGCGACGCGCTGCTCCGCGAAGCGCAACCGGCTCTCGGCGTCGGACGTCGCGTTCTCCGCCGTCGCCACCTTGGCCTCGAGCGCCGCGCCCTGGCGCTCCAACGCGACGACGCGCTCGTCGGCCGCGTGCGCGCGCGTTTCCGCCGCGGACGTCCGCGTCGCGAGCTCGCCGACCTGCGACTCGAGGCGGCTCGCCTCGCGCATGGCCGCGAAGGCCCGGTCCCGCTCGCGCTGGACCTGCTGGTCGAGCTCCTCCTGGGACGCCGCGAGCGTCCGGTAGCGCTCGCGCTCGCGCGCGTACTCGGCCTCGACCTCCTCGATGCGCTGGTCGACCATGGCCGTCGTCTTGGCGAGCGTCGCCGCGTAGCGGTCCCGGTCGCCCTCGAGCTCGGCCGTCAGCGCCTTGACGCGGTCCTCGGACACGCGCTTCGCCGTCGCCAAAATCTGCTCGTGCTCGGAGCGCTCGCGCTGCAACGTCGCCGCGTGCGACTCCTCGCGCTGGGCCAGGGTCGCGTGGGCGTCGCGGCGGTAGTCGTGCTCGAGCTGGGCGATCTTCGCGTCGACGCGGCGCTGGGCCTCGACGAGCGCGCCGTCGTGCGACGCCTTTTGCCGTAGGAACTCGCGCTTGTTCTCCTCCTCTCGCTTCGTCGCGGCCTCCGCGGCGGCCTCGGCGACCTTGACGCAGCGCTCCGCGTCGCTCTGGGCGCTCCGGCAGGCGGACCGCAGGCGCGCGCACTCGTGCTTCGCGTCGCTCGCGGCCTTTTGCGCGTCGGCTAAATTCGCGCGGAGGACCGCGTCGCCGTGCTTCTCGGCGCGCGCGCGCTCGCCCCGCGCGTCCGCGGCCTCGGCCGTCGCCGCCCGCAGGGCGTCGCGCAGGCGCGCGATCTCGACGCGCGCCTCCTCGACCTCCGCGCGGAGGGACCGGTGGCTCGCGTCGTCGGCCTCGCGCTTCCCGAGCAGCGCCTCGAGCTCGCGCTCGCGCGTCCGCGAGCCCTTGAGCTCCGTGGCGAGCTGCGACCTGGTGATCTCCAGGCTCCGCTGCGTCTCCCGGAGCGACGAGATGCCGCGCCCGCCCCGCGCCGCCGTCGACAGCAGCTGGTCCACCTCGGCCTCGAGGGCGTGGATGCTGCGCCGGTAGCGCTTGTCGTCCTCGACGGCGACGGCGCCGGACTCGGGCACGGCGCTCGCGAAGGTCTGCGGCGACCCGGCGAGGTACCGCCCCGGCGACGCCGGCGCCACCGGCGACGGGCTGCCGAGGCCGAGGTGGGCCATGCTCGATCGGGCAGCCTTCTACCAGCTTTTTTCTTGAACTTCTTCATCGACGTCGCGCAGCGGCCGGGCTGCCCGTCGCGATGGCCGTCGCGCGCGGACGCGCCCGCGCGTCCCCGCGGCGGCGGCGCCGCGCCGTCGCGGCGTCGCTCGCCGCCGCCTGGCTCGCCGGCGTCGCCGGCGGCGCGAGCGGCCAGCCGCTCAACGGCGACGGCACGGCCAACTACCTGCACCGCGCCGCGCCGCGCGCGCCGGGCCCGCGGCGGCCGCCGCCGCCGCCGCCGCGGCCGAACCCCGTGGAGCAGGCCGTGGCCAACGCCCACAAGACACACACGCTGAGCGGCGCCTGGCACCACGGCGCCACCGCGGGCTCCGCGGGCACGTTCGCCGGTCCGCTCGAGGCGGCGACGGCGCCGCGGCAGAACAGGCGCGACCACCGCCACGCGGCGCACAACGGTTTTTATGATTGCCCGGCGCCCGGCGAGGCCTACACGGCGGCCTACTTCCTGCACCGCGACACCTTCGAGAACGTGAGCGACATCCCGGACCCGCACTTTTGCTCCAAGGTCGCGAACATGGAGTCCGCGAGTTTTAGCATCTTCCCGCGCCACGGCCGCGGCGGCTGGAAGCACGCCGGCTCCGTGAAGAAGTCCGTGGACCTCTTCGCCTTCGCCATCACGCACCTGTCCTGGCTCGACCGCTACCTCACGCAGTTTGGGATGACGCGGCACCTCAAGCCCTGGTTCGTGCCCCACATCCTGGACCGCGTGCGCGGCTACGCCTGGTCCGGCACGCCCTACCACAGCGCCGAGGTCCAGCGCGCCGCCGACGCGACGCTCGTGCTCATGCCCTTCTTCGCGACGCCGGATCCGGGCCTCGGCGACGCGGGCCACTCGTCGCTCGACATGCGGCGCGCGTTCCTCGCGATGACCGTCCGGGGCGTGAGCCACTTCTTCAAGCACGTCACGGTCTGCGTCGGCACCGAATTCGACGAGCGCTACGCGAGGAACGAGTCGGGCCTGCCCTTCTTCGACGTCATGCGCGTCCCCGCGGACCGCATGGGCATGCACGTGCGCCACAAGGGCGTCGACCCGTCCATGCCCTTCAAGGCCGGCTGCATGGGCCTCGCGACGATCTACATGGCCAAGGTCCGCCTCGCGAACGACCCGCGCTACGGCTTCTTCCGCTACGTCTACTACACGGAGAGCGACCAGCTCCCGCACGTCCGCGGCCTCGGCCACATGCTCCGCACGCTCCAGGCCGAGCGCGACAAGGGCACCTGGGCCGTCTTCACGCCCCACCGCCTCGTGCCCCTCATGGAGGCGCCCGAGATCACGCGCAACGCGACGAAGCTCGAGACGCAGTGGGTCGCGCAGCGCGCGCGGTTCCTCGGCAACGTCGACGCGCGGCACGCGCCCAAACAGCACCACGAGGTCGCGGACCTCCGCGAGCCGACGACCTGCTGCTTCGAGCGCGCCGACTGCGACCGCGAGCGGCCCAACTGGGTCAACGTCACGGACCCGCGGCTCCACGTGCTCCGCTTCGCGACCGCGCCCTTCGCGGTCCTCGCGGGCGAGCCCGACTTCCACGCGCAGACCTACCGCCCCTGCACCGTGTCGGACCGCGCGCGCTGCCCCTAGGCTTAGTGCGAGTCCGGAGGGAGGGTCCTCACAGCGCGTCGTCGCCCGGCGCGTCCTCGGCGAAGGCCTTGCGCATCCAGTCCGCGCGCTTGTCCGCGTAGAGGCCCTTGACGGCGTTCTGCGTGGAGATGCACACCGTGAGCTCCACGCCGCCCGCCGCCGCGCCCCCCCGGACCGCGTCGAACTTCTTCTGCTTGAAGCGCGCGGGGCCGCCCGGCAGGCGATCCATCGGCCCCAGCGTCAGCAGGCCGCTCTTGAGCCAGTCCTCGTTGAAGAGCGCGAAGGCCTGCTCGCACTTGGTCCCCTCCGCGAGGACGACGCGCGTGACGCCGCGCTCCTCGCACAACGCGCGGATCGCGTTGGCCTCGGAGTTGGCCGCCGTGATCTTGTCGTGGCCGTCCGGCACGGAGCAGCGCGAGAGCACGGTCCACAGCCCGAAGCCGGCGCCCGTCAGCGCCGCGCACTGCTGCGCGTAGTCGGCCTTGGGGTGCTCCTCGACGAACGCCGCGGCGTAGTTCGACGGGATCTTGTGCGCGGTCTTGTTGTTCGCGGGGTTGAGCTTCCCGAGCATCGTGCGCTCCGGCGTCAGGCCGAGGCGGAGGCCGGCGATGTACCAGAACGCGTTGTCCACGCGCGCGTAGTACTCGCCGGCGAACGTGTCCGTCGAGCAGGAAGACGTGGAGAGGATGAGGGTGTGGAATGGCTTGCCGGGCTCCGGAGCGACGAGGCCGAGGCAGTCGACGAGCGTGCCGGCGGCGGCGCCTTCCGTCATCTTGCAACCGCAAACCTTCGAGCGCTTGGCGGCGGGCTCGTCTTCGGCCATGCTTGCTTGTTTTGCTCGCGGAAGAGAGCGGACAGAGCGCGGGTCTTTGCGTCGGCGATCTGTGGAAAATCGGCTCTGGTGGCGGCGCGTGATCGGTCGAAGACGCCCGATTTAATAGTAGGGTCACGAGGCGCGTACCATTCCCCCGTCGTCAAGGGGTGCTAGCGGGGCGGGACCCAGGGCACGGGCGTGTTCACGGGCGTCTCGGGCGGCGGGTCGTAGCCCTTCGGCGTCTTCACGGGCCCGAGGGCGCGGTTCGCGTGGTGGAGGTGGGCGTTGAGCGCGTCGACGAGCGCGTGGCCCTCGCCGTGGGCGCGGCGCACGGCGACGAGGGCCGCCTCGACGAGCGCCTTGGCCTCCGCGGCGTCGCGCGCCCGCTCCGCGGCGCCGTCGTCGTCGTCGCCGTAGAGCAGGCTCACGGCCAGCGCCTTGACGACGGCGACGGTCGTCGCGTGCGCGGCGCCGAGCGCGCGCCGCGCCCGGGGGAGCGCGTCGCGGAGCACGCCGCGCTCCTCGCGGACGCGGTCGCGGTCGCCGAGGCTCTCCGCTAAAGCGACGACGGCGTCGAGCGCGGCGCGGTCGTCCTCGCCGAGGAGCGCCGCGTAGCCCGCGGCGACCTTGCGCCGCAGGGCCAACGCCTCGTCGCACCGGCCGAGGCGCGCGCAGGCCGCCGCGAGTTTGGCCTTGGCGCCGAGCTCGCGGTCGACCTCGTGCGAAAAGTGGCGCCGCCGGAGCCCGACCTCGACGCGGCGCACGGCGGCGGACTCGGCGTCGAGCCCGAGGTCGCCGAGGGCGTCGGCGAGGCCGGCCAGCGCCGCGACGCGCCGCCAGTCGTCGTCCGGCGCGCGCTCCGCGGCGGCCCACGCCTCCCGCGCGACGCCGAGGCGCACCGCGGGCTCCGCGAAGGCGTCGCCGCAGACGGCGCAGCGGTCCCAGCGCGGGTAGGAGCCGTTCGCCTCGGACTCGCGGGACGCGACGCGCGCGAGGCAGGCGAGGTGGGCGTCCCGGCCCTTGGCGCAGCCGCAGGCGCGCACGACGCCGCCCGCCGCGTCGCCGCAGACGTAGCACCGGTGGCCCGGGCAGGCCTCCTCGACCTCGGCGACGCAGGCGCGCCCGACGTCGTCGAGCTGCCGCACGAGCGGCGCGCCGAGCCGCGCGAACTCCATCGTTTGGGCTGCCCCGAGATTTAACGATGTTGACCTATTTGATGAAGTCAACACCGACCATTTGCTCGCCGACCAAAAAACACGATGGACATGGTGAGCATGGCGAAGCGGGGCAGCGCCCTCGCCGGCAAGGCCCTGGACGCGGCCAAGGACGCGACGACGGCGGCCGCGACCGCCGGTGTCCGCGACGATGTTCCACGTCGCTCCTTTGGAACGCCACGCCACAGGTCAAGGTCGCCCTCAAGCACAACGAGCCCAGCGACCCGCTCGACGTCCTCGAGGAGACGGAGAAGCTGTTCGTGAAGCAGAAGATCGAGACCATGGAGGCCGTCGCCAACGCCGTCGCCGGCGCCGTGGGCCTCGGCGAGTTCGCGGCGCTCGGCGAGACGGCGAACAAGTACGACGCGTACACGAGCAACGGCGGCAGGCAGTTCAAGGTCGTCGAGACGAGCGAGCGCTGCTCCTACGAGGGCTGGGTGCCCACGGGCCGCGCCTGCTGCCGGCCGAACCACAAGCTCCAGCTCCACGTCTACACGCCGGGCAGGACAAGAGAGCGAAATTCCCAACTTCAAAGGCTCCTTTCTCGGCCGTTTTCCACTCGTTTCGGCTGATTTTTGGACGAGCGATCATCTCTCGGAACGGTCTCGAAGCGCGATTGCTTTGCTTTTCTTGGAACGCGCGCGCGCGGAACACTCACATTGAAGCGACGTTGAATCTCTCTTGTCCTGCCCAGGTCTACACGCCGGGCATGTTCGGGTCCAGGGAGGTGCTCCTCCTCGACCGGCCGTTCAAGTGCGCGGGCTGCTGCTGCACGTGCCACGAGTGCTGCCAGCAGACGCTGGACGTCGTTTTCCGGCGTCGAGCGAGCTGTTTCGAGCGCCCGAAAGCGTGCGCCTCGCAGGTCTACGCAGCAACCCCAGAACAGAAGGCGGCCCTCGACCCGGCCCTCAAGATCGCGACGGTCCGGCAGCCGCTCCTCGGCGGCGGCCTCGCGCCGTCCCTCGACGTCATGGACCGCGAGGGCAACGCGCTCGCGTCCATCTCGGGGCCGACCTGCTGCGTCGGCGGCGCCTGCTTCGACACCACGTTCACGGTCTGGTCGCCGGAGGGGCTGCCCATCGGCAAGGTCACGAAGGAGGGCGCGCGCGACTTCGGCGAGCTCGTCCAGCAGTCGCTCACGGACGCGGACAACTTCGTCCTGAATTTCCCCAAGGACACGGACAAGAAGACGAAGGCGGCCATGCTCTCGTCGCTGCTGCTGCTAGACTACATGTTCTTCGAGGACGAGGGCGCGCTCGCGTGCGACCCTGTCAACTGCGCATGCAAGTTCAAATGCTGCGACCTCTACTGCTGCGGCTGCCTGACGCCCTGCTCCTGCTCCTGCGGCGAGCCCGCGCCGCCGCCGCCCGCGACGGGACTGTAAGGCGGACTCTCTCCCGTATCCCGCCGGCGCACAAATTCGACGTAGGCTTCGTGAACTTCAATCTCGACCTTAACACCACCTAATAGGGACCTGAACCAACTGGAAGAACCGGGCTGCCCGATCTCCATTGGTGACCAGCGCTCGTGTTCTCGGAAATGGCAGCCATGAAGCTCGTGCTCCTTTCGGCAGCTGCGGCGGCGGCGCTGGACGTCGACATCCCGGCGTGGCTCGACCCGACGGTCTCCAAGGCGACGATGGGCCGCGTGGACCGCTCACGGCAGACGCGCCGCACGGTCCGCGCCCTGGGCAACAAGATGCTCAAGCGCGCGGCGGCCCGCCAGCGCCAGCTCGACGAGGGCGACCCCACTCCGGCGCCTTCCGGCGCGCACTTCAACATCAGCGACGACGGGATGGCGCTGCTACACGGGTTGCGAGGCCGAGCTGCTGGAGTATAACGCGCTCGCCACGCTCTGCAGGCCTCCCGATGACGACGACGAGGGGGCGTCCGACGACGCCGACGACGCCGACGACGACGACGACGGCTCGCGTGCGCGGATGTGCGCGGATGTCAGAGGGGTCGTCGGCCTCATCGGCACGTCCGCGGCCGCCTGCGCCCGATTCGTCGAAGAGTGCGACGTCGGCGAGTCCACGGGGACCTGCGCCGAGTTCCCGCTGGTCTGGACCAACATGATCGGCTGCCTGCGGACCTGCCAGTGCGACGACGTCGACGTCATGTGCGGCTACCAGGACGGCGAGCCCTACGCGGGCTCGACGACGACGTACGTCTACTCGAGCGACGTCTGCGACATCGACGACTACTCAGAGGTGTCGCCCTTGCCGTCGTACTCCTCCTGGAGCCAGACCGAGTCCTGCACCGATGGGTCCAACACGTGCACGTACATTGGCACGTACATTGGCACGTACATGACCGGGGAGGAATTTGTTGTCGCCTGGTGCTGCGGCGGCGACAAACCCCACTGCGACGATTATGAGTCGAAATCATTGTGCTCGAGCCTTTCCGAGAGCGAGAGGGAGAACGCCGCCCTGGTGAGGGCCCGCCTCTTGTTTATCTCCAGCGCAATCTTCTGGATTTCCGCCACCTTCCACTGTTTCCTGGGCTCCTACCTACGGCGGGATTGTCCGCGGCTGCTGGCGTGTCTGCGGGCGCGTCAGGAGGGGACGAAGGAGGGCGGCGGCATCGACATGGCCGAGGTGCCCGCGCAAGGCGCGGAGGCGCGGCGCGCCGCGGAGAGCCAGGAGGCGACAACGGCCGCCGCCGGCGCCGGCATGGCCTAGGCGCCCGGTCCGCCGAGGCTCCGCCGACTCGCTCCGGTAACTTCCTTAAAGCCGCTCAGCCGCGGGCGACGAGCTCCTTGAGGAGCGCGTCCGCCGCGCACGTCGCGGCCATGGCCCGGACGCGCGCGACGCCCGGCGGCGCGGCGTCGCCGTTGCGCGGGAGCGCCGCGGCGACGTGCGCCGCCGCCGCGCGCATGACGCTCGCCTGCATGAGGACGACGCGGTCCTGGCCGAAGGCCGGCGGCCGCCGCGGCGCCGGGCCCTTGCGGGGCGCGACGACGGCGACGAGCGCCGCCGCGGTCAGGTCGGCGACGGTGTCCGCGGCGTCGAGGAGCGCCGCCGCGTCGGGCCTGAGCCGCACGCCGAAGTCGCGCGCGAACTCGAGGAGGCCGTGGAGCGCGCGGCTCGCGCACCAGAGGAAGAGGTGGGGGCACTTGTGGAGCCCGAGGCGCGCGAGGTCGCCGACGACGTCCGGCGCGAGCTGGAGGAACGCGTCCGCGCGCCGCGGCGCGCCGCCGACCATGCGCGCGGCGAAGAACTCGAGGCGGCTCCGGAAGTGCGCCGCGTAGCGCGCGAACGAGTCCAAATCGAGCGCCGCGCCGCAGCTCAGGCGCCGCGCGGCGTCGACGTGCGCCGCCGCGAAGGTCCGCGCCGCGGCGTCCACGGGCACGGACCGCGACGCGCGGGGCCCGTCGCAGCCGCCGTAGAAGTAGAGCCAGCACGCCTTGAACGCGCCGCTCCGCGGCGAGAAGACGACGCGGTCCGTGCGCCGCAGGAACTCCACGAAGGCGACGTCGCAGAAGCGCGCGGCCTTGAGCGCCGGCGGCGCGGCGCCCAGAAAGGACAGGAGCGCGGGGACGCGCACCGCGTAGTGGAAGTACTCGTAGGGCTCGCCGACGCGCTCCTGGGCAGCACAAGGGTGATTCAACGTCGCTTCAACGTGAGTGTTCCGCGCGCGCGCGTTCCGGAAAAAGCACCCACGCGTCGAGACCGCTCCGAGAGATGATCGCTCGTCCAAAAATCAGCCGAAACGAGTGGAAATCGGCCGAGCTATGAGCCTTTGAAGTTGGGAATTTCGCTCTCTTGTGCTGCCCCGACGCGCTCCGCGGCGCCCGCGGCGAGCAGCGCCTCGACGTCCGCCGCGGACCGCGGCCGCGGCGGCGCGTCGGCGGCGGCCCGCGCCGCCTCGGCGCGCCACATGGCGCAGACGGACGCGCAGCGCCGCGGCGCGTCGGCGTCACCGCGCGGTACTCCGCGGTCCGCGACGGGTGCGCGAGGTCGTCGTCGTCGCCGAAGAAGCACCAGACGCTGCGCTTCTTGCCCCAGCGGTGGGCGACCAGCGCGCCGAGGGCCGCCAGGTGCTCGAACTGGGACCGCCGGCCCGCGCATTCGACCGCGTCGCAGTCGCATTCCTTCACGAGCCGCCGCGCGGATTCTCTCCACGCCTCCTCCGCGCTCCAGGACAGCAGGATGCCGTCGGGCGCCGCCGTCTGCGCCGCCGACGCCGCGCGCAGGGCGTCGCCGAGGGCGCAGAGCCGGTCCGCGGAGGCGATGTGCGACGCCATGAGCAGCACGAGCGTCGTCGGCGCGGGCGCCTCCTCGGCGTCGCCGGGGACGACCGTCACGGCCTCGTCGTCGTCCTCGAGCTCGCGCCCCACGGTCGCCTGGCACCGCGCGGCGCCGAAGGCGGCCATCGTCACCAATCAGAGGATTGCCAAGAGAGCGCGGCCATGCGATTAGCGCGTTCCCAATTTGAACTTCAAATTGAAGAAAGGGCCCCGTTGGCACCATCTATTGGCACCCCTTCCCGACTGATCCGATGGAGAGCGTGCGGGAGGAGAGCGCGCGGGAGGATCAAATGGAAAGGGTGCGGGAGGTGGCGGCGGGCGAGGGGGAGAAAGAGACGGAGTGCTCCGTCGCGGAGGGGACGTCGTCGACGTTGATCTTCTGCGGCACGTGGAGCACGGGCGACGACCGCGACGACGGCCTGCCGGAGCGCCAGCGGGAGCCGGGGAGCGCCGCCAAGCGGAAGCGCGGCGTGTCGCCGCTGAGCGACGCGCCGCCGCCGGCGCCGCCGGCGGCGGAGCTCTCGACGACGCCGACGAAGAAGTTGTTGCGCCTGCGGCGGCTGGTGCTGAACCACGTCGACGAGAGGAGCGTCGGCGCCTTCTTCGGCGTGCTCTTCGTCTGCGTTGTCACCTTCGCGACGCTCGGCGTCATCAACATCATGGACTGGCTCCAGCTCGAGCCCCTGACGGCCATGTACCTCCACGGCGTCCTGGGCTGAGACGCGAAAATCGACTCAACTTATGAAATGTAAAGGTACGCGGAAGACGCGACGCACGAGCTCGTCTTCCCCGACTTTGTGATCTGCCACACGTGGCCCGTCGTCTTCAACTTCCGGCCGGCGGACTGGAAGAACGTCTACGTCGCCGTCTGGGACGACGGGCGCCTGTCGGCGGAAATCGACTACGACTTCGTCAACACGTCGTCCATAGACCGCGGCGGCGACGGCGTCTGCCTGCGCGTGCACGCCGCCGACTACGGCAAGGTCCCGGGCGGCGTCCCGCGGCCACGACGCACGTCGAGAGCTTTCGACCGAAGCAAGAGCCTCACCGACGCGTCGTAGGTCCCGGGCCCCGCGACGCACCTCCAGGTCTACTTCTGGAACGAGTTCGCGGCATTTTACAAAAACACGTGCCCGCTCTGGAACGACGCGCTCGACGCGTGCCCCTTCTGGCCGCCGAGCGCGTCGCAGATGCCCGACTCCTTCGAGGTGCTCGTCGACGGCGAGGACGACGCGCACGTCTGGGTGCCGACGAACGCCATCAACAACGTCTTCATCACGCCCACGAAGTACGTGAACCTGCGCGGCGACGTCGACATCGAGTTCCTCTTCTCGCCCGTGACGCAGTCCTACGTCGTCGTGCCCGACGTGACGCTCGGCGACGCGCAGCCGACGTACTTCTGGTACAACTACCCGTCGCGCCACATGATGGTCCACCGCAAGTACGCGCAGCGGAGCCTCTCGGAGCTCTACGCGATCCTCTTCGCGATCCTCTCGACGGTCGCGTCCATCTTCTCCTTCTTCCTCTACACCGAGGGCGACATGAACCCGGGCAAGTTCATCATCCGCAAGGAGTTCCTCAAGGCCCACCGGGCGCAGAGGGCGCTCCGGAACTCCATCAGCCGCGGCCACAGCATCGGCAGGTGCGTCGACGAGGTCTGCGCCGCCACGGGCGCGATCCCCGGCGACGACGGGGACGACGAGGAGGCCGCGGCGTTTCGCGGAGGCCCGTCCGACGCGCGGAGCGACGACGTCGAGGCGCGGAGCGACGACGTCGACGCGGCGTCCATCGAGGCGAGCGCCGCGTAAAGGTTACTCGCGCGCTCCGGGGCCCGCCTGCGCTCGGCGCGCGCTCCGGGCGCTACAAGTCGCGCACCTCGCTGAGGAAGTCGGAGAAGTTGGCCTCGGCGTCGCCCGCCGCCGGCGCGGGCGCGGGCTTCGCGGGCTTGGAGTGGATCTCGACGACCTCGCCCGGGAGCTGCGCGACGGCGCGCGCCTTCGTCGGCCGCGACCGTTTCACGCGGAGGTGCGACGGGAGGAACGACTGGTCGAGGACGACGCGCTGGACGTCGTCGGTCTCCACGGCGCCGAGCTTCGCCGCCGCCGGCGCCTCGTCGGCCGGCGGCGCGCCCGGCATCGCGGGCCCGGCGACGGGGCCGTCGTCGCGCGGCGCCGGCAGCGGCTCGAACGCGTGCGGCGGCGGCGGCCCCGCGGGCAGCGGCGGCCGGACGCGCACGCGGGGCGGCGGGCCCGGCGGGAGCGGCGGCCGGAAGCCGCCGCGCGGCGGCGCCGGCGCGCCCGGCGGCGCCGGCGCGCCCGGCGCCAGCGGCGTCAGCGTCATCGGCGGCGGCATCATCGGCGGCGGCGGCGGCGGCCGGCCCCCCATGGGGTACATGCCCGGCGGCGGCCGCGGCGGCGGCGGCGGCGGGCCGTCCATCAGGCCGGACCAGCCGCGCGCCGGCATGCCCCGCGGCGGCGGCGGCGGCGGCATCATCATCATCCCCCGCGCGAGCATCGCGTGCGGCGGCGGCGGCCCCGGCGGCGGCGGCGGCCGCGGCGCGCCGAGCATGGCGTGGGGCGGCGGCCCGCCGGGCGGCGGCCGCGGCGCGTGGAGCATGGCGTGGGGCGGCGGCGCGCCGGGCGGCGGGCCCGGCGGCGGCCGGGGCGCCGCGGCGTGTCCCGGCGGCGCGCCCGGCGGCGGCCCGCGCGGCTGCTGCTGGCTCGGCGGCCGCGGCGGCGGCGCGTAGGGCGACGGCGCGCCGGCGTAGCCCAGGTCCGCGGGCGGCCGCTTCTCGTCGTTGCGGTGCTTCTTCTCGAGCACCGCCTGGTGCGCGCGCAAGGCTTGCAGCTTCCGCCGCAGCTCGAGGTCCGCGCGGTTCGTCGCCGCCTCGGCCTCGAGCTTCTCGATCTCCTCGCCGAGCTTCGTCGGGTCGCGCAGCAGGGTGCGCGCCTCGACGCGCTCGACCTGCTGCTTCTTCGACTTCTTGATCTCCTTCTTCTTGAGCTGCTTCTTGTAGGCCATCAGCGGGTTCGCGCAGAGCTTCTCCTTCTTGCCCATCGTGGCGGTGGTGGAGGCGGCGCGCCGCAGACGAGAACGAGGAGGCGCGGGGGCGCGCAGACGCGCAGGCCACGGCGCGCGGGCGCTGGTCCTCGCGGGAGCCGGTCCTCGCTGCGGGGCGGGCCCACCTCGTCCTTGCTGGATGGGGGCAAACAAACCGGAGTTGTCCTCGTTGAAGCGCCATCAACGCTCGATGATGAGCAGACAAGCAGCCCCATAAGCGACCGCTCGCGCCCAATCATGGCGTCGCCGGAGCGGAAGAAGAAGAAGAAGGGCGCCAAGGACGCGGCGACGCCCCCCGCGAGCCGCGAGGCGAGCGCCGAGCCCCGCGGGCGGAGCGAGAAGAAGGACAAGAAGGACAAGAAGAAAAAAAAGGACAAGAGCGCGTCCAAGGAGGGCCGGTCGAAGAGCAAGGACAAGAAGAAGGGCAAGAAGGACCGGTCCGCGTCCAAGGGCAAGAAGAAGGGCGTCCAGGAGGAGGAGCCGGCGAAGGAGAACAAGGTCGAGGAGGCGCCGAAGGAGCCGTTGGTCCTGCCCGACCGCTGCGGCGAGGAGGACCGGCTGCGCACGGCGCTCATGGCCGCCTTCGACGGCGACGAGAAGGAGCTGGCCAAGGAGATCGAGACCATGCCCACGTTCGTGAGCCCCTGCGGCGTGACCATCAACTGGATCCCCGCGAACAGCGAGTGGACGACGCCCGTCCCCGTGGCGCGGCCGACGCCCGAGGAGAAGCTGCTCTTGGCGAAGATGCCGCGGACGCGCGGCGACGGCCTGCCGCGCTTCGCGACGGGCGGCCACGACCGCAAGGGCGTCGAGCGGTGCTGGCTGCTGCTGCGGTGCCACTTCGAGCCGTTCACGTCCATACCGGGAGCGCTCGGCGCCGCGCACCACGACCCGCCCCACCACGAGACCGACAAGGACCGCGCCGCCACCAAAATCCACGCGCTCTTCCACCGCGCGACGCGCACGGCCGGCGGCAACCGGCGGGGCATGGTCCGCGCCGTCGCGCGGCAGGCGCACGCCAGGGCAGCAAAAGAGAGCGAAATTCCCAACTTCAAAGGCTCCGATCTCGGCCGTTTTCCACTCGTTTCGGCTGATTTTTGGACGAGCGATCATCTCTCGGAACGGTCTCGAAGCGTGGATGCTTGTTTCGTAACGCGCGCGCGCGGAACACTCACGTTGAAGCGACGTTGAATCACTCTTGTGCTGCCCAGGCGCACGCGCAGCGCGACCCGTCGCAGCTGCTCAAGCCGCGGCGCGTGCCGTTGCACCGCCTCTTCCGGTTCCTCGAGTACTGCGGCGAGACCTTCGAGGGCGGCTTCCCCTACGACAAGACGAAGTGGGCCGCGCTCCAGGAGCTGATCCGCAAGGAGTTCAACGTGTCCGACTCGCAGGTCTCCGCGCTCTGCCGGCCGACGTGCCCCGAGGCGGCCAAGGCCCTCGACGCGGCCTTCTACCCGGCGAACCGCGGCGACTCGCGGGGCCAGTCCCTGGAGCACAAGCGCGCCCACGAGGGCCACCGCCGGGGGCCGCTCGCGGACTCGGCCCCGGACCCGGACGCGGGGCCCGCGTCCCCGCGCGCGGCGGCCCTCATGGCCCACGGCGTCGCCATGGGGCGCCTCTACCTCGTCGCGCATCTGGACGCCCACGCCTGCAACGCGCCCGACGAGCACGGCGACCGGCCCCTGGCCATCGCGGCCATGGGCGAGCGGCCCAAGGCCATCCTGGCGCTGCTGAGCCGCGGCGCGTGGCCGTCGGCGCCGTCCTGCTCGGCGACGTCCGGCGGCGCGACGGCGCTCCACTACGCGGCGGCGACGGGCAACGGCGACGTCGTGCGCCAGCTTTTGGCGGCCGGCGCGGATCCCAACGCGACGACGACGTCGGGCGAGACGCCGCTCCACTACGTGAGCCGCCTGCCGCGGGAGCGCGGGCCCGAGGCCGTCGAGGTCGCGCGCGTCCTCATGGACCACGGCGCGTCGCCCGACGGCTTCGCCGACGAGCGCAACGCCCACGCGGAGCCGCCGCCGCCGCCGCCCGCCGAGGAGAAGGACGACGAGGACAAGGGCAAGAAGGGCAAGAAGAAGGGCTCGTCGTCGAAAAAGGCGAGCAAGGGCTCGTCCAAGAAGGCGAAAAAAGAAGAAAAAAACGACGACGAGCCGCCGCCGCCGCCGCCGCCGGATCCGCGCGTGCCCGACGTCGCGCACCTGGGCCACCGCGCCACCGGCGAGCCCCACGCGGCGCGCTTCACGCCCCTCCAGTGCGCCGCGGCGGCGGGCCACGGCGCCCTGCTCAACGAGCTCCTGCGGCGCGGCGCCAACGCGGGCGTCAAGGCCGCGAACCCGGGCGGCGACTACCACACGGCCGTCACGATCGCGGGGCGCGTCGCGCGCGCGCCCGAGCCGCCGCCCCACGCCTACGACATGCTCCAGGCCCTGCGGACGAACCTGCACCTGCCCGCGCCGACGAAGCCCAAGCCCGAGAAGAAGGGCGGCGGCAAGAAGTCGTCGGGCGGCAAGAAGGGCGGCGCGAAGAAGAAGAAGAAGCGGTAGCGTAAGTGTGTTGTCCCTAGGTTCGACTCCTCGTAAAACGCCGCGCCGCGACTCGACTTACTTCGGCTGGATGCGTAAGTGTGTTGTCTAGGTTCGACGCTTCGGGGCATGTATAAAACGCCGCGCCGCGACTCGACTTACTTCGGCTGGACTCCGAGCGATCGAGAGGAGAGCTGGAGGGGCCGGAGCTTGCGGCGCTTCTCCAGGTCCGCGCGCCAGCCCGCGTGGAGCTCCGACTTCGCCGGCCGCACGTGGAGCGACACGACGCCGCAGAAGGCGTAGTGCGGGTGGGAGAGGATGTCGGCGAAGGTCGCCGCCGGCGACACCTCGAGCCACGCGTCCTGCCACTCGAGGGTCTCGCACTCGGCGCCGTCCGCGGACCGTTGTCGGTAGTCCGCGTAGTCCTTCGCCGACTTGAAGGACGGCGTCTCCGGGAGCCGCGTGTAGACGGACACCTCCGTGGCGCGGTAGACGCGCTTCGCGTCCCAGTCCGGCCCCGCGCCCTCGCCCGGCTCGGGAAATAGCGTCAGGAGCCAGTCGCAGAGCAGGTCCGTCCCCGGCACGCTCTCGAGCAGATCCGGCTGGGCCGCCGGCGCCTCGGGGTAGCAGAAGACGACGGGCCAGCGCAGCCCCTCGCCCTCGAAGTGGGGGTGGCTGTCGTACGCGTGGACGCCCGGCGGCGGCGACGGCGCGAGGCGCACGCCCGCGGCCTCGGCGGCGTCGAAGACGGCGGCGTACTTGGCGAGCTTCGCCGCCTCGATCTTGGCCTTGTTCGCCGCCTGGCGCTTCGCCTCGGCGAGGCCGTCCGTCGCGTGTTTCAAAGTTTGGCGCAGCGGCTTCGAGGCCGGATCGATCTCGAGGCCCCAGTGCGCGGCCTTGGCCGCCGGCTCCCACTTCTTGAGCCCGAGGCAGGCGCGCGCGAGGCGGAAGCAGCACTTGGCGTTTTGGCCGTCGATGGCGAGCGACGCCTTGCAGTCGGCGATCGCGGAGCCGTAGTTTTTGAGCACGAGCGAGCACGCGGCCCGGTTGCTCAGCAGCGTCGCCTTGAGCGGCAGCGGCTCCTCGTCGCCGGCCTCGTGCTTCGCCGCGAGGCAGAGGTGGAACCCCTCCGTGTACGCCTTGGCCGCCTCGCGGTAGAAGAGCTTGTTCTTGACGGCGACGGCCCGTTGGAAGTGCGCGTTGCCGCGGTCCTTCGCCGCGGCCGCCAGCGCCGACGGCGGGTCGTCGCCGTCGCGCAGCTGCATCAGGCCCTCGACGAGCGCCGGGTCCATCTCGTCGAGGCTCTCGGCGAGCAGCGGCATCTCGTTGTCGTCGTCGTCGAGGGACGCGAGGTACTTGGCGCGCTCCTCCTCCGACCACGACGGCATCATGTCGCTGAGGTCGAAGTAGCCGTCGTCGTCGTCGTCGTCGTCGTTGGTTGGCGTCGCGAAGGAGGCCATTGTTGTGGCAGCGCTGTGTCGCTTCCTAGATGTGGCTCATCGCTGGCTACTGCGGCAACGACTTTGAGTTGCAGCTCAAGTTGCATCGGCGCGCGTCGCTGGCGTCTGGACCAGGCCGTTCGCGCGGCCGCGCGCGAAGTATTCGCCGACGGGTGTGCGCGAAGTAGCCGCCGAAGCTCCGAGTCCGCACTGGAGGGGTCTCACCGCGGCCGCGCGCGCCGCGAGTCGCTCGTCCGTAGCGCATGCCAGGAGGACGGCACCGACACACCTATAAGCTCAAGAAGCAGCGTGAGGACTTGACATACAAACGTATCAAGGTCTTCTGCTCGAGCGTGGATCCCAGCTACGATGAGGTCCTGAGCTAGTTCAGCTTGATGAAGGACACCGTCGACCTCCGCCGGCACTCCGGCGCCAGCCGGCGGGCCCCTGATTTTTAAGTTCCCCGGGCCCTCCGCGTAGTCGAGCTTGGACTTCGCCGAGTTGCCGATGTGCGGGAACTTGCCCGCGGCGTAGGCGAGCTTGGCCTTCTCAGACCGCGCCTTCGCGATCTCGCCGAGGATCACCGGCGGCGCGGTCCTGCGTCTCGGCCAGCTGTGGCGCCCGTGTTCACTGGCAAGCACGCGGCGGCCAACTTGGGCCGGTCCAGAGGCGGAGCGGCCTTCTACACTGCGATGAACGATGCGCTCGATTCTTCCGGAAAGGCGTTCCGTGGTGACCCGCGTCGCGCGGAAGCAGCTCCGCGAGCTCCGGCCCGGTCCCGCGAACCCTCGCGCGCGCGCATCATTCCGCAGCCACCACCGCCTCTCCGCGCCCGCCGCGGCCGCGTGGCCCGCAGCAGTCGCTTCCAAGAGGCGCATCGCGCGAGGCGTCGCGCACGCCGTGCCCGCGCGCGCGAAAAGAACGGTCGGGGAAGTCGAAGCGAGGTGACAAACACCCCCGGCGAGCCTGGCGAGGTGCTCGCCGAGCTGATTTGGGGCATCATGGTCGCAGCTCGGCGTCCGCTGACTTTACGCGCCGCGCGCGCTCCCCCTGGCCCTCCCCACCGCCTGCCAACGCGCCCATCGCCTCCGCCGCGCCGCGCCGCGCCGGGCGATCCATCGCCCGCGCCGTGACGCGCCGCGGGGGCGGCGCGCCGCGGCACACCCGCCACCCAGCCCAAACTCGCCCCAAATCGCCGCCCCCGCGCCCCCCCGCGCTCACCCCGTTCCCTCGCCTAGGTCCAGATCTTCCTCTCCGCGGAGGGGGCCACGTCCACCCTCGAGGTGGACCCCGCGCTCACGGTGAGCGAGCTCAAGGACGTCGTCGAGGACGTCGAGTTCATCCCGGCGGAGCTCCAGCGCCTCCAGTTCGGCGCGCGCCAGCTCGCCGCGGGCACGCTCGAGGACAACGGCCTCGCCGCGGGCTGCACGGTCCAGCTCCTCCTCAACGTCGACGGCGGCGGCGAGGCGAGCCGCTACAAGAAGTCGACGTCGAAGATGCGCTGGAAGTGGAAGAAGAAGCGCACGCGCCGCCTCCAGCGCAAGCGCAGGAAGATGCGCCAGCGCGCCAAGTAAGCGGCGGCCTTGCCAAGGTCGCCGCGGCGGCCCCGGCGGCGACGCTTCGACGGAACCGCGCGGGCGTCTGCGACATCGGGGGTCCGGGGCCCGGCTTCTTCGTGAGCCGGGCCCCGGCCGCCGCGGCCGGACGTCCGCGCCCAGTACTCGGCAGCCGGCGGGGGCGGTCTTAGGGGGATGACTTCTAAGGCCACCGCCACCCTCACTCTCTTAGTCTCCGAGGTCGCATCCTGCGACACACTGGCAGGCGCGACACGCGCCGCGAGGAGCTTCCTGAGTCCGAGCAGTGTTTAGAGCGCGGCGCGCGGGATATGTCTGCGGAGGCGGGGGCAGGCGGAAGCGTCGCAGAGCCGCCTAAGCGCACGCCGGCGGGCGCAGGTTCGGGTAGCGGACGAAGGCGAGGGACCAGGGCGGCGCCTCGAAGGCGCCGCCGCCGTCGACGACGCGCGGCGCGAGCGGCGCGTCCACCCCCTCCAGCACCGCGCCGTTGAGGTCGACGCGGCGGCCGTCGCCCGCGTGGGCATCGAGGACCCACTCCTCGCGCGCGCCCTCGTCGCCGCCGAGCCCCACGGAGACCGCGTCGGGCGAAACGTTCGCGAGCGCGAGCGCGAGGGACCCGTCGGCGCCGCACGCGGCCTGGGCCCGGAGCGACCGCCGCGCGTCGACGGAGATGACGGCGCCGCGGCCCGTCCGCAGGTACCGCGTCGCCCCGTCGCCGCTCTCCACGACTTCTCCCCAGAGCCGGGCGACGAAGAAGTCGGGGTTCGGGAGGAAGGTCCGCGAGTCGATCAGCGAGTAGTTGCCGCCGATCAAGGTCTGGCGGCAGGTCGCGACGTGGCCCGAAGACGCCGCGGACATGAGGTGGTCCAGATACCAGAAGCCGCTCTCGAAGGAGTCCGTCACGCCCGGCGCCCCCGAGTTCCAGGCCGCCGCCGTCTCGCTGACGAGCACGGGCAGCGCCGGCGCCCGTTTCCGCGCGGCGGCGGCCGCGAGCTCCACGAGGCTCCGGCTGTCGTCGAGGAACCCCGCGCTCTTCACCTGGGCCGCGATGGACGGCGCGAGGCCGTAGCCCGCGTACAAATGGTAGGAAAAGATGTCGACGGCGTCGCCCGCGGCCGCGACGAAGTCCTCGATCCAGTCGGGGAAGATGTGCGGCGACGGACCCACGACCAGCGGCTTCTCGAAGGCGCCGTAGGCGGCGTCGACCGCGGCGCGCACGGCCCGGACGCGGCGCGCGGCCTCGGTGGCGTTGAGCGTGGCCTGGTTCTCGTTGCCGACCTCAAAGGCCCACGTCGGCCGGCGCCACCGCGGCGGAGTGGCGGAGCAGCGCGCGGATCTGGTCGAGCCCGGCGCCGTCGAAGTCCGTCGAGTTGCCGGGGCCGATGATGTTCAGGTCGAGCATGAGGCGCAGGCCCGTGGTGTCGGCGAAGGCGACGATCGCGTCCCATCGCTCCGGCGTGAGGCAGTAGTAGTAGCCGGGCGGGCACGCCGGGCCCCCGGGGAACCCCGCGTACACGAGCTGCTCGCCGGCCTCGCTGCCGCCGAGACGCAGGATCGCCGGGCTGAGCGAGCGCGCGGCGCTCCGCAGGGCTGGGTTATCGAGGTCGATCTCCAGTATTGACGCGGTCGGGCCCTGGACTCCCGGGTGGAAGTCCATGGTGACCGAGGCGAGGCCGTGGGGCGCCGTCGCCCAGACGTGCTCGCTTGCCACGTTCACAGCGAAACTCGCCGCCGCGTGCACCGACGGCAGCAAGAGCGCGTAGAGGCTGCCCAGACCCATCATGCTCGTCCGCGATTCGGAGATCAGTTCAACGTCGATATTTACGACAAGGAGCATCGACGGTGTCGTGGTGGCATGTGGCAAGCTCTTTAAACTCGCGCGCCGTGCCGCGGTTGCAAGGAGACGAGCCTGCGCGGCAGCAGCTGTAGCATCAGCAGCGGCAGGAGGCGCCGCATCGATGAGCGACGATGAACCGGACGTCGCGGCGGAGTGGACGTGCGCGATCTGCCAGGATGTGTTGCTCGCGCCCGTGGTGACTCCCTGCGGCCACGCGTTCGACGAGCGCTGCCTCCTGTCGTGGACGAAGGACCACGGCACGTGCCCGGTGTGCCGGAGCGAGATCCCGCGGGCCGGCTACGCGGTCTGCGGCGCGCTCCGCGCGGCGGTCGAGCGCTGCGCGGGCGACGCGGTGTCGCGGCGCCGCGCGTTCCGCGCGGGCGCGGAGGACTTCGTGACGCTCGCGCGGTCGACGGCGCCGGAGACGCCGCGGAAGCTGCGCGCGGAGGCGCTGCGGACGCCGCGGCTCGTCGCCGAGCGGCGCGAGAGCGACGGCGCGACGGCGCTCATCGCGGCGGCGCGCGCGGGCGCCGCGGACAACGTCGCGCAGCTCCTCCGCCTCGGCGCCGCGGTCGGCGCGCGCGACGGCGCCGGCCGCGACGCGCTCGCGAGCGCCGGCTCGGCGGCGGTCGTCGCGGTCCTCTACGACCGCTACGACGACGCCGCGCGCCGCGCCGCGGTCGCCGCGGTCGTCGCGCGCGTCGCGCGCCGCCACGACCTCGCGGTGGAGGCCCTCGCGGCGCTGCTCGAGCGCGGCGCGCCGATACCGACGACCGCGTTCGCGTCGCGCGCCGTCTTGCTCGACGTCGACCTGACCGCCGCCTTCCTCGCGCGCCTCGCGTGGCGCGGCGACGGAGCGGAGGGCGCCGGCTTCTACGACGCGCGCGAGCCCGGGCGACGCCACGGCGACGCCGTGCTCGTCACGGCCGTCCAGGAGGGCGCGAGCGCCGAAGTCGTCCGGGCGCTCCTCGACGCGGGAGCGGACCCGCGCGGCCGCGACGACGAGGGCGTGCCGCCGCTCTTCGCCGCGGCGACGTCCGGCTGCGAGCGCAAGCTGCGGGCGATCCTCGATGCGGCGGCGCCGCTCTCGAGCGACGACGTCAACGGCCTCCACTGGAACCAGGACACGGAGCGCGTCGAGAGCGCGCTCGCGGCCGCGGTCGCCGCCGACGACGTCCCCGGCGAGGCGCCGACCGTCGAACTCCTCCTCCAGTCCGGCCTCTGCGATCTCGACGTCGAGGACGACGACGGCGACACGCCACTCCTGCGGGCCGCGGCGCTCAAGCGCGTCGGCGCCGTCGAGGCGCTCCTCGCGGCGCAGCGCTTCGCGAACCTCGACAAGGCGTCCTCGGGCGACGGCTCGACGCCCCTGATACGGGCGCTCCTCCCGCGCGACGGCGACTCGGACGACGACGGCGACGACGACGCCGCCGAGGCCATTGTGAAGGCGCTGCTCGAGGCCGGCGCGGATCCGAATCTGCACCGGTCCTCCGACCTCGCCTACCCCACGGTCCTCGCCGTCGCACACCGCGCGGACGCTCCGGCGATCCTCGAGGCGCTCCTCGAGCACGGCGCGCGGCCCGACGCGCCCTCGGGCCATCTCCTGGCCGACAACCCGGAGCGCGGCAGAGGGTTCCTGTTCGGGGAGCGCAGCCAAAGCGATCCGTACGCGGGCAAGGACCGCTACTATCAGCCGCTCGAGCTCGCCGTCCGACACGAGAAGTGGTCGTCGGCCGCGGCGCTCCTCCGCGCGCAGCATCGCGAGCGCGCGGCGCGCGCGGAATCCGCGGCCGAGGAAGGCCATCGCTTCTTCTATGAGGCTCGCGACGCGCTCGACACGGCTTTAGAGCTGGCCTCTTCTACGAGTGTCACGCTGGCCTTCGCGCAGCAGATCGTCGAGTTCTGCTTGGAACACGAGCCCGCGGCGCTCGAGCTTCCGAGGCCGTTCCGAAGGTGGTACTCCCGGGAGTCGGCGCTCCACGCGGCCGCGGCCGCGGGCGCGGCGCAAATCTGCGGCTTGCTGCTGCGCGCGGACGACGGGCGCTGGCGCGAGGCGCGCGATACCATCTCGGCGAGCCGCGACGTGCCGGCGACGCCCCTCATGCTCGCGATCGTACACGATCACCTGGCCGCAGCCCGCGTCCTTCTGGAACACGGGGCCAAAGTCGATCGCAAGGTCGCGGTCCAGGAATCAGATTGCGGGTACCGTTTTTTTGAGTCCAACACGGCGCTCTTTTGGGCCGCGGCGGACGGGAACCTCTCGGCGGTCGAGCTGCTCCTCGATTTCGGCGCGCGCGCGGACGCCAATGGAGCATGGGCGCTTCGCAGCGGCGACGCTTGGGGAAAGCCGACCGAACCATCACGGGACGCGATCATCTCCGCGGATCCTCTTCGCCTCGCGCTCGCCAACGGCCACGAGACCTGCGCCGCCGCGCTTCTCGCGCGGTGTGAGGACGCGAGCTTTGCCAACCAAAAGTGGCGTATCTCGAAAAAGATCGACGAGAGCCGGCTCTCGGCGGCGGAGCTCGCGGCCGCGCGCGGCTTTGGCGACGTCGTCGAGACCATGGTCGCCCGCGCGCCCGAGGCACGCGCGGCCGCGCTCGTCGTCGCCGCCGCTCGGGGCCAGGCGGCCGTCGTCGCGAAGCTCGACGTCGGAACGAGAGCCGGGTGGGACCGTCCTCTATCGCCGCAAGACGCGGGCGCCTGGCACGATCCTCTCGCGGCGGCCGCGCCGGACCGCCGCGCGGCCACGTGGTACGATCCGCGGCGCCTCGACGGCCCGACTCGGCTGCTCGTCGCGGCGGTCGTCGGCGGCGACGTTGCCGTCCTCCGCACGCTGCTCGACGCGGGCCTCCGCGCCGGGCCCGTCCGACCGCCGCCCGAGCGGGCGGGCCCGTCCGCGGTCGTCGAAGCGCCGCCGCCGAAGCGCCGCCGCGCCGCCGCGGCCGCCGCGGAACTCGCGTCGCCGGGGCCGGGCCCGCGGCTCGCGATGCTCGCGACGCTCCTCGGTCACCACGACTGCCTGCGCGAGCTCCTGGCCCGCGACTGGTGCGCGACCGGCGTCGCGCCCGACGCGCCGCGCCGGCCGGACGGCGCCCCGGGCTTCGGCCCGCTCCACGCGGCCGCGCTCCTCGACGACGCGCGCGCCGCCGACGCGCTCCTCTCGGCCGAGGGCGCGCGCGCCGCCGAGGCCTGCGACGCGCGCGACGCCAAGGGCCTGACGCCGCTGCACTACGCGGCGATCGGAGGCTTCGAGTTCGTCGCCGACGAATGCGGCGGCGCCGACAGTCTGCGGCCTTTGGAATGCTACGACCAGGTCTTCGCCTGGACCGCGCTGCCGGGCGACGACGACGAATGCGACGTCGCGAACTACGGGAGCGTCGCGCCGCGGCGCGAGGACGGCGCGTCGAGTCTCCCGGTCCTCCGAAGGATCCTCGACGCGGGAGCGTCGCCCGCGCTCGTCGTCTCTCCCGTCAATGGCGGCAGGAAGTGGGATGATACGTCGATGCTCGGCTTGACGCCGCTCGAGCTCGCGGTCTACGGCCGCCGCGCGGCGCTCGTCGAGCCGCTCCTCGCGGCCGCGGCGAGCGCCACGAGGCGTCGCGCCCGGCCGCCCGCGGCGTTGACGCGGGCCGTGCGCGCGGTCCGCCGGGAGCGCGGCGGCGGAGACGAGTCCGGCGCCACGGGCGCGCTCGAACTGATCCGCGCGCAGCTCGCCAGCAGCACTGCGCTCACCCTGGAGCCCCTGCGAAGTTTACCCGGGACAAGGAAGCGGCACAAGTGCGTTAGTGTGGAGGCAAGCCGCCCCTTTGGCCCCGCAGATCTGCGCGACGCCCGATCCATCGAGGCCCGCCTTCTCCGCCACGTGGACGGCGCCTGAGTTCCTGCGCCTACTCAAGGCAGCATGCTCGGTGCCATGTCGAAGGATGAGAGATGAAGCGAAACAGTCATAGGTCTTACTTACAGGAACTCCCTCGGGTCCTGGAAGGGCGAGTAGAGCCGGGGCCCGTACTTCTTGTTGGGCTCCGTCTTCGCGTAGCGGTGCTCCGCGGCCTCGAGCGCGCGGCGGATCGCATCGTCGTGGGTCAGCGGCGTCTTCGGCGCGCGGCCGCGGCCCAGCGCCGCGAGGACGCGGCCGTGGCCCGCGAGGGCGTCGCCGATGGCCGCCGTCCAGGCGTCGCGGTCCTCGCGGTCCGCGGCCGCGTAGGACCGCGGGTCGCCGCCCGCGGCGGGCTCCAGATCCCAGCCGCTCGGGTCGCAGGGCCGCGCGACGCGGTCCGCGAGCGGCGTCGCGACGACGCGGCCGCCGCACTCCTCGAGGAGCGCGGGCCCGGCGTAGTCGCCCGCGGCGGTGAACGTCGCCGCCGCCAGCGAGCACGCCGCGCGGCGCCACGTGCCGCCGTCGGCGACGGACAGCGGGCCGCGCCGCGATACCGCGCCCGCGAGGCGCCGCCGCGCGGCCTCGTCGCCGCGGTCCTCGACGGCGCAGACGTCGGCGGCGAGCGCGTCGGCGCTCGCGACGGGGCAGGACCGCTCGTGGAACGCGACGGTCTCGTACGAGCCCCGGAACTCGCAGAACTCGCCTGCGTGGAAATCAAATATTCAACCCGACTTCAATGTGCGCGTAATTGAACGGATTGCGCCGTACTCTTCCGCTGTGCTTCGAGAACTCGACGAGAGCAATCGATTCGTCCAAAAATCAGCCGAATCGACGTCGATTTGATCGAGATAGAGAGTTCTGAAGTTTGGTGGGGACGTCCCAAACCAGTGGTTGATTTCCACACTGGAACTCGCACTGGAACTCGTCCGCGGGGCGGCCGACGCCGAAGCGGAAGAGCGCCGGCGAGTCCGGCGGGCTCGCGGGCTCCGCGAGCGGCTTCGGCGACCGCCGCGGCGTCGCGGGCGACCGGCCGCGCGGCGCCGGCCCGCTCCGCCGCCGTAACGCTTCGACGATGTCGTGGTGCTGGCTCAGCGCCTCCTCGAGCGCGAGCAGCCACTCGCTCCGGTCCTCGGCGGACGCCGCGACCAAGGCGACGGTCCCGTGGTCGTAGCGCAGGTCGAAGCCCGAGCCCTCGCCCGCCTCGACGCGCGCGCCGTCCAAGAGGTACGTCCCCAGGACGACGTCGTCGTCCTCCTCGACCGCGTACTCGAGCCGCGGCCCGACGTAGGCGCCCGCGTCGTCGAAGGCGACGGCGCGCACCTTGAAGTAGCGCCGCTTCTTCCGCTTGTGAATTAAGAAGCCGCCGTGGATGACGACGCCGCAGAGGCCCGTCCGCAGGAAATCCGTGTTGTCGACGTCGCGCTCGACGTCCGCGATGCCCTTGGCGAGCTCGTCCGCCGCCGCGAAGCCCAGGGGCGCGTCGTCGGCCTCGCGCCGCAGCGCCTCGACGGCCGCGTCCCGCGCCTCCTGCCCCGCGGGGTCGAGCACCGCGAGCCGCGCGGCGACGACGTGGTGGCCGCTCAAAGCTTCCCCTACCGCTCCCAGCCAGCGGTCCCGGTCCGCCGCCGTCGGCGCGTAGAGCGACTTGATCGCGCCGGACCGCTCCACGACATCGAAGCGGAACGCGTCGCGCGGCTCCGAGCCCGCCCAGATCGTCGCGGGCTTCTCGAAGCCACGGACGCCGCAGCCGTCGAGCGCGTAGCGGCCCGAGTCCTCGCCCGCGCACGAGAACTCGAGCACGGGCCCCACGTAGACGTTGCGGTCGTCGAAGGCGCGCGCCCGCAAGACAAAGGTCTTCTCCTTCCACGCGTGGCGGTGGAAGATCTTCTTGCCCGTCTTGAGCATGCCGCCGCGCTTGTGGAGCGCGCCGCGGCAGAGCTCGACGTTCTCCAACGACCCGCGCAGCTCCGACGCGCCGCGCTCGACGGCGTGGACCTTGTCCGCGACGGACGCCTCCGACGCGCCCGCGAGCTCCTCGCGCAGCGCCGCCAGCAGCGCCGGGTCCTCGCCGAGCCCCTCGGTGAGGAGCTCCGCGTGCGTCTTCAGCCAGTCCAAATCGTCGGGCGCGCGGCCCGCGCGCCGCCGCGACCGCTCGAGCCGCGACCGCGGCCGCTCGTGGCGCGCGTCGCGGTGGAGCTTCGCCAGCAGGGCTCTGTGGTGCGCCAGGCACTTGGCCAGCGCGTCGAGCCAGCCGTCGCGGTCCGTTTCGGACGCCGCGCCGAAGACCTCGCGGTGGCCGACCTGGAACTCCGTCGCGGACACGGCGCGCGCGCCGGCGTCGTCGCCGAAGAGCGGCGCCTCCAGGACGACGCGGTCGCCCTCGAAGCAGCGCAGGGCCGGGCCCAGGTAGACGCCGTCGTCGTCGAGCGTCGCCGCCGCGAGCGCAGCGCGGCGCGGCGCGCCGCCGACCTCGAGGTCGCCCGCGCGTAGCACGACCGTGGTCAGCGCGAGGCGCAGCGTGTCGTCGCCGCCGAGCTCGGCCCGGGACACGGCCCGCCGGAAGAAGGCGTTCGCGTACTCAAAGTCCTCGGAGTCCGACGCCGGCGCGTTCACCCAGGCGCGGAAAGCGCGGCCCGCGGCCCGGAGCCGCCGCCGCCGGTCGCTCTTGCGGAATGCGGCCTCCGCGGCGGCGACGCGGCGCGCGTGCGCGTTCCATCGCGCGAACGCGCGGCGGAGCGCGACGCGGCGGACGCGCCGCGCGGACGCCAAGAGCCGACTCCGCGCCTCCGTCGCCGTCGCCGTCCGCGCCGCCGCGCGCGCGCGCCACGCGGCGAAGCCGCGGCGCGCGGCGGACGTCGCGACGCGCGCCGCGACGCGCTCGAGCGCGGCCACGGCGGCCGCGCAGCGCGCGGCGTCGCCCGCGCGGCGCGCGAGGCTCCGGAAGGACCGACGGAGCCGGCGCCGCGCCGCGCGCGTCTCCAGCGCTCGCAGCGACGCCGCGCGGAGGCCGTCGACGCAGGCCGCGGCCCACCAGCGGAGGAAGGCCTTCGTCGCGACGCGCGCCGCGGCCCGCTTCAGCGCGGCGCGCGCGAGCGCCGCGCCGCGGCGCGCGCGGCCCTCGGCGAGCGCCGACCGCGTCGCGCGCAGCGCCCAGCGCCGGAAGGCGCCGCGCGCCGCGCGCGCCGCGACCTTGGAAACGCACGTCGCGAAGCCGCGGAGCGCCGCGGTCCGCCGCGCCCAGCGGCGGAACGCGCGGAACCGCCGCGCGACCAGTCGCTTCGAAACGATCAAACCGAACTGTTTCGCCGCGGCGAGGCGCCGCATCTTCCCCGCGGCGTCGACGAGCTTCGTGCGGTGGAGCGCGTAGCGCCAGCGCCGCAGGCCCGCCGCCAGCGCCGCGCGGTTCCGCGACCGGCAGCCCGCGCCGACGCGCCGCAGGACGCGCGCGGCGTCGTCGCGGCGGTCGCGGCGCGCGCGCCAGGCCGCGAAGCCGCGGCGCAGGGCCGCCTGCGCGCCCCGGAGGACGCCGCGGCGGAGCGCGCCCGCGGCCGCCGCCGCCGCGAGGCCCCGGCGCGCGCCGACGGCGCGCCGGACGGCGGCCAGGCAGAGCCAGGACCGGAACGCGGCGCCGAGCTGCGCGCGGCGCCAGCGCCCCGCGTCGCGCTCGAAGCGGACCAGAGCGGCGACCGTCGCCGCGCCGCGGTCGACGGTTCGCCGCCAGCGGACCCAGGCCGCGCCGAGCCGCGCGGCGGCCGCGGCGTCGAGGACCGCCGCCGCGGCGTCCCCGCGGGCGACGTCGAGGCGCGCGCGCGCGGCCCAGGCCCGGAACGCGGCCGCGACGCGCGCGCGCTTCGCGTGGCTCGCGACGCGCCAGGCCGCGCCCGCGCGGCGCGCCCGCGCCAGCGCCGTCGCCGTCGCCGCGCGCCGCCACCGCGAGAAGAAGACCGCGGACGCCGTGCGCCCGCGGCCGCTCCAGAGCGCGGCGGCGACGCGCGCGGCGGCGACGCGCGACGCCGCGACGCCGTCGTCGGCGCGCGCGGCCGCGACGCGCGCCGCCGCGGCCGCCGCGGCGCGGCCCGCGGCGGCGCCGGCGGCCCAGCGGCCGAACGCGAGCCGCCGCCGCCGCCGCGCGGCGCGCCGCGCGAGCCGGCCCGCGCCCGCGTCGCGCCGCCGGCCCGCGTCGCGCGCCGCCGCGAGGCGGCCGAAGCCCGCGGCGAGCGCCGCGCGCCGCTCCGCCGCCGCGACGACCCGCAGCGCCCCGACGGCGCGCGCGAGCTTCGCGGCCTCGAACGCTTCGAGCGCGCCGGAGTCGAACGCCGCTCGGCGCCACCGCTCAAAGGCCCGGAGTACGGCAAAGTCCGTGGGGCCCGAGGCCTCCAGCGTCTTGAGGAAGACGCGGAGGCGCCGCGCGGCCTTGCGGCGGAGCTTCGCCAGCGCGCCGACCTCGGCGACGTCGCGCTTCCAGGCGAGGAAGCGGCGCGCCGCCGCGGCCTTGGCGCGGCGCCGGTAGTTGTAGACGAGGCGGCTCGCGGCGCTCCGCTGGAGCCGCGTCAGCGCCTTCTTCGCGCGGACCTCGCCGCGCCAGCGCTCGACGGCGACGCCGAGGTCGCGGCGCCGCGACGACCGGAGCGCGTTTTCGAGCTTCGAGTAGGCCGCGCGCTTCGCCGCGTGCGCCGCCACGGCCTCCCACATGGCGAGGCGGTCCGCCTCGAGGGCGGACCGCCACGCGGAGAAGCCCGATCCCAGGCGCGCGCGGCGGAGCAGCGCGCAGCGACCGCGCGACGCCGCGGCCGCCGTCCGTCGCGCCGCGACGCGCCGCGACGCCGCCGCGACGTGTGTACGCCACTTCGCGAAGGCTTCGCGGGTCTGAGCGGTCGCGCCGCGGCCGAACCCGGAAGCGAAGGTCGCCAGCGCATTTCGCACGCGGCCGTCGCGGGTGCTCGCGGCGTCGACGGCCGCGCGCAGCCGCCGGAAACCGTCGGCGACGCTCGTCCGGGACCAGTCGCGCGCTGCGATCTCCAGGCGCCGCAGCGCGCCGTCGCGGATCGCCAGCAGGATCGCCGCCCGGTCCGCTTCCGCGCGCCAGGCCTCGGCCGCGCGGCGCCAGGCCGAGAACGCGCGCGCCGCGGACCGGCGCAGCGACGCGTCGAACGCCTCGCGGATCGCGTCGAGCGCGCCCACAGCCCGCGCGCGCGTCGCCGAAAACGCGCGCCACGTCGCCCAGGCGTGCGCGACGCGGCCGCGCCGCCGCAGCGCGCCGAAGCGCCGGAGGCCCGCGCGTCGCGAGCCCTCCCCGAGCGCCCGGAGCGCCGCCGCGTGCGTCGCGTCCGCGCTGGCCCGCTCAGCGCGGAACCGCTCGAGATCGTGGTCGTGCGCGGCCCGAAACCGCGCGACGTCGCGCGCGTGGGCCTCGCGGTGGTGGCGCACGTCGTCGTCGTGCTTTCGCGCCGCGTACGCCATGACGTCGTTCGTCGCGCTCATCTCGACGGCGCGCTCGGCGACGGCCTCGGCGAACGCGGCGTCGTGGCCGTCGACGGCCGTTTCCAGCAGACGCCGGTGGCCGTCGGCCGCGGACGCCAGGGCCGCCGCGCGCTCCGCGGACGCCGCGTCGAGCATGTCGGCCCGCTCGGCGACGGCGAGCGCCAACGCGGCGCGGAGGCCCTCCACGTCCCGGGCGTGGGCGCGGTCGCGCGCGTCGACCTCGTCGCGGAACTGGGCCGCGTCCGCCTCGTAGCCGGCCGACGCGTCCGCGAGCGCCCGGTCCCGCGCGTCGCGCGCGGCCGCGAGCGCCGCCGCGTGCTCCGCGAGCACGTCCGCGAGCGCCCGTTCGTGCGTCTCCGCGGCGGAGCGCGCGCGATGCTCCGCGTCGCGTCGCGTCGCGGCGGCGGACGCCGCGCGCCAGGCCGCGAACGCTCCGGCTACAGACGCGCGCCGGCGCCGGCGCCCGCCGCTCGCGAGCGCGAGGCTTCGAAGCGCGGCGCTCGCGGCGACGTCGGCGGCGGCCGCGCGCCAGCGCCGCAGCCGCGTCGCGAGCGTCCGCCGCCGCGCGCCGGCCGCGAAGGCGTCGAAGAGCCGCGCCGCCGACGCCTTCGCGAACGCGACGACGTCGCGGGACCGGTCGAGGCGCTCGGCCGCGAGGAGCGACGCCGACGCCGCGAGCGTCGCGGCCGCCGCGGCCGCGCGCCACGCGTGGAAGCCGCCGGCGAGCGTCCTGCGGTAGCGCCGGCCGAGCGCCCAGGACAGCGCCTCCGCGGCCCGGCGGCCCCGACCTTCGCGCCGCTTCGCCGCGACCGTCCTCCGCCGCCAGACGGCCAGCGCGCGGGACGCGGCGAGGCGCCGCGCGAGCGCGGCGACGGGCGCCAGGGCGCCCGACGCGGCCCGCGCCGCGGCCGCGCGGCCGCGGAGCGCGGCGAAGCCGCCCGCGAGGCCCGCGCGCCGCCGCCGCCGCAGGACCGTCGCCAGCCCGGAGACCGCGCGCTCGCCGCGATGCCGCGCCGCGCCGGCGCCGCTCGCCCAGGCGCGGAAGCGCGACGCGAGGATCGCCCGCTCCGAGCCACGGAGGACGCGCCCCGTCAGCCTTGCCGCCTCGCCGCGGCTCGCGGCGCCGACGAAGGCGTTCACTTCCGCGTAGGTCCGCAACCTTCCGAACGCGCGGCAGAGCGACGTGGCGGCCGCGCGGCGGCGCGCGGCGACGACGGCGCGCGCCAGCGGCGCCGCGTCGGACGCGCGCGATGCCCAGGTCCGGAACGCGGCCGCGGCGCCGCGGCGCCGCCAGGACCGGACGACGCGCGCCGCCGCGGCCCCGCGGCTCGCCGCGAGCGCCTCGCGCTCGCGCAGGGACGCGGCGGCCCGCGCCCAGGACGAGAACGCGCGCGCCTCGGCGCCGCGACACATGGCGTTGCGCCAGCGCCGCAGCGCGCGCGCGCGGCCCGCGTCCGCGTCGGCGCGCCGCCGTTCGCCCGCGCGCTCCCGCCGCGCGCGGACCCACCACGCGGAAAAGGCGACGAACAGGTGGCGCCGCCGCTTCCGGTTCAGGAGCGCGCGCGCCGCGCGCCGGAGCTCGCCGGTCCGCGCCGCCGCGAGCGTCCCCGCCGCGCGGAGGCGCGGAAACGCGCGGCGCGACCGATCGCGGTCGCGCCGCGCGAGCAGCCCGCCGACGCGGCGCGCGCCGTGCTCCCGGCGCCGCGCCTCGACGACGGCGAGCCGCAGCGCGAGGAGCGCGGACCGCGCCGACCGCAAGTCCCGGCGCCGGAAGAGCCGCGCGAGAACGCGCCCGCGAGCTTCGGCCGCGGCCATCTGGCGACGACGCGCGCCAGGACCCGCGCGTCGCGGCGCCGCCGGCCCGCCGCGTCGCGCCACGCGCGGAAGCGCCGCGACAGCGCGCGGCCGGCCGCCGCTCGGTAGGCGGCGACGAACCCGGCGCAGGAGACGCACGCGCGGACCTCGGACCGGCGCGCGTCGTCGCTCCGCGCCGTCGAAACGGCGCCGCGCCAGGTCCCGAGGGCCGCGGCGAGCGTCCCGCGGCGCCGGCGCGCGAGCGCGCGGCCCGCGGCGACGACGGCGAGCGCCTCGCGCGTCGCCGCCGCGCGCGCGGCGGTCGCCCAGCCGCCGAAGCGCGCGGCGACGATGGCACGTCGTCGCCGCTTCAACGTCGCCGCGAGCCGCCGCGCGGCGAGGTTCCGCCGCGCGTCCGCCGCGTCGCCGGCGGCGCCCGCGAGCGTCGCGGCGGCCGCCGCTTTCCGCGACGCGGCGAGCCAGCGGAAGAAGGCGACGCCCAGGCTCCCGCGGCCTGCCGCGGCGTCCAGGAGCGCGGCGCCGCACGCCGTCAGCGCCCGCACGCCGACCCAGCGCTGGTCGACGGCCTCCTGCGCGGCCGCGCGGCGCCACGTCGCGAACGCCGCGGCCTCGCGCCGCGCGACCCAGCGCGCGAGGAGCCGCCGGGCCGACGCGCACCGGCGGTCCGGCGCGGCGGCCGCGCGCCGCCAGCGCCGGAACGCGGCGCCGCCGCGCCGCGCGACCGCGCGCCGGAGCGCCGCGGCCATGGCGCCGCCAGGGCCCGCGCGCGCGGCTCGTCCAACATGCCCAGCACGTCGCCGACGGCGATGGACACGGTCTGCGGCGACGCCTGGACCGACGACGAGGGCCGCGGCGGCGTCGCGGGCGCCGGCGTCGCCGGCGCGGCCGCCGGCGAGGAGGCGTCCCGCGCGACCGCCGGCGAGGAGGCGTCCCGCGCGACCGCCGGCGAGGAGGCGTCCCGCGCGACCGCCGGCGAGGAGGCGTCCCGCGCGACCGCGGGCTCGTCGTCGACCTCCGCGAAGAGCCGCGGCGCCGCGCGAGGAGTCACCGGCGACGAGTCGACCACGACCGCGGGCGTCGACGGGTCCAGCGCGGCGTCGACCGGCGTCGCCGGCTCGTCGTCGCCCGGCGGCGACGAGAGGTCGAGGCGCGCCGCGGCGTCGTCGAGGTCCTCGGCCGCGCCGCCGTGGACCATGAGGTGCGCGACGTCGTGCCGCCGCAGGCCCGTGGCGATCATGACCTCGTAGATCTTGGGCACGGACGCGACGACGGACGACCGGCGCCGCGGCGGCGGCGTCGCCGCGACGGCGGCCTCGACGGCGGCCTCGTCGTCCGTCGACGTCGCCGCGGTGGCCGTCGACGGCGCGGCCGTACTCGCCGCGGCGGCCGTCGACGGCGGATCCGTCGACGTGGAGGTCGTGGCCGTCGTCGAGGGCGGGTCCGTCGACGTCGCCGCGGCCGTCGTCGAGGGCGGGTCCTTGGCCGCGGAAGAAGTCCGCGGCGGCTCCGTGTTCGTTTCGACGGACGCCGTCGCAACCACCTGGGTCGTCGCGGCGGGCGCGCCCCGCGCCACAACAGCAGCCTCGGCCGGCGGCGCGTCCGTCGGCGCGTCCGTGCCGACGCCGCGGCTGGCCGACGGGGCGTGATCCGCGCCCGTCGCCACGGTCAGCGTCGCCGGCGCCGCGTCGACGGCCGCGTCGCGCGTCTCCAAGGCGTCCGTCTCGACGGCGATGGACGCGTGAGCGCCAGGAATTGAGGGCACGTCAGTAGCGATGGAGCTCGTCTCCGGCGCCGCCGCGGAACCGACGGACGCGTGAGCGCCCGGAATAGACGGCACGTCAGTAGCGCTGGAGCTCGTGTCCGGCGCCGCCGCGGAACCGACGGACGCGTGAGCTCCCGGAATAGACGGCACGTCAGTAGCGCTGGAGCTCGTGTCCGGCGCCGCCGCGGAACCGACGGATCGCGTCGCGACGGCGTCGCCGACGGCGCGCGACCGCGTCGCCGGCGCGTCCGTGCCGCAGGCCCGCGTCCGCGGCGCGTCCGTCGCGGCTTCCTGGTCGCGCGTCGCGGGCCGCGGCGGCGGCGGCAGCGGCCGCGCGTCCGACGCCGCGCTCGCCGTCGGCGGTTTCGCGGACGCGGCCGCGTCGCGGAACGCCCGCGATGCCGGCGCGTCCGTGCCGGCATCCGCGGAGGCGACCGCGGTGCCCGAGGCCGCGTCGGCGACGGCGGGCGCCGCGGTCGTGCCCGCCGACCTCTTCTCGCGCGGGTCGCCCGCGTCGACGCCCGTGGACCGCGTCGCCGGCGCGGCGGCCGACGCGGCGTCGGCGCTCGTCGGCGCCGGCGCGGCGTCGCCGCCGCTGTCGCGCGTCTCCGGCGCCTGGGTCATTGAGGCCGCGGTGACCGGCGCGTCCGTCTCGCAGGCGATGGATGCTTGAGCGCCAGGAATTGAGGGTACGTCTAAAGCGATGGAGCTCGACGAAGCGACCACTTCGACGGCCGCGTCGCGCGTCTCCAAAGCGTCCGTCCCGACGGCGACGGACGCGTGAGCGCCCGGAATTGAGGGCACGTCTAAAGCGATGGAGCTCGACGAAGCGACCACTTCGACGGCGGCGTCGCGTGTCTCCAAAGCGTCCGTCTCGCAAGCGATGGATGCTTGAGCGCCAGGAATTGAGGGCACGTCTAAAGCGATGGAGCTCGATGAAGCAACCACTTCGACGGCCGCGTCGCGCGTCTCCAAAGCGTCCGTCTCGACGGCGACGGACGCGTGAGCGCCCGGAATTGAGGGCACGTCTAAAGCGATGGAGCTCGACGAAGCAACCACTTCGACGGCCGCGTCGCGCGTCTCCAAAGCGTCCGTCTCGCAAGCGATGGATGCTTGAGCGCCAGGAATTGAGGGCACGTCTAAAGCGATGGAGCTCGACGAAGCGACCACTTCGACGGCCGCGTCGCGCGTCTCCAAAGCGTCCGTCTCGACGGCGACGGACGCGTGAGCGCCAGGAATTGAGGGCACGTCTAAAGCGATGGAGCTCGATGAAGCAACCACTTCGACGGCCGCGTCGCGTGTCTCCAAAGCGTCCGTCTCGCAAGCGATGGATGCTTGAGCGCCCGGAATTGAGGGCACGTCTAAAGCGATGGAGCTCGATGAAGCAACCACTTCGACGGCCGCGTCGCGCGTCTCCAAAGCGTCCGTCTCGCAGGCGACGGACATCCGCGCACCGGGGACCAGAAAGTGCGCGCCGGCCTCCGTCGCTACCGAGGCCGCGGCCGGCGCCGCGCTGGAGCCGACGGAACGCGTCGCGACGGCGTCGCCGACCGCGAGCGACCGCGTCGCCGGCGCGTCCGTACCGCAGGCCCGCGTCCGCGGCGCGTCCGTCGCGGCTTCCTGGTCGCGTGTCTCCGGCCGCGGCGGCGGCGGCAGCGGCCGCGCGTCCGACGCCGCGCTCGCCGTCGGCGGTTTCGCGGCCGCGGCCGCGTCGCGGAACGCCCGCGCCGCCGGCGCATCTGTACCCGCGTCCGCAAAGTCGACCGCGGCGCCCGAGGCCGCGTCGGCGACGTCCGGCGCGGCCGTCGCGGCCGCGGACCTCTTCTCGCGCGGGTCGCCCGCGTCGACGCCACAGGAACGCGTCCGCACCGCGGCGCCGACGCCCACGGCCCGCGTCGCCGGCGCGGCGGACGACGCGGCGTCGGCGCGCCCCGGCGCGACGGCGTCGCCGCCGCTCTCGCGCGTCTCCGGCGCCTGGGTCATCGAGGCCGCGGTGACCGGCGCGTCCGTCGCCGCGGAACGCGACGCCGTCGCCGCGAACGCGCCGACGGCCACGGTGCGCGTCTCCCGGCGAGCTCGCGCACGATCGAGGTCGCGGGCGGCCGCCGCGAGGTCGCGGTCCCGCTCCGCCAGCGCGCCCTCGAGCTCGCGGATCGAGGCCCGAAGGTCGTCGGTTTCGACGTCCGGGCCCTCCGGCGCGGCGCTCGCGAGGAAGGCCGCGGCCCTGGCGGGCCCGTCGGCGTCCTCGAGGGCGAAGAAGTCGTCGGCGGCGGCGTCGAGGCGTCCCCGGAGCGCGTCAAAGGCCTCGCCGCCGCCTCGGAACGCGGGCTGGGCCGAAATCACGTCCGAGATGGAGCCCCGCCGCCCGGCCGCGAAGGCGCCGCCGCCGCCCGCGCCGAAAAAGTCCTCGGACCGCGCCGCCTCGGAGCGCCGGCCCCGCTGTCCGCCGCCGAAGAACTCCGCCGCCGCGGCGAGGGCCTGCTCCTTCGCGCCGCTCCCGGCCGCCGCGGGCAGGAGCGCGTCCAGGACCGACGGTCTCCGCCGCGCGCGCGGCAGGCGCCGCCAGCGCCAGAAAGCGCGCGCGGCGGCGAGCGCGTGGACGCGCCGGCGGGCGGCGAGCGCACTTCGGAGCGCGGCGACGCGGGCGCCGCCGGCGTCCTTCGGCGGCGCCCGGCCGCCGTAGCGCCACGCGCTGAAGCGCCGCGCGACGGCCTTGGCCTCGCCGGCGCGCCGCCGCTCGCGGAGCACGCGCGCCGCGAGCGTCGCGCAGCGGAGCGCGTCGTCGCTCGGAGGCGGCGGCTCCAAGGGAGGCGGCGCCGCGTCCGCGTCGCCCGCCGCGGCCGCCGCGTCGACGCGGGGAAACGCGCCGGGGAAGACGGCGCGCCAGGACGCCCGGCAGCGCCGCGCGTGCGCGCGGACGCGGCCGTCGGCCGCCGCGAGCGCGTCCGCGTCGCGCGCCGTCGCGACGGCGGTCCGCTCCGCCGCCGCGAGCCGATCGAGCGCGCGCTCGAGCCTGTCCGCGCCCTCGCGGTTCTCGCGCTCGGCCGCCGCGACCTGCGCGAGGAGCCGCGCCTCGTCGGCCGTCGCGTCGGCGCGGACCTCGTCGAGGAGCCCCGCGTCGTCGGCCTTCTCCGGCGTCGCTCGGGGAGACTTCTTCGGCGACGGCCGCGGAGCTGCGGCGGCCCCGCCGAGCGCCTCGAGGGCCTGGCCGACGAGCGCCGCCGCGCCGCGCGCGTCGAAGGCGCCCTTGGGCGGCGTGGCCTTGGGCGGCGCGGCCTTGGGCGGCGCGGCCTTGGGCGGCGTCGCCCGCGGCGCCGCGGCGGCGTCGTCCTCGCGCGTGCCGCGGCCGCGGTCGTGCAGGTGCGTCGCCAGATCCGCGGCGGCGGCGCGCGCGCTGTGCAGCTGGCGCTCGAGCTGGTAGCGCTCGCGCCGCCACGTCGCGCGCTCCTGCTGGATGCTCGCGCGCGCCGCGCGGTCGCGCGCCGGCGCCGGCGGCGCCGCGACCGCGCCGCCGCTCCGCAGGTCGCGGTTCGCGGCGATCTCCGCCTGGAGCTGCAGCTCGAGCGCCTCGATGCGCCGGTGCAGCGCCCGCTCCCAGGCCCTGTCGCCGCTGCTGTGGCGCGGCGAGAAGTCCGCGGCGCTGCGCGCGCCGCTCGAGACGCGGCCGGCGGTCACCGGGCGCTCCGGCGTCGCCGGCGGGCTCCCGGCCGCGCCGCTGCGAGGCGACCCGGGCGGCGTGCGCCGCCGGGGCGGCGTGCTGCTGCGCATTGGGCTAGTTCATTTGAGTAGAGCGGTGCGAAGCGGCGCCGAAGCGCTCATCACGTCGTAGCTTCAAGGTCTCGAAGGAGCACACGACGGAGCAGTCGTGACCAAATTATTGAAGTGCTCGCGCGTTTGACGTCAGGTCTGCGAGTCGGGGCAGCATTTCACAGCCGCACAGCAGCTACCAGGTCACCAAGCCCACGGCGATGACCGCGGATCCAGCACCCACCCAAAGCAAAGGCGACAGTCCCGTCACCGTCGCCGACGAGCGCGTGGCGCAGGCGCCCGGAGCACCCGAGGCTGGCACACCGGAGACGAAGCAGCGATCCACCCTCCTCACGGGCATCTCCCGATGGAACGCGAAGATCACAGCCAAGAAGCAGAAAAAACGGAAGACGTCGCAGACGGCCGTCGTCCTCGACGCCGTCTACGACGGCCTGCCGGGCCTCACGGCCTCCGAGCTCCGCGCCGCGGGCTTCAGCCTCCGCGACCGTATCCGGCCCGACAAGGACGGCGGCGTCAGCCGCGAGGCCTTCGTCGCGCTCGCGCCGACGATCGCCAAGTGGCCGACGGGCGACCAGGAGCGGTGGACGAAGGAGGCCGTGTCGCTCGTCGCCGCGGTCCGGAGCATGCGCGAGGCCGGCGAGCGCGCCGAGGTCGAGCGCGAGACGAGCCTGCGCGAGGCCGGGCAGATCGTGCGGCGGAGGAGTTCGCCGACGCGGCGGAAGGACGCGGGGAAGGCGCCGGCCCCGGCCGCGGACTGCTGCCTGTGCTGCCCCGGCCACTGCTGCCCGGACGACAAGGGCCCGCGTACTAACTGCTAGATGAGCCGCGCGCCCCAGGCGAGCACGAGCAAAGCGGCCGCGGGGCGGACGATGCGGTTGAGCACGGCGGAGAGCGCGTCGCCCACGGCGCCGACCTTGGACGGCGCGGGCCGGAGCGCGGCCGGCCGCGAGTCGCCGAAGAGCGCGAAGACGCCCAGACTCACGTCGCCGGGCTTCGCGGGGCCCTCGTCGCCCAGCAGGTCGCTGTCTAAAGCCAGCCGGAAGCGCCGCAGGTCCAGGTCCACTCGAATGCTCTTGACCTCCGCGCGCGGGCTGTCGTAGCCGACCGTGAGCAGCGCGGCCGGCGCCGGCGCGCGCGCCAAGACCACGAAGCCGTCGTCCTCCGAGTTCTTCGAGAACTCGACGCGCGGCGGCTCCCAGTCGTCGGACGTGCGCGTCACGGACCAGTTCGCCGCGCCGCCCGCCGCCTCGCGGCGCCGCCGCAGGAGCCAGAGCCGGTCCGGCGTCGTCTCCTCCCGGGGGAACAAGTCGTCGAGGTCGCTCTCCGTCGGGTCGCCCCGTTCGAAATCCAGCGAGCTCACGTCCTCCGCGACCTCCGGCGCCGTCGCGTCCGCCGCGGCGGCCGTCGCGGCGGCGCTCGCCGTCGCCGCCGGGTCGGCCTCGGACGCGTCGCGGTCGTCGAACTTGATCTCCACCTGTGTGGAATTCGACCGCTGGTTTGGGTGGTCCTGACCAAACTTCAGAATTCTCTAGCTCGGTCAAATCGAAGTCGATTCGGCTGACTTTTGGACGAATCGATTGCTCTCGTCGAGTTCTCGAAGCACAGCCGAAGAGATTGCGTCGAAAATGTCGCATACGCTCACATTGAAGTCGGGTTGAAGATTTGAATTGCACACAGATCTCCACGAGCGCCTCGCGCGCGACGACGCGCTTCGCGATGAACGCCGCCGCGGCGTTGGGCGCCGGGTTGTAGGACGCCCAGCAGCGCCGCAGGTCCACGACGGCGGACGCGTTGTCCACGGACCGCGCGTCCACGCCCCGCAGCGTCAGCCGCACCGTCGAATTCCCGCCCCGCGGGAACGGCGCCTCGACGCGCCGCGCGACGCACACGAGCTCGTCGACGAGGAACCGCGCGCCCTCGATGGTCGGGTACTCGTTCATGAAGGCCGCCGGCGCCGGCGCGAGCGCGTCCCACTCGCGCTTCGCCTCGCCGAGCTGGTACTTTGTGGGCTTGCGGGCCCCCTGGTCGAACTCGAACTCGACCTTGTTGATGCGCACCTCGAGGGGGTCGCGGTTCAGCGTGAAGACCGACGTCCAGGCGATGCTCACGCTGTCGCAGACGCAGCGCAGCAGCTGCAGCGGGAAGCCCTCGTCGACCGCGAGCGGGTTGAACAAGCGGTTGAGCGCCGTCGCGTTCAGCCGCAGTCGCCGCAGGCTCGCCTTGCCGCGGCGCGCGGACACGGCGAGCTGCTTCTTCGGCACGAAGCCGGGGAGCAGGATCTCGAACTGGCGCCGGAAGAGCCGGTAGACGAGCGCGTCGTCGAAGTCCGCCGACGTCACGGACCGCCGCCAGGACACCTCGTCCTCGGCGTCCTCCGGTGTTGGTGGGAGCGAGCGCGGAACCCTAGCGATGTGGCGCGGCGCGCGCGGCGCCTGCGGGCGCTGGAACGCCGACGTGAGCGCGCACACGAGCGCCGCAAAGTGGCGGCCGCCCATCGTGCACGAGAACTGCCGCGCCTCGAGGTTGCTGTCCTGACGGTCCAAGAGCCAGCGTGTTTGTGGCGAGAGAATTGCTGTCGAGAGGCCCAGGCGTTGGTCTAGCCACTGATGTCGGCGATGATACCGATGCTTCGGTGGGTCGTGCTGTCTCTGTTGTGGCGGCGCGGGCGTGGCACATGCCGGCGATTCGTGGTGCTGTCCTCGCAGCGTTCTGGGACGGAGCTGCTGGCCTCGCTGCTCCGGGCCGGGGGCGCCGGGATGCGCAGAGTCGAGCCGCTGTGGCACTGTCGGACCAAGAAGCTGAAGAAATCCTCCTTCGCCGCCGAGGCGGCCGCGGCCGCGTGGGGCGGCGCCGCGTCGCCGGCGGTCGCGCGGAGCGGGTGCGAGGGGCTGACGCTCGCGAGCGACGACAACGACGCGTGCGGCCATGAGAACCTGACGGGCTTCACGCTCATGTACTCGCAGCTCGCGCGCGGCGGCGCGGCGCTCGAGGCCGCGGTGCTCGCGCGGCCGCGGCCGGCCGTCGTCCACCTCGTCCGCAACGACTCGCTCGCGCGCCACGTCTCGGTCCTCGCCAACAAGCACGCGAAACACGGCGCCGAGCGGGCGCGCGCCGACGCGCACCGCGCGCCGCCGTCGCCGGTCGCCGTGCGCGTCCCAGTGAGCGGCGTGCTCGCGGCGCTCGAGGCGCAGGAGCGCGACGTCCGTAGCCGCGCGGCGCGCGCTGCGGCGGCTGCGGCTCGCGAGTCTCGAGCTCTCGTACGAGGCGCTCGCCGCGGCGCCCGGCGCGGCCGCGGCCGCCGCGTGGCGGCAGCTCGTCGGCGGGGCGTACGCGGCGCGGCCGGGCGCGGAGCCGACGCCCGCGCGGCTGCACGCGGGCGCGGTCTGCGAGCACGTCGCCAACTGGCCCGACGTCGTCGGCGCGCTCCGAGGCACGCGGTTCGAGTGGATGCTCCGCTGCGGCGCCGGCTGCGACTGCGCGCCGCCGCGAACCGCGCGCGACGCCGCCGCGCCGGCGGCGCCGCCGGCCGCGGCGGGCGCGCGCGAGCCGGCCGCGGCGACGCGCGGCGTCCTGCTCTTCGCGGTCGGCGCGCCGCTCGGCGAAACGGACGGCGCGCCGGCGATCGGCGAGGCGCTGCGGCTCGCGCGGACGATCCGGCGCTTCCACGCGAGCGCGCGCGACCTGGGGGTCTGCCTCGACTACCACGTCGTCGCCGCGGACGATCAGGCCCGGGGCGCGGCCGAGGCCGAGCTGCGGCGTCGCGCCGAGCCGCTCGGCGTCGAGCTGCGCGCCGTCGCGTTCGACCGCGCGCCGGCGCTCGCGCGCGCGACGCTCGCGCGCGGGTGCAAGTGGCAGGACGGGTGCGACGAGCGCGCGCTCGTGGAGCTGCGGCTGCGGCGCATGGAGCGGCTCGCGGCGTCGCCGTTCGAGCGCACGCTCTACCTCGACTCGGACGCGCTCGCGTGCGCGCGGCTCGACGGCTTCTTCGCGGCGCTCGGCGAGTCGGACGTCGCGTACGTCTCGACGACGACGATCGGCAAGTATGTCCGCAGGAAGACGGGGCTCGACGCGATCTTCGACGCGAGCGCGGCGCCGCCCGGCGCGGCGCCCGTCGCCGAGTCGGCGTACCTCAACGCGGGCGTGCTCGCGTTCCGCAACTCGACGGGCGCGCGGCGGCTGCTCGCCGCGTGGCGGCGCGTCTTCGTCGACGAGTACCTCCCGCGGCGCGTGCCCGGCGCGCACTCGATGCAGGACCAGCCGGCGCTGTGGTGGGCCGCGCGCACGACGCCGGGCGTCGCGCTCGAGCGGCTGCCCGACGAGTACCACTGCAAGACGCACACGACCGGCGCGACGTGCGCGCGGCCCGGACCGCTCGACGTCGCCGACGGCGCGCGCGGGCCGTCGCGCGGCGCGCGGCGGCACTCGCGCGACGCCGGCGGGCGGTGCGTCGTGCTCCACGGACACGGGCTCGTCGACGCGGGGCCGCCCGACGGGGGGGGCGCCGACGCGCCGCGCCCGAGCGCCGCGGAACTGGCGCGCGCGCGAGCCAGAAGGCGGCGGCTCAGTGACTTTGGGAAAGCCGACAAGAAATGCACGACGCTCCTGAAAAAGAAGAAGCTCGACTGGCTCCTCGAGCCGTTCACGTGCACGAAATCCGTCAAGACGTCGAACGTCGCGCTCGTGCTCGGCACGGGCCTCGGCGACACGGGCACGCGGTCCGTCGCCAAGGCCGTCGACGCGCTCGGCGTGCCGACGTGCCACCGCACGACCGCGACGCTCGAAGCGCTCGGGGCGTCGAACCGGCGCGACATGACGCCCTTCGCGTCGTCGGGGGCGTGGTTCGACACGCCCCTGGCGTCCGTCTGGCGCCGCGTCGCGTGCTCGTTCCCCAACTACAAGGTCGTGCACACGACGCGCGCCGGCGACCGCCCGCGTCTCTCGTCGACCGGGAACCGCATGAACGCGCGCCGTAGGGTACCACCGCGACTACAGCCAGGGCAAGAGCAAGTGCGGCGCGGACACGAAGGAGCACTACCTCATCTCGCGCTGCCTCGAGTACGGCACGACGTGCCCGACGCTCGCGGACGCGCTCGTCGCCTTCGACGGCGTCGCGGCGAGCCTCGACCGCTACGCGCCGCGGGACAAGGTCCACGTCATGAACATGTCGACGGGCTTCCGCCTCGTCCCCCTCGCGGCGTTCCTCGGCAAGCCCGTGCCGCGCGGCATGCGGGGCGTGCCGCGGAGCAAGGAGTTCTTCTGCAGGACCCGGGCCGTCGCCGAGAAGAAGAAGAAGCCGCGCGTCGTCACGCGGCACCGCTCCGGGAAGAAGAAGAAGAAGAAGCCCCACGTCTAATCGCGTTATTTCCACTTCGTGTCCGCGCCGTGGCGCGCGGGATCCGACGGAGCCCCCTAGTTCCGGTATCTAGAAGGCGAGGAGCCCCGGGGAGCGCGCCGCGGAGTCCAGGTCAGCTTTGGCCTCATCCAACCTTGATCGCGCAGTCTGGGGCTGCCTCAAGCGCCGACCGCCGCGCCGTCACCGCACGATGGGCCGCAGGCAGCCACCGCCTGTCACCCCGGAGCCGGCGCTCATCCCCGAGGAGGCCATGCTGCTCGGCGGCGCGCTGCTGGCCGCCTCCGTGGTCCACGTCCTCACGAAGCGCCTGTCGTCGAGCAAGCGGCTCGTGGTGCGCGTCGGCGCGACCTTCGGCATCAGCTACGTCCTCGGCGTGCGCTTCCTCGCGGGCATCAAGGCCGGGCTCGGCGTCGACGCGCTCGGCGACCTCGACGCGTTCGGCCCGCTGTGGACGCTGAGCGGGTTGCTGTTTTCCGTCATGCTCGGGCAGACGTACCAGTACTACTTCGACCGCCAGGGCGCGATCCAGGACGCGGCCTTCGAGGAGACCCTGGCGCTCTGGCGCCTGAGCCAGTTGGTCACGACGACCATCAACGACCTGCACGCGCGGCGGTCCGCGTACGTGTTGGTAAAAAGCTACGCGGAGCAGCTGTCGGCCGCGGGCGCGCGCCGGCGCCCCGCGGCCGCGACGACTTTCGAGAGCTCTTGGACACGTCGTCACCGACGCGCGCCGTAGGTCTGAGCGCGGCCGCGGACCTGCTCGTGGAGTTCGACCTCGGCAACGACGAGCCGAGCCAGCTCGGCGACGTCTGCGGCCTCGCGGCGGGCGCGGAGTCGGCCGCGGGCGTCCAGTGCATCCACGACACGGTCCGCGACATCCACCGCTGCGCGGCGAAGCGCGTGTCGAACATCAACGCGGACCTGCCGCCGCTCCAGTGGCACGCGCTGTCGGCGTTCGGCGTGCTGCTCGTGGGGAGCTTCGGGCTGCTGGACCTGGGATCGGCGAAATTGGAGGCCGCGGTGCTCGCGATCGGGCTCGCGTCGTCGGCGCTCTTTTATCTCGTGCTCAGCGACCTCCAGAACCCCTTCGAGGGCTCCTGGGCCGTGAGCCCGGCGGCGGGGTCGTTGGAGAAGTTCGTGGCCCACATGCTCGAGAAGCACGCGACGCTCGTGCGCGCGCACTCGAAGCGGGCCGTGACGCAGGTCCGCGCGAGCCTCCGCCTCGCGGGCACGGGCAACGGCGTCGCGAGCCTGCGCAAGAGCGCGGACGAGGCGAGCTTCTCGGAGAAGGGGGGCATGTAGGGGGCTCGTGTTACGACCGCGTCATTTGCCGAGCGCCGCGCGGCACCGGTCCGCCTGCTCCTGGAGGCCCCCGTCCTGCGGCACGCCCAGCGCGTCGCACGCGGCCGCGAGGGTCTGTTGTATCGGCGCTTGCGCGAGGCCGAGCTGGGCACGAAGAAGGTCGCAGGTCTCATAGAGCGTCAGCGGCGATGGCATGCCGATGACCTCCGCTTGCACCATCGCCTGTACGTCGAAGGCTGGTGCCTCGCTTTCGACCTTCAAGACCGTCCCGAGTCCAAAGCACGTTCCCGCTCTGAGCATCGCGCCGAACTCTTCATAATCCACGTAGCCATCGCGATTCGCGTCGGCGGCTTTAAACACGTCGAGAGACTCCTTCACCCCGAGCATCGGAAGGGCACGCGTGTAATCCTCCCAATTGATCTTCCCCCTTTGGCTGCGGTCGAAAAGCTTGAACAATTCCAGGTGATCGGCGCAATTTCCCGCGTAGTACCGCTGCAGCAGTTCATTGAGTGCGGGACCCTCCGGCACCCCGTTCGGCGCGGACGCCGGCGCCGGCCATGCTCTGCCGTGCTTTAGAGCTAGCGGCGCAGCCCATAAGAATGCTCCAACGCTGCAGCTCACTAGTAGGTCAGTGTTTGACCGATGGTGCCGTCCCGCCAAACGAGGACCGCTCCCCGACCGGCAGGAGCATTCGAACCAACACGCTCCGCGACCTGGCACACAACATGGACGACTTCGACGACTTCATGCTGTCGCCCGAGGCGGAGGCCGCCCTCGCCGCGGCGGAAGCGACCCTCGACGCCGCGCCGGCCCCGAAGGTTCCCGCGAGGGCGGCGGCGCCGCGCCCCCCCGTCGACGTGCGAGCCCTGCGGGCGACGCTCAAGGAGACGTGGGGCTACGACGACTTCCGCGAGGGCCAGGAGGCGGCCGTCGCCGCCGTCTGCGGCGGGAGGGACTGCGCGGTCTACTGGGCCACGGGCTCGGGCAAGTCGATCGTCTACCAGCTCGCGGCGCTGCACCGGGCCCGGGGCGTCGTCCTCGTCATCTCGCCCCTCGTGTCCCTCATGATGGACCAGGTGAAGACGCTGAACATGACCTGCGGCCGCGACGTCGCGTGCTTCCTCGGGAGCGCGCAGACGGACCGGTCCGTCGAGGACCGCGCGCTCCGCGGCGACTACCGGCTGGTCTACGCGACGCCGGAGAAGACGGCGAACCAGGACCTCGCCGGCGCGCTGGACCGCAACTGCCCCGGGGGCCTGGCGCTCATCGCCGTCGACGAGGCCCACTGCGTGTCCGAGTGGGGCCACGACTTCCGGCCCGAGTACCGGCGCCTCGGGTCCGTCCGCGACGCGTGCCCGGGCACGCCGCTCGTCGCCCTGACGGCGACGGCGGCGCCGCGCGTGCGCGGCGACATCGAGAGCAACCTGCGCCTGCGCCCGGGCTTCCACGTCGCCGCGAAGACCTTCGACCGGCCGAATCTGGCGCTGCGGTGCAAGCGCTTGGCCGGCGAGGGCCCCGCGGCCGCGCTCAAGTCGACCGCGGAGGCGCTGCGCGACGGCGGCGCGACCATCGTCTACTGCTCGACGCGCGGCGAGGTCGAGACGGCGACGGCGGCGCTCAACGCCCTGGACCCGGCGGCCAAGGTCGCGGGCTACCACGCGGGCATGCCGCCGGGCGACCGCCGCGACGCGCACTACGGCTTCCTGAGCGGCAAGCTCCACTGCGTCGTCGCGACCGTGGCCTTCGGCATGGGCATCGACAAGCCCGACATCCGCCGCGTCGTCCACTACTCGCCGCCCAAGTCCATGGAGGAGTACTACCAGCAGGTCGGCCGCGCGGGCCGCGACGGGCTGCCCGCGGAGTGCCTGCTGCTCTTCAAGGAGAGCCAGCTCGTCAAGTACAACTCCGACTTCTACACGAAGGGGCTGACGGGCGACGGCCTCGCGAACTTCCAGGCGTCGCTGGAGTCGATGCGGAGATTCGCGGGCCTCACGGACGGCTGCCGCCGCGCGGCGATCCTCGACCACTTCAAGGAGCCCTACGCCAAGGGCTGGCGCTGCGGCAGCTGCGACCTCTGCCGGCGCGCGAGCGACCCGGGCACGCGCGACCGCGACTACACGAAGCCCGCGCGTTTGCTGTTGGCCGCGTCGCACGAGTGCGCCGGCGCCACGGAAACGGACCTCGTGGACCTCGCGCTCGGCACCTTCAAGGGCAAGGGCGCGTCCAAGTACGTGCCGCCGCAGCACGCGCGGGCCCAGGCCGCCGTCGAGCCGCTCCTCGCGGAAATCCGCCGCGAGGCCGCGTGGCGCAGGTTCGTGACCAAGGATTCCATGAAATCGTTCCTCGGCGAGCTCGCGGCGCGCGCCTACCTCGACCAGCGCAGCGTCAAGGGCGCCTACGCCGCCTACGCCGTCTACGACATCTCCGAGCGGGGGTCGGCCGTCGTGCGCGGCCGCGCGAACGTGCTGCTGCCGCCGCCGCAGTTCGTCGTGGACGAGGAGGCCCGGGAGGCCGCGCGGGCCGCGAAGCGCAAGGCCGAGCTCGAGACGGCCGGCGTCGACGTGTCCAAGATCCCCAAGGCGGAGCTCGACGCGGGCAAGGGCCCCGCGCTCACCGCGGAGCTCGACTGGCTCCGCCGCGTCAAGGCCTGGCGCGACGGCGGCCAGGAGGCCAAGGCCCTCGCCTACGAGCAGCTGCTCGCGGTCATCCTCAAATGGCGCCAGGACATGGCCGAGGCCCACGAGGTCGCGCCGTGCACCGTGCTGCCCGACCATTTGGCCAAAACGGTCGCGTATTCCATGCCGACGACGGAGCAAGCGCTGCGCGACGCGGGCGTGCGCTTCGGCGCCGGCGCCAAGGACCTCGCCGCGCTCATCGAGCAGGCCGTCGTCGACCTGGGCGTCGGCGGCGCCGTCGAGAAGGACGACGCGACTCCCGTCGCGCTGCCCGCGGGCGCGCGGGCGTTCCCCAAGTGGAAGTTCGCGCTGGAGAAGCCGAACAAGAACGGCAAGCCCAAGCCCTGGGAGCTCAGCCACGCGCGCTTCGCCGGCGGCGACTCCTGCGCCGCCATCGCCTGCGACCAGCCGAACGGCAAGCCCATCATGACGCGGACCGTCGTCGGCCACCTGCTCAAGGCGCTCATCATGGGCCAGCCCGTGGACCTGCGGCGGCTCCACCTCGACGGCGCCGCCGCGCGGCCCCTGCCCTGCGGCGCGCCGACGGCGGCGGCCTGGGACGCGCTCGACGAGGCCGCGGCGGCCGCGGACGTCGACGTCGTCGGCGCCGAGTCCTACAAGGCCGCGGACCTCGCGGCCGGCGTGGGCGGCGACATCGCCGCGCTCGCGGAGATCGACTACAAGGAGAAGACCGAGGCCCAGGTCCGCGACTGGAACGCGTGGAACAGCGACCGCTCCTGGTGGGAGGCGCTGAAGCGCGCGGGCTACGCGCCGTCGCCCGAGCCGCCGGCAAAGAAGGCGCGATGCGGGTCGTAAACAGGTGTGTGACGAGCCGGGGGATGTGGGCTCCCGGGTCTCGTACGCGGGGGGGCGGGGGATGTCTCTCCCGCATGTCTCTCCCGGGGGTTGGGGCGCTCAGGGCCGCGCGGGCGGGATGAGCGCGTAGAAGTGGAGGCTCGAGCCCGCGGAGTGGAGGAACTCCTCGTTGCCGGGCTCGAGCACGACGAGCGGCTGGTACTCGGCGTAGTACTTGGTGAAGACGATGCCCGCGCGGAGCATGCGCAGGAGCATGAGCCGGAGGCACGCGAGGTAGCGCAGCGTCCGCGCCGCGGGGTCGACCTCCGACGGAGGCGGCCGCGCCGCGCCGGGGCGGTGCTTCAGGGCCTGCAGGTTCCGGCGCATCTCGCCCATGATCTCCGCGCGGCTGTCGAGGTAGTCGAAGGCCAGCCCCAGGATCTGGTACACCTCGAGGTGGCGGTTCCTAGCGACGCCCCCGAACGGCGCGAGATCCGTCAGCAGCCGGCCGCTCAGGCCCTCGCTGAAGCAGAAGCAGTACGTGGGCAGGTCCGCCTCGCCGAGCTTCGCCGTCGGGCCGTGCCGGCGGAGCACGACGCCCACGGGCGCGTCGCAGCCCTCGAAGGGCGGCGGGTTCGCGCAGCCGAAGAGCGCGAGCGGGCTACACCGGGGCTGCGACGCCTCGTCCGCGAAGTGCGCCACCGTGTAGCGCGCCGCCGACGCCACGAGCGCGTCGAAGGTCTCGAGCTTCGCGAAGCGGCCGTCGACGGCGTGCCGGAACGCGCGGTTCGCGCAGCGCAGCTCCAGGAGGTCGAGGGGGTCCGACAGGGCGAGGATGCCCGCGCCGTCGAAGGGCTCCAGGAGCCGCGCCGCCGCGAACGTTTCGCGCCGCGGCGCGCTCCGCGGCAGCCAGGCGGCTGCCGCGTCCGCGGTCGCGTCGCTCCGCGCGTCGTCGGCGCCCGCCATCAGGAATGCCGGCTGACTTGCGGGCTGCCCCTTCAATCCGAAAGGATTTCTGACGAACGTTCGGTAAGTAACCTTGAGGTCGTCGTTGACCTTTGATGGCCGCTTGATCATGAAGCTCCCCTTAGAACAGCTCGAAGTCGCGCGCCCAGAGCACGCCCGGCTCGGGCAGGCCGTCCTTCGCGGCGGCGGCCGTGGCCGCGAGCTTCGCGCGCTCGCGGTCCGCGGCCCACGCGTAGAGCTCGAGGTCCCAGCGGTTCGCGCGCCGGAGCCGCTCCTGCGCGTCCGCCGGCGGTGCCCAGCCCGGCGGCCGCTCGTCGCTCCGGCCGCCGGGCGCGCGCTTCGCGAGGAACGACGGCTGGAGGATCGAATCGTCCGCCGCGCGCGCGTTCGGCCGCTTCGACCGGGGGAAGGGCCGCCGCGCGTCCGGGTCGTAGCAGAGCGGCGCCGCGAGCCGCTCGAAGGTGCCCGGGTGGCTGAGCCACTCCGAGACGAGCACGTCGTCGAAGGCCGTCTCGAGGAAGATCTTCGCCGCCTCGAAGTCGTCGCGCGACACGCCGCCGTTGCAGTCGTCCGTCTCGCCCGCGCAGCGCGGGTCGCGCTCGCTGTACGCGCGGCCGGAGAAGGTCCGCACGTAGTAGTTGTCGAGGCACCGGTTGCCGAGGCCCCGCCCGTAGCAGGCGGACCGGTCGAGCCACTCGCGCTCCGATCGGACCGCGCCTTTCGCGCCGTAGCGGCCCTCGTACCAGTAGCGGCTCCAGACGCGATCGAGCGGCTCGCGGAGGGCCGTCACGAACCAGGCGCCGCGGCGCGCGTAGTCCAGCGCCTTGTCGCGCCACTGGCGGTCGTGGAACGCGCCGCCCTCGAGCTGCGCCGTCCGCGCTGGGCCCTTGGGCGCGTGGCGGCCCGCGCCGCCCCTGGGCGCCTCGGACGACCCCCAGAGGTGCATGAGCACGCCCTCGCGCTGCGTCGCGCCCGCCGCGCCGTAGAGCTTGACGCTCAGGGCCGCGCAGGGGCGCGCGCAGTGCGGAAGGAGCGGCGCGCAGGGCACGCCGTTGTTCTGGTGCACGCAGGCGCCCGCCGCGACGGCGTCGCCGCAGGGCGCGGCCTTCGCCTTGGCGAGCGCGACCTCGAGCGCGAACTTCTCCATGGCCTCGGCGCTCGAGGCGGCGCGGTCCCGCACCCAGGACGCGACGTCCTGCGCGTGGAAGCTCCGCAGCGCCTCCGCCGGGCCGTGGAGGCGCCGGCCGCGGTGGCGCGAAGTCGTGTTGGTTTTGGCAGCGCAGGACGCGACGAGGAGCGCGAGGAGCGCTGGCATCCTGACGATCATGCTCTTGCTTGTGGCTAGAGGAGCTAGAGGAGCGCTGGCCTAAGCTCCATGCCTTCGCCTGGTGCTGTGGCAATTCTAAGCGCTGGCCTAAGCTCCATGCCTATATTTCGCCTGGTGCTGTGGCAATTCTAAAGATTTCTGCGAGGACGATGTTGACGATGTTGACGAGGAAGCATGGTGCACACGTGCGAGAGCTGAAGTAGCGCAATGATGGCCGGCAGAGCAGCCCTAAGGCGCGTCGTCGCTGCAAATGTTCGTGTGCGTCCGCTTGCAAACGCTCCGCGCCGCGCGATCGTCACGCGCGCCTCCGTCGGCACACTCCAGCCGACACACGCTCCAGCCGCGGCGGCAGGCCTACAGCACGGCGCTCACGCGCGCCTCCGTCGGCGCCTGGAGCACGCTCCAGCCGCGGCGGCAGGCCTACAGCACGGCGCCCACAGCCAGCAGCCACGCAACGACGAAAGCGCCGAAGGCCGCGCTCGAGGAGACGGCGACGGCGCTCCTCGACGACGACGACGGCGACGCGCGCGCGGCGCCCGCGACCGTCGAGCGGCTCCTCGCGCTCGCGGAGCCCGAGCGGCGGCGCCTCGCCGCGGGCCTCGGCCTCCAGTCCGCGAGCTCGGGCCTGTCGCTGTTCCTGCCCTTCGCCATCGGCAAGATCGTCGACGGCTGCGCGGGCTCGTGGCGCGCGGGCGACGCCGCGGCCGTCGCCGCCGCCGCGTGGAGCCCGACGTCCGCGGCGACGGCGCTGCTCGGCGTCTTCGGCGTCCAGGCACTGGTCATGACCGCGCGCCAGCACGTGCTGAACGTCGCCGGCGAGAACGTCGCGGCGAGCGCGCGGACGGCGGCGTTGGCGAATTTGGTGGAGCAGGAGATCGCGTTCTACGACGAGAAGGACAGCGGCGAGCTCGTGAACCGTTTGAGCGCGGACGCGGCGAACTTGCAAAAGGCGCTGACGACGCACCTCGCCTCCGCCGCGTCGTCGACGTTTTCGGCCATCGGCGCCGTCGCCATGCTGTTTTCCATCAGCCCGTCGTTGGCGCTGCTGTCCCTAGCGGTGTTCCCGCCGGTGTTTCTGTTCGCGTCGTGGCGCGGGCGGCGCATGCGTAAAGCGCAAAAGAAGGTCCAGGAATCGCTCGCATCGGCCAACGGCGTCGCGCAGCGCACGCTCGGGAACCTGCGGACGTTGCGGGCGCTGGGCTGCGAGGACTCGATGGAGGCGCGCTACCGCGGCGCCGTCGGCGCCGCGCGGCGCGAGGCGATCTCCGTCGGCGACGAGTCCGCGGTCTTCGGCGCCGTCGTGCACTTCGCGGCGAACGTCTCAATTCTCGTCGTCCTCGCCGTCGGCGGCGAGCAGGTCATGAGCGGCGCGCTGAGCCCCGGGAGCCTGTCGTCCTTTCTGATGTACTCGCTGTACCTCGGCTTCGCGTCGTCCGGCCTCTCCTCCTCGTTCGCGGAGTTCCAGCGCGCCTCCGGCGCCACGGAGCGCCTCCTCGCGCTCAGCGACCGCGAGTCGTTGATGCCGCCGAGCACGGGCGTGCTGCCGGAAGGGTCGGGCCCCCACGCCGTCGAGTTCCGAAACGTCACCTTCTCGTACCCGACGCGGCGCGGCGCGGCGCCGGCGCTCGACGGCTTCGACCTGCGCGTCGCGCCCGGAGAGCGCGTCGCCGTGAAGGGGGCCTCGGGCTGCGGGAAGTCGACGCTGCTGCGGCTGATTTCCCGTTTGTACGACGTCGACGGCGGGCGGGTGACCGTCGGCGGCGTCGACGTGCGCGCCCTCGACGCTTCGTTCCGCGGCGGTCTCGTCGGCGTCGTGCCCCAGGAGCCCGTGCTCCTGAGCGGGACCATCGCCGAGAACATCCGGCTGGGCTGCGCGCGGCAGACCGCCACCGACGCCGACGTGGCCGAGGCCGCGCGGCGCGCGGGCCTCGGCTCGCTCTTGGCGCGGCTCCCGGGCGGGCTCGCGACCGCGGTCGGCGAGGCGGGCGTCCAGCTCTCGGGCGGCGAGAAGCAGCGCGTCGCCATCGCGCGGCTCTTCCTCAACGACCCGCCCGTCGTGCTGCTCGACGAGTTCTCGAGCGCGCTCGACGAGCGGACGATGCTCGAGGTCGCCGCGAACCTGTCGGACGCGCTCGCGGGGAAGACAGTCCTCGCCGTCGCGCACCACGACCAAGTGCTCGCGGCCATCGGCGTGGACCGCGTCGTGGACCTGACGAAGGGCGGCGGCGGGTAAAGGAGGGAGTTGTGGTCGTTTGTGCATTAACTACCACAGCACGAGCGCCTCGCGGAGGAGGACGTCGACGGGGCTTTTACGCTGGCGAATCGCAACCTCCTTAGCACGCTCCGCGCGGTCCGATCTACGGGGACGTGCACTCCTTGACGGGCTCGGGCTTGGGCTCGACCGCGGCGGCGAATTTCGTCTTGACGAGGACGGCCAGCAGCGCCAGCGAGATCAGCAGCTCGAAGAAGACGCCCGCGGCGACGGTGTTCGCGCGGTCGTTCGGGCCCTGGACCTCCTTCTTCGTGTCCTTGTTGTGCTCGCCGATGCGCTCCTGGTACCGCACGGCGTTCCAGCAGTCGACGGTCGCGAAGAGGAGCAGGGTCGTGAGCGCGACCGCGGCGGCGAGGCGGCGCTCGGCGCAGATCTCGACGTTGGCCGCGCGGCCCACGAAGTACGTCATGTTCGTGCCCAGCGCGAGCACGAGCGCGAGCGTCATCGTCGACGTTAAGGACCCGGGCGCTGCCATCACGGGACGCATGCGGTCCGTCATCACGAAGATGGAGTAGACGAGCACGACGACGCCGGAAGAGATGACGTGCAGGGCGGGCTCGATGATCTCCATGACAGCCATGCTTGGATGTGTAGGTGTGGCGAAAGCTTGTGTGTTGTTGCGAAGTCCGAGGCGAGGCCTGGTTGCTTGGGATTGTGCACGAGCTCCATCTTGGAGCACTCGGGCTGCCAGGAAATGCGCGCGGCAACGTGGACACGGACCGTGCACCATCTACCCTGTCACAGTCCTTGAGCTCGCGATCTGTCGAATCAACCGCCGCAATGAGCCAGCGTGGCGCCCTCTTGGGCGTGCTCCTCGCGCTCCTGAGCCCGGTCTTGCAGTCCTTCACGGCCCCCGGCGTCGCGAGCGCGCCGAGCCGGAGGCGGGCATTGGCGCGCGGCGCCGCGGAGGTCGACGACGGCGGCGACGGCGCCTTCGACCGGCGCACGGCGCTCGTCGGCGGCGCGCTGCTCGCCGGCAGCGCCGTCGCGTCGGCGGAGAACCCGCAGCGGCCGAGCGAGTACGGCCTCTGGGGCGTGCTGCCCGTCGGGCCCTACAAGTCGAAGCGCACCGCGCCCGCCGAGGCCGTCGTCCCGGGGCGGATCTGGACCTTCGACCAAAAGTTCGGCATCCTCAACGTGCAGGTGCCGAGCCGCATGGTCGTCGTCAAGCTCTCGGAGAAGTCCGGCGGCGGCCTCTTCGTCTACAACCCCATCGCGGCGACGCGGGAATTGGTCAGTATGGTCCGCGACCTGGAAAAGCAGCACGGCCCGGTCCGCCACGTCGTCCTCGGCACGGTGGCCATCGAGCACAAGACCTACTGCGGCGTCTTCGCGTCCAAGTTCCCCAAGGCGACGGTCTGGGTCCAGCCGGGCCAGTACGCCGTGCCCGTGAACCTGCCGAACCCGCTGCTCGGGTTCCCCCTCGGCCGGACGAAGACGCTGCCGGCGTCCGCGGAAGAAACACCCTGGGTCGCGGACCTGGACATGAAGACGCTGGGCCCCTTCATCTCGCGCGACGGCGCCTTCGGCGAGACGGCCTTCCTCCACCGGGCGTCGAAGACGCTCCTCGTGACGGACACGGTCGTCCGGGTCTCGGAGGAGATCCCGCCCATCTTCCTCCTCGACGACGAGGCGAAGAGGCCCCTGCTCTACCACGCGCGCGACACGATCCTCCAGCCCGTCGACAAGAACAACGTCGACGAGCTCAGACGCGGCTGGCGCCGCGTGCAGCTCTTCGGGTTGTACTTCATGCCGGCGGCCATCGCGGTCCACTCCGTGAACCAGGCCGTCGAGGAGCGGCGGCCGGACGTGAACCCGGACTTCGCGGGCATCTACCCCTGGGACTGGGTCGGCGACGACGGGCGGGCCTTCGCGGCGCTCAGAGGCTCGCGGAAGGACGGGCTGCTCGTGGCCCCGATCCTCCAGACGCTCATCCTGAACCGGAACCCCGTGGAGACCCTGGACTGGGCCGACGCCGTGGCGACGTGGGACTTCAAGCGCGTCATCCCCGCGCACCTGAAGAACGACGTAGCGGCCGACGGCGCCGCGTTCCGCCGCGCGTTCGGCTTCCTCGAGGAGGCCGGCGAGGCGCCGGGGCAGCCCAAGCCCCGCGACGACGACCTCGCGACGCTCCGGGGCGCCGAGGTGAACTTGCTCGCCATGGGCGCCATCTCGCCCGTGCCGGGCAAGCTCGCCAAGAACGGCGCGAACCGCGCCGCGCTCGTCGCGAAGACGCGCAACGGCTGCCGCGGCGGCCTCTGCGGGCCCCTCGCGCCGGCGAAGAAGGCGTAAGTCGTTATGCTAACGGGCAGCCCGGCGCCCGCTAGGTGACCCCCCGGTCGTAGAAGAACTTCGCGGGCCGCGCCTTCTCGACGCCCTCCCGGAGCCAGGACGTCACGATCTTCTTCGTGCCGTTCTTGATGAGGCAGCCGACGTGCTCCGTGGCCTCGCCGAGCATGTTGCCGTCGCTGCCCTTGTAGGCGAAGAAGAGCGCGGACTTGGGCACGGCGTCGATCTTCACGTCGAGGTTCGGAAAGACCGTCGCGCCGCCGCTCGACGGCGCGGCGCAGTAGTGGACGACGGACGCGACGCGGCCGCCCGCCACGTAGGCGCCGGACGCCGCGCCGTCGGCGTGGGCCGCGTACTCGGAGCCGGCGTCGTACTCGACGAACGCGAGCGGCTCCTGGAACGCCGCGGAGCCCCGGAGCTCGTAGCCGACGATCTTCTCGCCGACGGCCGCCGCGCGCTCGACGAGGCGCGACGACAGCGCGCCCCGGGGGATCGTCGCCTGCTTCGCGCGGCGCTCGCCCGCGACGCCGCCGCCCGCGCCCGCGCCGTCGAGCACCGTCGCGGACTTGAGGCCCGCCTTCGTCGCCTCGCCCTCGAGCTGCTTGCAGGCCTCGAGGGAGAGGTAGTCGCGGAGCACGGCGACGTAGGGCTCGTCGCTGTAGACCTCGAGGGACACGCGGCGGCCGTCGACGGGGTCCTTGTACCGGTCGACGCGCTTCGGCGCCTGGGCGGGAAAAGAGTGCGACATTCCCAACTTTGGAGGCTCCTATCTCGGTCGTTTTCCACTCGTTTCGGCTAATTTCTGGACGAGCGATCATCTCTCGGAGCGCTCTCGACGCGTGGATGCTTTTTCCGGAACGATCGCGCGCGGAACACTAGTGTTGAAGCGATCTTGAATCACCCTTTTCCTGCCCGGTTCGGCGCGGACGGCGGCGTCTCGTCGCGGCACAGCTCCCAGGTCTTCGTCTTCTCGAAGCGCAGCGGCTCGCCGGGGTAGGTCACGGCGGACCGCGCGTGGAGCTCGCCCGTGGCCTGGCACTTCCAGTCGAGGAAGTCGCCGGGCGTCGCGAGCGCGGTGCCGTTCTCCAACGGCCCGAGCTCCAGGAGCAGCGCCTCGCCGCGGTAGACGGCCAGCGCGTGGTCCGGCGACAGGTTCGCCAGGTCGTGGGGCTTCGGCGCCTCGGAGCCGAGCACGAACGTCGGCCGCAGCTCCTTCGTGACCGCGACGCTCTCCTCCTTGGCTTTGCCGGAGCTGCCGGTCTTGGTCACGCGGCGCCAGCCGAAGACCATGCCGTCGTCGGCGTGGGCCTGGAACGTGCCGCCGCCGCCGCCCAGGATGCCCAGGATCTTCTTCTTCTTCCGGCCGTCGCCGCCGTCGACGATCTTGAAGAGCTCGCGCTTGTTCGGGTAGTTGTTCACAAACGTCAGCGGCGTCCGCTTGAACCAGTCGAAGCCCGTGCGCTGGACGACCTGCTGGCCGACGGCGACGACGATGCAGAGCACGGACATGGCCAGCGGGCCCTTGCCACGCGCATCACCACCCGCAGCGCCCATCGCGCCCGATTCGCGAGCCGGTTCCGCTTTACGCATGCACTGTGCCGCAAAATTGAAGGTTGACCCGGTAAAAATAGATAAATTTACGCCTTGACGGTCCGGAAGGCGAGCGTGGGGACGACCTCGGCCGCGAGGCTCGCGAGCGCCGCCGGGGCGTCGTCCTCGCGGGGCCGCGCCTCGCGGAACAGGTCCTCGGCGCTCGCCGCGCGCGCGTCGACCTTCTCGAAGAACGTCGCCGCGAGCTCGCGGAGCCGGAGCCGCGCGGCCTTGCCCGCGGCCGCGTCGTCGGCGGCGGCGCGGCCGTTGGACGCGCTCGCCTCGGCGAGCTCGATGCGCCTTCGCCGCGTCGCGAGCTCCGCGCACTGCATCGGCGACAGCCGCGCGTCGACCTGAGAAGTTCGACGGTGAATCGTGCCATGTTTCCGACGAGCGCGCGCTCGACCGATGCGGCGCGACGAAACCATCCGGCGCGGGCGTCGGCGAGCTCGACGCGCAGCCTCTGGCCCGCGGACGTCGCCTCGTGGTTGAAGAACTTGACGAGGTCCTCGAGCCCGGGCACGACGAGGTCGTCCCACTCGGCGCGCCGCGCCTTGGCGAAGGCGGCCTTGCCGGCGGACACGGCGACGTCGCCCGCGATCTTCGCGGGGACCGGGACGGCGAGCTTCGACGCGTGCTCGACGCCCGCGCCCACGGCCGCCTTGAGCAGCTTGGCCGACGTCGCCTCGGCGCAGGTCGGGTCGCGCCATTTCTTCGCGTACTGGCCGAGCAGGTTGCAATTGATGTTGAGCATGGCCTCGCTCCAGACGCCGTCCGGCACCCAGTCGCTCACGCTCGGCGGCATGGCGACGTCGAATTGGCAGCGCGCCCAGTCGAAGACGATGCGCGCCTGCTCGGCCGCGCCGGGGTCCAGGTCGCGCTGCTCCGTCGCCGCGCCGGCCGAGGCGCCGGCGCCCATGTTCCAAACGAAGCTCGCGACGGTCGGGCTGCGCGACGGTTGAGAACGGCCCCGGGCAGGCTCGCGCCAGTTCTGTCAGGCTAATGGTGATCCTCTTGCAGTCCACGCAATATATTTTTGACGATGGTCGTGTCTGCGAGCTGAGTCGAGGCTGCCCGTCGTCGTCCGCCGCAACACGACAGCATCGCACCCATGGCACTGCGCGCCCTCATCTTCAGCGTCCTCGTCGCGGCCGGCGCAGCGCTGCTCGGCGGCGACGAGCGGGCCGAGGTGCGCCGGCGGCTCCCGGCGGCAGACTCGCTCTCGGCGCGGCGCGCCCGGCTGCGGCGCCAAATCAACGCGACGAGCTTCCGGCGCCCCTTCGACGCGACGCGCTGCGGCGGCGGCCACGTCGCGGCGACGCGGCGCCTCAAGCTGTGCGTCGTCGAATCCGAGTGGACGCAGGTAATTTTTTAATTCAGCATGAGCTCCTGAAACATTCGTTTTTCCACCTAGGAATTCGTCATGCGCGTGAACTCGACGGTGGGCTGGGAGCCGCGCACGCGGGCCCTGCTCCGGCGCCTGCTCCAGCAGACGACGGGTACGGTCTTCGAGGCCGGCGCGCACGTCGGCGACCATCTGCTGCCCCTCGCGGCCGCGTTCCCGAACCTGCGGTTCGTCGGCCTGGACCCGGACCCCTCGAAGGTCGCCTTCGTCGAGCGCATGGTCGCGGCGAACGCGCTCGCGAACGTCCGCGTCATCACCGCGGCGCTCGACGCGGCGCCGCGCGACGACTGCGGTCTGGACCGGAGCGACGCCAACGCGGGCGCGTGGCGCGTGGGCGGCAACGGCACGGGCGCGTGCACGACCATCGACGCCGTGCTCGCGTCGGCCGACGACGTCGGGCTCGTGCACCTCGACCTCGAGGGCTTCGAGTACCGCGCGCTTCTGGGCGGGAACGCGACGCTCGGCCGCGCGCCGAACGTGCTCTTCGAGAACGACCACCTCGACGAGGGGGGGCGGATCTACGACCACCTCGAGGCCATGGGCTTCGCGAAGTTCGACGAGGTCGAGCACAACGAGCTGTGGCGCTGGGCGTCGCTCGTCCCGGACGAGGAGGACGACTACCGGTAAGGTCCGGCTTTTGAATCCCACGCGGGTAGTACCTCCATTCTGCTGCCGAGTAACCTTGACTCACACCGCGCCGTGACTCGGCGACGACATCACGCCGAGTCGAGGCCATCTCGCTCCCGGACGGCCCGGGACGCCTGCGGCTCCTGCGGACACTTGCGGACGAGCACTCGAGCCCGTGAAACGTCGACAGGGGTCCGCCCAGGGGTCCGCAGGGGTCCGCCCGGGGTCCGCCCTGGTGTGTGAAATCGTCGGCGTAACGTCGCTCGCGCCGACTTGGCCTCGTCGCGCGAACGTCGAGGCGGGCGACGCCTTTGTAACATGGGCGGCGCCACGAGTACCCTGGACCACTCGCGCAAGCGCAGTCTGCCCGACGTCGGGGCTTTGATCTGGGGGCGCCCGAAGCGGCCGTGTTTAGCCGATGGCGTCTCGATCGCGAAGATCGCCAAGTCGTCCACGAGCGTGTCGTGCGTGCTCGCGTACGCGGGCTTCGAGACCCTGCTCGATCTCGAGGCGCTCGATTTGACGACGCGGCGCATCCTCCGGCGCGGGTCCTTTGATCTCCGGCTCCAGCTGGCGCTCGGCGCCTACGAGCGCAACCACGCGTTCCGGCGCGCGGCGATCGTCGCGAACCGCGAGGACCTGCTCGCGGCGCGGCGCGCGGGCCTGCTGCCCGAAAGGCTCGTGGTCTATTATTGGACGTCCCTGAGCGCCTCGCGCACGATGCCCAGCTGCGACGTGAACTACGACGGCGACGACCTGCGAGGCATCACGTTCAAGAGCCGGCGGCTGCCACGGACGCTCGCGCGGCGCGAGGCCGTCCGCGACGCGGACGCGTCGCAGTCGATCGCGTCGCTCGCGGCGTTCGAGCGCGAGCGCCTCGGCATGATCGCGCTCGGCTACGTGGTGGTCAACCTCGCGCCGCCCGCGGACGACCCCGCCGCCGCGCGGGCCTACCGCCGCCTGTTTCACTTTCTCAATCGGAGCAACGACACCTACGACGACAGCAAGCCGCGCGCGGCGGCCCCGGCGGACGCGGCGCTCCTCGTGCGCGCCATGGGCGGGCCGCTGGCGACGCCGCGGCGGCTCTGCGACGCCGCCGCGCGGCGCGCGAAGCCGTCAACTCTCGACCGCGCGTCCCTCGACCGCTGCATGCGCCGATCCGCGGCGCGGTCGGCCTTCGTCGACGTCGAAGCGCTCGAACGCCTCGTCGTCGCGCTCGCGTGGCGAATTTACCTCGACGCCGGCGTGAACGCCGTGTACCACGTCGGGCGCGCGGCGTTTGGCGAGCTTTGCGTTTCGGCGAATGTCGATAACGCGGACGCGGTCTGGGCCGAGGTCGTCGGCGGCCATCTGCTGCCGCTGAGCACGTGCTACGTTCCGCGCGACGCGCTGGGCACGCCGTCGTTTGAGAGCCTGGCGTGGCGCGACCCGGGAGACGTTCGCGTCGGTGACGTCGCGACCGTCAGGATCTACGACGAGCTGATCCCCTCCGTCTTGGGCTTCGCCGTGACTTCAAAGGCGCGCGGCGACGCGGTCGCGTCCTTCGCGTCGACCCTGGTGGGGGTGTCGCCGTGGTTCCTGAAAGTCTACCAGCCGCTGCACTGCGCCATCCTGGACGACCTCGCGGCGCGGCGCCCCGGCGAGGCCGACGGCGAGGCGGGCGCGGCGCGCGCCGCGGCCGCGCTCGCGAGCCTCCTGGAGGAGGAGCACGCCCCGCGGCCGCTCGCCGCGGGCGACGCCATCGAGGTCTACGACAAGACGGCCGACACGTGGCGGGCGGGCGCGCTCGTCGCGGCGTCGATCGACGATTCCGTCTCGCCGCAGCTCGTCGAGGGCGGCGCGGCGCTCTTCGGGAGCGCGGTGTCGGTCGTGGTCCAGCTCGACGGGACCCACGCGACGCGCGAGTGGAAGCGCTCGTTCGTGCGGCGTCCGCTCGTGGACGCGCTCGCCCTCCCGCGGGCGATCGTGGTCCTCGGCGACGCGCTCCGCGAGCACCGGAACGTCTTCGCGGCGAGGCTGCTGGCGTCGCCGCTGCTGGCCGACGCGCTCGCCTACCGCACTTCCGGCGACGGCAACTCGCCGCTCGACCACGCCATACAGGGCGGCAACGGGGTGGGCGTCCGCATGCTGCTGGCTCGCTACGGAAGGGGTCTCGACAGCATCGAGGCGTTCGTCAGTTCTCCTTCGAATGACGGAGAACAGCTGTGGCGCGCGAACCTGTCGCCGGCGCGCCGCGTGGACCTCTACTGCGCGATGGAGCCCCTGGATTTCAATCACGACGTTTTGCCCCCAGCTCCCTCTTCCGTCGCGGCGGCGGCCGCGCGAGGCGACTTTTTCTTTCCGCACAAGTTCGCTGCTACGGAGATGTCCCTCGTGTCACGATGCACCATCTTGTATGCCAGAATTCTTTGGAAAAAGTTCCGTGGCGTCGAGCTTGTTGATATTGTGGAAGTCGCGGAGGCCTCAGCATTGTCCGCGACTATCGACCGGAATTGGGGCTTTTCTTTGTTCTGGGCTTCAAGAATGGGAAATCTGAACATCGTGAAGTTTCTTGTTCAGAGGATTAACAAGGCGAGAGATGAGATGCGCGGCTATATCAACGACGCTTTGGTTATCGCGGTCCTCGAGAACCGCGCCGCGTGCCTCGAGGCCATCCTGCGAAAGGCGCACCTCTCGGAGATGCAGCGTTCAGTTCTCGTGCGGTCGGCGAGCGAGTTCGGCAACGTCGCGGCGCTCGACGCTCTGAGAAACGTAGGCGTCTCGCTCTATTACGAGCAGACTGCACTGCGCGCAAGCTCGCTCGGTGATGCTGTTCGATTGGGGCAGCCAGAATCGGTGCGGGCGCTCCTGCGCGACAAGGACTGTCTCGCGGCGCTCCGCGAGCATCGCTCCGACGCGCTGCACCTCGCGTGCAATTATGGCCACTTCGAGGTGCTGGGTGTGCTTCTCGAAGCCGGGGGCTTCCCCCTCGGCGCCGAGCACAGCTGGCGCCCGCAGCTGCATGGACGGATGGAGCCGCAAATAGTCGACGGCGAATCCCCTCTCTCGCTCGCGGCGGGGCAGGGGCGAAGCGAGTGCGTGGTCATGCTCCTCAACCTGGGCGCATGCGTCGACGGGATATCATCGAATGGTCGAACCGCGCTCCAGTCCGCCGTGATGGGCGGCTGGATCTCAATCGCGGAAATTCTCCTGGAAGCCGGCGCGTCCGTCGCCATGCGCGACTTAGGCGACTACCCGGGCTTCTCGGCCTTCCAGTACGCGCTGCGCACGTGCGACTCGGAACAGGAAAAAATGCTTCGCTTGCTCTTGCGAGAGCGCCCCGACGAGTGCGATCTCGAGGGCTCGCTCCGGCACCTCGTCGCGTCCCTTCCCGAGGCCGCGGCGGCCAAGCTGCTCATTTCACTCGGCGCCGATCCCAACGACGAGTCGTTGCACCTCGCGGTTTTCCACCTTGCTCTGCTCAACGACGAGGCGGCGCGGAAAAAGCTCGCGGAGCTGATCGGCATCCTCGTCTCAAGCGGCGCCAGCGCGGCCGCGCGGAGCACGCTCGCGTGCAATCCCCCGGAGCGCGATTCGGGACACGCCATCGCGCCGCCGGGCCTGACGCCGCGCGAGCTCGCAGAGTGCGGCCTGTCGCTCGAGGCGCGCGAGGCCGCAATTTCCGCGCTCGAGGACGCGCTCGCCAAGAAGCGGCGCTTCTAAGATTGCACCTTATCTCCTAAGCCGCCGGTCCCACGGGCTCCGCCGTTGCGAGCTCAGCCGCCGCCGGTCCCACGGGCTCCGCCGTTGCGAGCTCAGCCGCCGCCGGTTCCGCGGGCGGCTCCACCGCCGCCGTCGGTTCCGCTTCCGCCGCCTCCGCCGGCGGCGCCTCCCGCGCCGGCGGTGGCGGCAGGTCCAACCCCAGCGCCTCGAGCAGCGCCGCCATGACGCCGTCGACGCGCGCGCGGATGACCAACCCCGCCTTGTCGTCGTAGGGCGTCGGCTGCAGGTTCACGATGACGAAATTCTTCGACGTCAGCGGCAGCTCGCCCGCGGGCACGATGCGCAGCGACGTGCCCAGCGTGATCGCGAGGTCCGCGTCCTCGAAGTGCCGCGTCGCCGGGAGCCACTCCGAATCGGGCAGGCCGTCGTCCCAGTCCAGCACCGTGTCGAGCAGCCGCCCCCCGCAGGCGCACTGTCGCCCCGTGGGCTGGAAGGAGATGCCGCCCAGGTCGTAGTCCCGGAAGTACTCGCGGCCGCAGGTCTCGCACTTCTCCGTGAAGACGCAGCCGTGGAGCACGCCGAGCTTCTCGCGCGGGAAGCCGCTGCGCACGTGCAGCCCGTCGACGTTCTGCGTCGCCAGGTACGCAAACGTGTCGAGGCGGGACAGGGCCACGAGGGCCATGTGCGTCGGCGTCGGCACCGCGGACTCGAAGCTCGCGCCGGCCGTGCCCTCGTCCACCGTCTCGCGAAGCTTCCGCGGCGGCTTCCGCCGCTTCGTCCGCTTCTTCTCCTCGTCCTCCAGCGTCCAGATGCCCTTGGGGCCCCGGAAGTCGGGGATGCCCGCCGACGTCGAGATGCCCGCGCCCGTCAGGACGGCGATCTTCTTCGCGTTTTTCACCAGGTCGGCCAGCTTCGAGAGCTTCGACGTCAGCACGCGCTTGCTGTCCTCGGCCTCGGGCAGGCCCGTGACGCCCTTGTTCGCGTACTCGCTGAGGCGCGCCGCGTAGCCGCCCACCGTGTTCACGGGCGCGTCGGCCGCCGCGGGCGGCGGCGGCGCGGCCGCGGCGGCGTCGCGCGGGCGCTTCCGGTGCTTGCGGCACATCTCGCAGCTGACGCGCGACGCCTTCGTGTTGAGGAAGGTGCAGAATTCGCAGGTCCAGGCGCCGGTCGGAGGCTCGGGGACCTCGGCCATCTTGTTTGGTGTTGGTTTGGCAGTCTCAGACGCCGGGACCGAGCACCATCGGCGGCCCCAAGTGTGCTCGTTGCCACAAGTAGGGCCAGTTCGAGACACCGGGGGTCCGCGGCGCGACGCCATCGACGTCGTTTTTGCTCCGGAAAAGCACACCACCGTCGGAAGGGTCTCTATGAGGGACGCCTCGTTAGTTCAAACGTCCGAATCGGCGCCAATCTCGTCGCGGGACGACGTTTTACAGCCCGCACACACCAAAATACGCGCGTGATGGGCCACTGTCGCAGCGACTGGCGTCCCATTCGCTCCAGTCTTCGCGGATTTCGGCGCCAGGGGGCTCGAGGGGAGCCGTGGGCGTCCCCAATTGGTCGCCATCGCCCTCGTCGTGGCTGTTGAGCTCCGTGAGGCGCTGCACGCGGTTCGTCGGGCACGTAGACGATGGTCTGCGGGCGTTTCCGGAGGATTTCTGGCCGCATGGGTCCCTCTCGCTGCGGCTGCCGGTCTGCAGCGGTCCGTAGACGTCCTCCGAGGGACTGGGGGCCGTCGGGCATGTTCTGCCGGCCTGTAGCGGCTCCCGAACCTCCGAAACACGACCAAACGGTACCACTCGGAGTGCGCGGACGAGCGCCTGCAGCACGAAATCGGCGTCCAGGCCGCCGAGACTCGTCTCCAGCGACTCCGTCTGCGTGCGTGTAGCGGCCGCCGTCGCCCCGGGCATCGCTCTCGCCCTTGTCGGCCGCGGTGCGCCTCGCAGGCGTCGAAAAAGTCGACCTCGAACCCCAGCAGGTCGACGCTCCACAGCACCTGGTCGAGGCTCTTTGCGCGGCCGGTCGCTGCGTGTGCGCGCTCCATCGGTCTGCGCGACTCAGCACGGCGTGCCCGAGCGTCGAGGGCTCGGAAAGAGGGCGCCTCGGCAGATTCGCGGGCTGCCCATCAATCGGCGCACCTAAACTTCAAGTAACACTTCAATATCATATGTTGCATTTATCAACAAAATCGGCGCCGCCGATGACCGCTGCTGCCCGCGCCTCTGCTCACGTCGCTGCCAAGCGTGACAGGTAGATAAACGCGCCGGCGGCTGGTGCACACGCAGCGGCTGCTCGTCCTCAGCTTCGTCGTGAGCTCCTTGGGGCTGCTGGAATATCAGCGTTTGATCACTGTTTATCGCATTCCCTGGCTCAAAATGACGCATGGAGCGCCTCTAGCCGCCGCGCCGCCGCAGCGGTAGAGTCATCGCACCTCGGGACGACAGATAGACACTCGTTGGGCGTCGCCGCCGCGCCCCACGACGGACTCGGAGGCGCAGAGCATTTGGCGCGAGCGCACGGCGCAGGGCTGGCCGTGACCGCCTGCACCGCGGTGGCGTTGCTCGTCGCTGCAGAGCGACCTCGAGCCGCGCAGGCATGTCTGGGTGCGCGCTCGGGCCTTTGGGCTACGTCGACAGCACCGTAGGCGGCCGTTTCAGCGCCTGGACAGCACGTCGACGTGCTCTCGACGCCCAGCCCCGAGCCTCCAACGCGCCCCGCAGCGCGTGCCCCGTGGCCACGTGCCAGACCGTGCGGTTCTGGATGCCCGAGGCAGACACTAAGGAAGCTAACGCAGGCCCTACGACGCCCCTGGCGCGGTAGCACGACGTGCACCCGTCGTACTAGGCGTGTGCAAGGCGAGTACTAGTCTGAGGGCGCCCCTGAATGGACGCCTAGGAGCTCGAAAGGACTCGTTTCGAGCGCTCTCAGCGGCTGAGATCGATAGGGCATCTCTCACGGCCACTCTGACCACGGCGCGCGCGTCGTCGTCATCATCATCGGCGGCGGCGGCGGCGGCGGCGGCGGCGGCGGCGGCGGCGGCGTCGTCGTCGTCGTCGTCGTCGTCGCGCGCGCGTGGGGGGAGTTAGGCGTCGGGGATCGCGGTGTCCATCATGGAGATGGCCTCGGACCACCGTAGTGGTCCTGAGGACGCCCAGGAGCGCCGGCGCGACCGCTTGTTCCTCGAGCTCGATTCTCGGATTCGATGTGCGGTCCTTCGACCGATTGTCGTCGTCGGCTGCGAGGCTGCGCTGGCCCAGGCGCGGGTCCCGGGTGGGGCTCGGGCTCGGGAAGGTCTCCGCGACTCCCGAGCACCTCAGGCGCCCGCACGCCGACCCACGCGCTCGCGCCGCGTTCAGCGTCGAAATCGCAACCGTCGCGCCGCTCGCGGCCCCCAGAGGACGCAGTGATCGCTCGCCCGAGGTCGTAGGACACCATGGAGGCGCGCGAGGCCGTGGAAGCGGTGGCTCGGGCCGCGTAGGGCGCTCGGGGCGGCGGCCGAGCGCTCACGCACAGACGCCGGCGCACAAATATTTGTGCGCCGCGGGTTCAACCAAACCTGCGATCTTTTGTCCGGTTACCCTAGCTAAGCTATTCGAGCCGGCCCTACCACAAGCTTTGGCCTCATGAGGCCTCAGCCAGCGACGACGATGATGACGAGGCCTGCGATCGCACGCGCCATGCGCGCCACCGCAGCGACCCGCCGCCTCTCCGGCGACACGACCCACTTCGGCGAGAAGACCGTGCCAAAAGAGGCCAAGGAGGGCCTCGTGCGCGGCGTTTTTAGTTCCGTCGCGTCGAACTACGACGTCATGAACGACTTCATGTCCGGCGGGCTGCACCGCTTCTGGAAGGACGACTTCGTGGGGCGGCTCGGCCTCGGCGCCGTCGCGCGGGCCTCCGGCGAGGCGCCGCGGTGCCTCGACGTCGCCGGCGGCACGGGCGACGTCGCGTTCCGCGTCGCCGAGGAACTTTCCGCGTGGCTGCCGCCGCTCGCCGGCGGCGCGCCGCCGCCGCTCGTCGTGTCGGATCCTAACTCGGAGATGCTCGCCGTGGGCCGCCAGCGCGCGGCGGAGCGGGGCATCGCCGAGGCGTGCATGGTCTTCGAGGAGGGCAACGCGCAGTCCTTGCCGTACGCCGACGACAGCTTCGACTTCGTGACCATCAGCTTCGGCCTGCGCAACGTCACGGACATCGACGCGGCCCTCGTGGAGATGCGCCGCGTGCTCAAGCCCGGGGGCCGCTTCGAGTGCCTCGAGTTTTCCCGGGTCCAGCACTCGTCGCTCCGGGCCGTCTACGATCTCTACAGCCGCGTCGTCATCCCCGAGCTCGGCCACCGCGTCGCCGACGACCGCGCGTCCTACGAGTACCTCGTCGAGTCCATCCGCAAGCACCCGGCCCAGCTCGAGCTGCTGAGCCGCGTCGCCGCGGCGGGCTTCACGTCCGCGGCGGTCCGCGACATGACGTTCGGCGTCGTCGCGGTCCACAGCGGCTACAAGCTGTAATGGCTTAGTAGCTCGTCGCGACGGGCGGCTTCGCGAGGGCCCGGACGCCGCGGACGGTCGTCGCGAGCTCGAAGGGCGGCGCCCACTTGAGCGCGTGGGCCGGGAGCGCGTACTGCTCGAGGACGACGACGAGCCGCGTTTGCGGCTCGCCGAAGCCGTCCTCGTCGGCGGGTCCACTGGCCGGGGGCGGGGTCCGGTGGAAGGCCGTCGGGAAGGTCAGGATCCCGTTCGCGGCCGGCGTCGCGCGGCCGAGCTCCGCGGCCGTCGCGACGCCGTCGCGCCGCATGACGGCCGCGCGGCGCCGCGCGGCGCCGTCGACCTCCCAGGCGCCGGGGCCCTCGGCCTCGGCGCTCAGCGCCGCGAGCGCCTCGAGCGCCGCGGGCTTGTCCGACGCGTGCTGCCTCGACCACGCCTCGTCGAAGCGCGCGACCTCGACGTCGCCGCCGCCGGCGTCGACGTAGTAGGCGCTCGTCGCCAGGGCCGCGTAGCGCGTGTCCATCCTCGTCGTCGCCGCCTCGTCGAAGTGCCAGGACGTCGCCGCAAAGTCGCTTCGGAGCACGTGCAGGCGGAACGCGTTCGCCGCCGGCAGCCGCGCCGCCCTCAACACGGGCGCGAAGCACGCCGTCGCCGCGTGGGCGCGGAACGCGGCCTCGTCGCTGAAGAGCGCGACGACGCGGGCCTGTTTTCGCGTCGCGGCGTCGGCGCAGGACGCCAGCGAGTGCGCGACGGCGGGGCCGAAGACGTCGGCGCGCGCGTCGAGGAGAGGCAAATCCGCGGCCTCCGCGGGCCGCACGAGGGGCGCGTAGCGGGCGTAGAACTTGCGCAGCGTGCGCACGGCGACGGCGGCGATGCAGAGCACGAAGACCATCTCCTTGATCGTCTGCGTCGCCCACTTCTTCCGCGACAGGTGGTGCTTCTGCTTCGCGACCTCCACGGCCTGCGCCTGGGCCTTCTGCTTCGCCTGCTTCTCGCGCTTCTCCGCGCCCTTGCGCTGCTTCTGGCCCATGGTTGCGTTGCGGCGCGGTGCGCGGCGTGCGCTGCCGGTGTCGACGGCGCGCGCAGCGATGCGCGGCGTGCGCTGCCGGTGTCGGCGCGCGGCGCGCGCAGCGACGCGTGCGGTGTTCGCGCGCGAGCGTGCACGCTTTTGCGACGCGAGCACTGTCGGCTCGCGGACGCGATGCGCGTGTGCGGCGACGGCGCGCGGTGGCGCTAGCAGCGTGCCAAGTGGATCGAGCCGCTCGCCGATCCAGCGCCACTTCCAGCGACTCCAGCGCCAGTCCAGCGCCTCGCACCGACGAGCTCCGCCGTAGGCCTCGCCGTGACGCGCGTGGCTTAGGAAGCTACCTCCACGCACGTCGCCCGGAGTCCCCGGGGCGCCGCGTCGCAGACGTCGCCGCGGGACGCGTTCGCGAGGAAGAGCGCGCCGGCGGCCCGGAGCGCGCGGCACTTGGCGCGCCAGCCCTCGTGGTGGTTCGCGTGGTAGAAGAGCGCGCCGCTGCCGTTGAGCCGGTCGTTGGCGAAGAGGGCGTCGGGCACGATGGTCAGCGGCCGCGGCGCGTCGAAGACGCCGTCGCCGTCGCCGTCGCGCGCGTACGCGCAGCGGAAGCCCTTGTGCTCGTACATGGCGTCCTTGAGCGCCGCGACGAGGAAGGGCTGGTTCTCCGTCTTGTTCGACCCCGAGGGCCGCCCCTGCGTGGGCTTGTGGACGTTCGGGGACACCATGTTCGCGCACGCGCCGAACCAGTCGCGGAGCGCCCGCCGCGCGTTCCCGTCGGCCGACGCGTAGATGAAGCCGCCGTTGACCTGGTTCGGGCAGGCGTGGGACGGCGCGTTGTGCGTGAGGAGCATGGCCGGCGACACGTTGAAGCTCCGGTCGACCCAGCCTAGGACGTCGCCGCGCCAGGCGACGTCCGCGTCGTGCGTCAAAGCTTCGCGGCCGAGCTGCGCGACCGCGTAGGGCATCCAGGCCTTGAGCGCCGAGAAGCGCGCGTACACGTCCCGCGTCGACGGGCCCGCGGCGTCCTCGACGGCGCCGGGGGCCGCGCGCCGCGCGCCCGCGCCCGCGGCGAACCACCCGGCCGCGTCGATCGTGACGACCCGCGGCCAGCTCCGGGCGAGCGCGGCGGCGGCGCAGGCGTCGGCGGTCCAGACGACGACGTGGTCGAGGCGCCGCGGGCTCGCCGCGCGCACGCTGCAGAGCCAGTTGCCCAGCAGGCCGCGCGCCGCGCACGACGATAGGACGTGGACCGACGGCGCGGCCGCGCGCCGCAGCGCGGCCTCGAGCCGCTGCCAGAGCCGGTGCTCGTAGACGGCGGCCACGAGGGCGCCGCAGAGGGCGCGCGAGCTGTTCGGCGGACTCACGAAGCGGTAGCAGTTCGGCCGCTGGTTCCGCCCGACGCCGTGCATCTTCGCGTAGCAGGACTCGTGGCGCCGGCCGCCGCGCACGCCGCGCTCGACGAGCTGCTGGAGCTCCGGCTCCTTGGGGGCGCGGGCCGGCAGCCAGCCGCGATTCGCGTGCTTCTTGTGCCTCGCGTGCGTGATCGTGCAGAGCAATAACAAGGCTCTCATGCCATCGTCAATAAGTGGGCTGCGCATGTTGTAGGGAATCATCACTGTAATTTGGTCCGGTCGCGAAATTATACTGTGAATGAACGGTTTGAGCGGACCAAGATTGAGCGGACCGTATAAGATTAACTGCGAGCCATCCAATCGTGAACGGTCGGACCAAATTGCATCGGCGGACCAAATTACAGTGATGATTCCCTACTTCTAATACTTCAATAAATTTTACGCGCTCGCCTCGCGCCACGCGTCGGCGAGGGCGAGGTGCTCCGTCGTCGCGCTCGAGGCCGCGGCGCCGCCGCCGGGCGGCTCGTCGTTGCGCTCGAGGACGACGAGCGTCCGCGCGTAGCCGCCGGCCATGCCCTGGCTCGCGGCGGCGACGACGCCGAGGCCCGGCGGCCGCGGGAGCGCCGCCGCGACGCCCGCGGCGGCGTCGCGCGGCGTCGCGACCCAGAAGACGAGGCGGCCCCGCGGGCGGAGGCGCGTTTCCGCGAGCGCGAGTAGATGGGGCAGCCAGTCGAGGTCCTCGGCGCCGCGCGCGCCGACGCGCTCCCGCTTGCCGTAGGGCGGGTCCGTCACGATCGCGTCGAAGAAGCGGGGCGCCGCCGCGCCGCCGACGTCGTCGAAGTAGTAGCGCTCGTCGTCGAGACGCTCGTCCAAATCCGCGACGTCGCTGACGACCAGGCGCGGCGCCGGCAGGCCGCGGTCGGCGAAGTTGCCGGCGATGGAGCAGACGCGGTCCGAGACCTCGCCGCGCCGCGGCTCGCGCCGGCCGTCCTTGGCGAGCTGCGACGCCAGAGCGTGCCGGAGCCGGTCGTTCTCCCGCAGCGGCAGCCGCCCGCTGGCCTCGTCCCAGTGCGACGTGCCCCGGAGCAGCACCCGAGCGTCGCAGTCCGCGCCGAAACCGCGGGCGCCGCCGTAGGCCGCGCACGCCAATAAGCAGCCGCCCGTGCCGCAGAAGGGGTCCAGCACGGCGTCGCCCTCTCGCACGTTCGCCAGCCGCGCCATGATGAAAGCGAGCTCCGCGTCCATCGTCGTCGAGCCCCGGTACCGTCTGTCCGCCACCCGGAAGCCCTCGAGCCGCGCGGACGCGGACCCCTCGGCGACGACGCGGCCGACGTCGCAGGAGGGTTCGTCGGCGTCGTAGACGACGGCGACGTCGTGGGCCGCGGCGGCGCTCAGGTCCACGGGGCCCGGGAGCGCGTCGAGGGTCGGACCGAGCGCGGCGAAGAGCTTCGGCGACCGCGCGCCGCGGAGGCCCGTGTGGCCCCGGCCCGCGCCGAGGTGCATGACGCGCAGGCGCCAGGAGTCCGGGTTTGTCGTCAAAGAGGAGGGCGGCGCCGTGCATCGCGCCGCGGCCTCGTCGAGCGTCGCGGCCGACGCCCAGCGCTCGAGCACGAAGCGCACGAGGATCGATCGCTCCGCGAGCTTTTTTGCTGCTGCTTCGTCGTGTAGGTTTACGTGGCGTATGCGGCCGGTTTTGGTCTCGTCCGTGCCGAGACCTTGCAGCGCGCAGCTGAACTCGTGGTCTCTAAACTTGTGCTGCGTATCGCGTAGGACGACTGTGTATTTTGGCGTTGTGAGCGCAAGTGCTTGCGCGATGAGATAGATGATTGGTAACTTCATTTTTGGCAGCACCGGCGGCGTTTTAGGCTGCGCTAGACTAGCGCTGCGCCTCGGGGGGAGCAGCCATACGCTCTCCCACTTTCGCCGGGGGTCCTGCTCGCCGGGGGTGCTCTCGCAAAAAGGCGAGCTCCTCAGCTCGACGACTTTGAGCGAGCTCTAAGGTGCGCGATGGACGCCCAATCCCGCCGCGCAGACGCCCCTCTGCCGAATCGCCGCCGCCGCCGAGGTCGTCAGCAGTTGCCCGCACCGCCTGACGAAGCGCTGGACGCGAAGGGCCCTCGCGAGGGGCCCTCGCGCTGACGCAATCGCTGAGCTGTGCGGCGGCGCGGCGACGACCGGGCGACGGCCGGACGGCGGCGCGGGGGGCGCCGAGCGGCCCCGCCCCGCCCCGTTCCGACCCCCGTGACGCGCGCGACACGACCCGCCGCCGCTCCCGGGCGATACCTTCGCCGACCGCCGACCGCGCCGCCCCCCTCCGCAGGAACCATGCCGCCCAAGGTGCAGCAGAAGAGTAAGGAGGCCAAGATGGCCGCGGCCATGGCCGGCGGCAAGTCGAAGAAGAAGAAGTGGTCCAAGGGCAAGGTCCGCGAGAAGATGGCAAACAAGGTCCTCTTCGACGAGGACACGTACGCGCGCCTCCTCGCCGAGATCCCGAAGATGAAGCTCATCACGCCCAGCGCCCTCGTCGAGCGCCTCAAGGTCAACGGCGCCCTCGCGCGCGCGGCCATCAAGGAGCTCCAGGAGAAGGGCCTCATCAAGCAGGTCTCCTACCACCACACGCAGTGGATCTTCACGCGCGACGTCGGCTCCGACTAGGCAGCGCGCCGCCTCGAAGCCCGCCGTGCTAAACTCGACCATCTCGACTTATACGTGTGTGCCTGGGGGGTTTCGGTTCTCGGAGTTGCGGGCGCCCGGCGGCCGGGCTGGGACCCGAGAAGTGATCCGAGTCGCGCCCCGCGAGGCAGGATGTCACCGGCGTCGCGGGCGGACAGAATCGACGCACGTGGCGGCGCCGCGCGAGCCAGACACGTTGCCCCGTGCGCGTGGGCGGGCGGACTCGTGGCGGCGCGAGGCGACGAGCCGCTTCAACACCTCGCCCAGATACTTCAACTTCCCGAGCAACGACGGCGCTAGCGCTACGAGGTGGAAGAACGATGAGCAGCCCCAACCGCGGGTCCTGGAAGGGCGCGCGCGTCTCCGCGCGCCTCGCGGCGCGCCAGAGCATGAAGGTGAAGAAGTGGCCCGACTCGCTGCCGGTGGAGATGGCCCGCGTCGGCCTCGACCTCTGCGCGCCCTTTAGCACGAAATGGTACAACGACGCGATCGCCGAGGAGCACCTCAAGATGGCGCCCATCCCGAACTTCGGGCGCAAGGAGCAGGGCGCGCTGGCTTATGTTGTTGGTGGCACGCGGGGCTTCTGGCAGCGGTTCCTGCGGCACTATAATCCGAAATCCGCGTTCGTCGACCGGCCGGGCAACGCGTGCGGTTTGACGGCCTTCGACGCCTTCGTCGAGGAGATGATTATCGAGGGCCTCGACCGGGCGCAGCCGCCGCCGCACGTGAAGCAGCACGTCTACGTGGCGCGGCCGCTCGACGCGGACAAGGACCGCGTCCAGCTTCAGCGGTGCGCGGGCCTCGCGGGCCTGTGCGACATCGACCCGCTCACGGGCCTCGCGGTCCACCCGACCTACGGCGCCTGGGTGTCGCTGCGCGCCGTCGTCGTCTTCGATCTGGACGGGCCGGAGCACCGGCCGCGGCCCTGCACGGCGACGCTCGCGGACGAGGACCTCGACAAGGCGAAGGGCTACCTCGAGAAGTACGAGGAGCAGGGCGCGACGGACTACGAGGACTGGCACAAGGTGCGCTGCTGCTTGCAGCGCGGCGAGGACCACGCCTTCACGGACAGCCAGCTCCTCTACTACTTCGTCGGCGACGACCCGGACCGGTCCAAGTCGCTCACGAAGGCGCTGCGCTTCCAGATCACGTAAGACTCGCCGCGTCGCTTCCAGATCACGTAAGCCTAGCGCGACGCGAGCTCGCGCTCGAAGCGGATCTTGTCCGCGTTCGCGCGCGCGAGCTGCTTCTTCAAAGCGAAGCGCTTCGCCTGGCTCAGCGCGCCGTCCTGGTGGCGGAGCATGGAGTTGAGGTCGTTGACCTTGGACTGGAGCACGAGCAGGGCCTCCTGGTCCGCGGCGTCGCGCGCGGCCCGCGGCTTGGGCAGGGGCTTCCGGAGGCGGCGCGCGGCGTTCGGCGACGGGTCCCCCAGACCCAGGTTGTGGTCCGAGCCGCCGAGGCGCGGCGAGACCCGGGGGATGGGCTTGGCGAAGGGCGCGGACGGGCCCAGGTCCAGGTTCCGCCGCGGCGGCCGCTGGGCCTTGTCGCGCGGGTCCGGGCCTGGGCAGGACAAGAGTGCGAAATTCCCAACTTCAAAGGCTCCGATCTCGGCCGATTTCCACTCGTTTCGGCTGATTTTTGGACGAGCGATCATCTCTCGGAACGGTCTCGACGCGTGGATGCTTTTTCTAGAACGCGCGCGCGCGGAACACTCACGTTGAAGCGATGTTGAATCACCCTTGTCCTGCCCTGGTCCGGGCTCCAGGCCATCGCGCGGTCGCGGAACTCGCGCTTCGCGGTGGAGATGTTCACGGGCCGCCCGAGCACGGGCTGCGTCTCGTCGTCGGCCTCGCCCTCCCAGGCGCCGACGACGACGTCGCCCCGCGCGCCGCCGCCCAGATCCAGCGGGCTCGGCGGCGCGTTCAGATCCCGGCCGCGCGGGCTGCCGTACTTCAAGACCGCCGGCGCGACGCGCGCGTCGCCGAAGTCCGGGCTCCAGGCCATGTCGCGGTTCGGCACGAGGCCCCGGAGCCGCGACCCGAAGGAGCTCCCCGGCGGCGGCGGCGGCGAGTCGAGCGGCGGCGGCGGCGAGTCCAAGGGCGGCGGCGGCGAGTCCAAGGGCGGCGGCGGCGTGTCCGGCTCGCCCACGGGGCACTTGAGCCGGGCGACGCGCGGGTGCCGCACGTGCTCGACGACGTCGGACGACCCGGGCCGGCTCCGCTGCGCCGGCGGCGACCCCGGCGGCCTGTCGTCGACGAGCGCGCGGGGGCTGTGGCCCTCGTGGAGCCGCGGGCTCCGCGTGTCGTAGGCGTCGCGCCAGCGCGGCGACGCCTCCGGGCCGAGGGGGTCCTTGGGCTGGCCCCGGCGGCCGCGGCCCGACGGCTCCAAGGGCGACGGCGCGCGGTCGCCGACGTTCGCCGGCAGGCGGTCGCGGAGCTTCGCGAGGACCTTGGGCGTGTCCCGCGGGAGGTCCGCGGCCCTGACGCTCCGCTGCGGGTTGCCGTGGAGCACGAGCGTGCGCAGCTCGGGGCAGAGGCCGAGCTCCGGGGGCACGTTGCGGATCGAATTGTTCGCCAGGTCCAGCACCTGGGCAGCACAAGGGTGATTCAACGTCGCTTCAACGTGAGTGTTCCGCGCGCGCGCGTCCCGGAAAAAGCATTCACGCGTCGAGACCGTTCCAAGAGATGATCGCTCGTCCAAAAGTCAGCCGAAACGAGTGGAAATCGGCCGAGATATGAGCCTTTGAAGTTGGGAATTTCGCTCTCTTGTCCTGCCCTGTCCAGCACCCGGAGCCGCGGCGCCGCGTGGACGTCGCCCAGGGACGTGAGGCGGTTGTCCGCGACGTCCAGCGTCTCCAGGCTCACGAGCGCGCCCCAGCCTCTTTGCAAGTCGCCCGCGATGGCGTTCCGCGGCAGGCGGAGGCTCCGCAGCGCGACGCACGCGAAGACGGACCGCGGCACGGCCCGCAGCCGGTTCGACGACGCGTCGAGCTCCGTGAGGTGCGCGCCCAGCGGCGACACGGCGTCCAGGAATTCGTCGCGGTCGATGGCGTTCTCGCGGCAGTCCAGCCGCTTCAGGGGCACGCGCGCGAGCGCCGCGAGGGGCAGCGCCGAGAGCTTGTTGCGGCAGAGCTTGAGCTCCGACAGCGCGGGCCCCAGCTCCAAGAGCACCGCGGCCTCGGGCGGCTGCGCGAGGTCGTTGTTGCTCGCGTCGACGACCTGGACCTTGGCCACCAAGGCCCGTTTCCGCGGGTCCGCGACGTACTCGTCGAGGCCGTCGTCCGCCGCCAGGTCGTCGCGGATCGTCCGCGCGTCGTCGCGGCTCAGCGGGCAGCGCTCGAGCTTGCGGCCCTTGAGGTCGAGCACGCCGCGCGACTCGGGGTCGCGGACGCCGTTCGCGAGAAAACGCAAATCGAGGCGGTCGTCGCCCGACGACGACGGCCGCGCGAGCTCCGCCTCCTCGGGGAGCAGCGACGGGCCCCGGGTCCGTAGATAGGCCTTGAGCCGGTCGCAGCCCTGCGTCAGCAGGTCGCGCCGCAGCGTCCGCAGCGGGTTGCCCTCCAGCGACAACCGATGGAGCTTCGGCAGGTAGCCCAGCGCCGCGGGCACCTCCCCCAGGTCGTTGTTCGACGCGTCGATGGACTGCAGCCCGCCGCAGGCGCCGAGCGCCGGCGGGAGGTGGCGGAGCCGGTTCGCGCCGAGGTCGACGTGCGCGAGCGCGTCCGACGGCTTTTCCAGCGCCACGTCGCCCAAACCGTTGTGCCCCAGAAAGACGTGGCTCAGGTTCGGGAGGTCGGGGATGGCGTAGGTCGCCATGCCGTTGCTCCGCAGGTCCAGGTACGTGAGCCAGCGGCAGTGGCGCACGTCGACGCCCTCGGAGAGCCGGTTCTTGGACAGGCAGAGCGTCCTAGCCTCCTCCGGGAGCCGGTCCACAACTGTCAAACCGCAGTTCTCCGCGTCGACCTTCTGGAGCCGCTCCGGCAGCCGCGGGAGGCACTTGAGGTCGACGTTGCCGCCCACGTCCAGCGCCTCCAGCGCCGCGAGACCGAGGACGCCCGCGTCGAGCGCCTGCAGCCGATTCCGCGGCGCGAGGAGCGTCTTCAGGGACGCGCCGCAGCCCTGGAAGCCGGGGAGGTGCCGGATCTGGTTGTCGCCGCAGTCGAGCACCTCCAGATTCGGCAGGTCGGCGAAGATGCCCTCGGGCAGCGCGCAGAGCCGGTTCTTGCCCACGCGCAGCTGGCGCAGCGTGCCCACGGACCGCCAGTCGCCCGGCAGCTCGTCGAAGAGGTTGCCCGTGGCGTCGAGGCTCCGCAGCTCCACGATCTCCCAGAACTTCTCGTCGGGATCCAGGTCCTCGGGCGTCGGCGCGTAGGCCTCGACGGGCAGCGCCCGCAGGCGCCGGTCGCTCAGCTCGAGGAAGCCCGACGCCCGCGCCCGCCGCAGCACGACGCCCAGCGACTGGGACGTCTTCGCGAACATGACGTTGGTATCCGTGTTCTGGTGGGCATGCTGCTGGAAGACGGGGTTGGCCTGCCGCCTTGCCATTGCGACAACCGCGGCGGGCAGCGCAAGCGGGGCAGCGGTGATACTGCCGCGGATTTGACCTCTCTCTCTCTCTCTCCTCCAGTTTTGCACGCGATCATCAGCCGCAGCCAACTTCGAGGTGAGAGGGTGGCCTCGTCTTTCGCCGGTCGCTGTGGCCCCGACAGCGCCGGCTTCCCTCCCACCCGTCGCAACACGCCCAGCCATCGACGGCAAAGTCGACGCCGGGCGCTGAAGCGTCGTCGCGTCCCGTGGTTCGCGCCCGGGACGACGCGCTCCAAAATCCCGCCATCGCGCGATCCAATGCGTGCGCGCGCAGTAACGCTCACGCAACAACCTCCCAGGTACATCATGAAGCTCATCCTCGCCCTCGCCGCCAGCAGCGTCACCGCCTACGTCGCGCCCGTCGCGCCGCGCGCGGCGACGCGCGTGTCCGAGACCAAGGCGGACCTCGAAGCGCTCGCGACGAACCTCAACCCCATCGTCGGCTACTGGGACCCGCTCAACGTCGCGGACACGGTCGACGGCGCGTTCTACGGCTTCGACAACGCGGGCGCCATCGCCTGGTGGCGGCAGGCGGAGATCAAGCACGGCCGCGTCGCGATGGCCGCGTTCGTCGGCTACTGCGTGCAGGCCAACGGCTACCACTGGGGCACGAAGATGACCCTCGGCGGCGCGGACTGGCCCACGGGCAGCCCGGCCGAGCAGTGGGACGCGCTCCCCGCCGCGTCCAAGTGGCAGATCATCCTCTTCGTCGGCATCATGGAGCTCTTCGCGGAATCCGTGCCGCCGCACTACATGAAGGGCGGCCAGCCGGGCAAGTTCCCGTCCTTCGCCGAGGCCTACAAGGAGGGCCGCGGCTTCCCCCACCCCGTGCCCTTCGACCTCTACGACCCCTTCGGGTTCTCGAAGAACCGGTCGCCCGAGGCCAAGGCCCGCGGCCTCCTCGTCGAGATCAACAACGGCCGCGCGGCCATGCTCGGCATCTTCGGCTTCCTCGCCGAGTCCAAGGTGTCCGGCTCCGTGCCCGTCCTCACGGGCCTCGGCATCCCCCACTACGACGGCGACTACATGGCGCCCTTCGCCGCCAACTTCCACATCGGCGCCTAGGCGCGCGCGGATGTGCGTCGCTGCGCTCCCGGGCGGGGACGGCTGCGCGACCCCCGCACATAAAAAAACAACTCGATGTCGCGACCCGGCCCGAGTTCCTAGTACGGTACCTTTATCGCCCGTAGAGCGGCTTGTAGGCCGCGGGGAGGTACTCGGACTCGCCGCCGGCGCCCGTCTCCAAGACGAGCACCTCAAGCATTCCCGCCTTGTCGACCTCCGCGACGTCGGCCGGGTCGTAGAGCGCGTCGGCGAGCGCGACGGTGAGCGTGTCCCCGGCTTCTGGCTCATCCAGCGGCGGCGCGCCTTCCACCACGACGTGCACGACGTGCGACCCGGCGCCGAGCGCGTCCGGCGGGTCGTCGGCGAGCGCCTCGACGACGCGCGCGAGCGCCGGCCCGCAGTCGTAGGACGCGTCGCCGTGCCAGACGCGGAGCTCGCTCGGCAAGTTCGCCCCCACCCCGAGCCACGTGTGCGCGCGCGGTAGCGTCCGCATGCCCCGGTTCCGCCACGATGCGCCGCCCGCGTCGACGGCGAGGTCCACGGCGGGCATGACGTGGCGGAGCGTGCCGCCGCGCACGTGGACGCCCAGGCAGAGCCGCGCGGCCGGCGGCGGGAGGTCCGGCGCGAGCCACAGGTCGTCGCAGCTGCTCGGGTTCACCCAGCCCTCCGCCCTTTCGGCGTCGTCGACGCCGTCGGGCACCTTGGCGAAGCCGTCGCCGTCGAGGACCCAGGTCGGCCAGTCGCTCACCATGCCCGCCGGCAGCATGTCCGCGCGGCTGCTCACGCCGTCGAGGAGCCGCAGGAAGGGCCGCGGCTCCGACGGCGCCGTGCCCACGACGTCCGCGCCCGGCGGCGGCGTGCTCGGCGGCGTCGCCCACAGCGCGGTTGCGCACGGCGTACGTGGCGGCGTCGCCGACAGCGCGTTGGCGCTTACAGCGAGCAGCAGCAGCGATGACATGGCGACCATCGTGCCAGGGTCAAGCAGAGTCAGACTTCACCTTGCAGGAAACGAGCCGCTCCAGGGCACGCGCGAGACAAACACCAACCTCCATGGCACCCCTTACGAGACGGCGGGTTTTGCCCGCTCCCCCCTGGTCGCCGGGTCAGCCCCCCTTGATGAGGTCCGCGGCCTTCTCCGCGAGCGCGACGGTCGACGCGGCCGTCTGGCCGCCCGGCAGCGTCGGCATCACCGACGCGTCCACCACCCGCAGGTTCGAGACGCCGATGACCTTGAGGTGGTTGTCGACGACGGCGAGGGCGTCGCTGGACTCGCCCATCTTGCAGGTCCCGACGACCGCGTTCGCGGTATGAGCGGTGTTCCGCACGTAGGCCGCCAGTTGGCGCTCGTCCGCGACGTCCTCCCCCGGGAACTCCTCGTGTCCCGCGTAGGCGCTCAACGGCGCCCGGCTCGCGATGGACCGCGCCTTCTGGAGCGCCTTGACCATGGTCATGACGTCGGCCTCGTCGGAGAGGTACGCGTTCTCGATGACGGGCTTCGCCGCCGGGTCCCGGGACGCGAGTTTCACCTCGCCCGCGCGGCTCTTGGGCCGGGCGACGATGGTCTGGATCGTCAAGCCGTCGGGGTGGTCCACGGCGGCCTCGTAGGAGTCGGAGATGGTAGACATGCCGTCGGGCGTGATCGACTTCGTCGCGAGGAACCGGAACTGGACGTCGCAGTCGCCGTCGCCGGCGCCGACCTTGGCGAAGCCGCCGTGGTCGCAGCCCGGCGAGGCCAAGGGGCCCCGGCCGAGGAAGAGCCACTGGAGGAGCGCCTTGGGCGAGGTCTTCGTCGTCCCGGGGATCCGGAGCTGCGTCGAGTGGCTCTTGCCCTGGGCCTTGGCCGACCCGCGCCAGGACACGAGGCAGGCCGGGTGGTCCTGCAAATTCTTGCCCACGCCCGGCCGGTCCGCGACGACGGGGATGCCGAACTCCTCGAGCTGCGCTTTCGCGCCGACGCCGGAGAGCATGAGCATCTGCGGCGAGTGGACCGCGCCGCCGGAGAGGATCACCTCGCCGCCGCAGGCGATGCCCGAGACGCCGCCGAAGGCGAACTCGACGCCCGTGGCCTTGTTCGCGTTCCACGTGACGCCGGAGAGCGCCGCGCCGCGGACCACGTCCAAGTTCGCGCGCCGCCGGACCTTCCGCGGGAGGTAGGCCGTCGCCGCGTCCACCCTTGCCCCCTTGCGCTGGCTCACGGCGAAGCGGCCGAAGCCGACCTGGGACGTGGACCAGTCGTTGAAGTCGCCGTTGCGCACGCCGCCGTCCTCGACGGCGGCCTCGACGAACGCCGTCGACATCTCGTTCGTGTAGGGCACGTGGCTCGACGCGTAGGGCCCGCCGACGCCGTGGTAGTGGTTCGCTCGGTGCGCCGGCACGAGGCAGTCCTCGGCCTTCTTGAAGTAGCCGAGCATCTCTTCCGCCCCCCACGAGTCGTCGCCGCACGCGGCCGCCCACGCGTCGTAGTCGTTGGCCGAGCCCCGGTTGTAGAGCATGACGTTCGTCAGGGAGCTGCCGCCCAGGCCCTTGCCCCGGCAGACGTAGAGGCTCCGGTCCGCGACGGCCTCGGACGGCCTCGTCGCGAAGTTCCAATCGTACGCGGACTTGAAGAGCTTGAGGATGGCCACGGGGATCTTCACGAGCGGCGAGTTCGGGCCCCGGTCGCCGGCCTCGAGCACGAGCACCTTCTTGCTCGGGTCCTCGCTGAGGCGGTTCGCGAGCACGCACCCCGCCGTCCCGCCGCCCGCGATGATGTAGTCGTAACTCGTCGTCGCGACCTTCTTCGCGACGGCCGCCGGCGACGGCGACAACATTCCCATACGCGGCGCCGCGCGGAGCCCCGCGGGGGCGCGCAGCGCGCCCGCGAGGGCCGCCACAGCAACTAGGACGAGGGTGCGTCCCATGCTTCTCGGCCTCAACCTGGCGGATTTGGCTCGCCTCGGCGCCGCACGAGCGCGAGCGCTGAGCGCGGCTCCAAGCCTCGTCCAAGTCCTCGTCGACGCGTCCGCCGATGCCTCCCCCCGCGCCGCCGGTCGCCCCACGCGTTACACGTCCGGCCCCGGCGCGAGGCGGCCGTAGGCGTCGTCCTCGCGGCGCGCGACGCGCCGGTCGCGGCAGCGGAGCAGCGCGCGCGCGGCGAAGACCGCGGCGGAGAGGACGACGGCGCAGCCCGGGACGATCACGGCCGTCTGCGCGTCGCGGAAGGTCACCATCTGATAGTCCGGCGCGTGGCCCGTGTAGACCCAGGCGATCTGCGACACCGTCCAGAGCGCCGCGTAGCCCAGGGAGACGAAATAGTGCGGCTTGAAGTCGATCGTGAGCCGGTTCAGCGCGGCGTCGACGCACAACAGGCAGAAGCACAGGCCGTGCATCGTGAGGCAAGAGAAGGAGCAGTAGGAGCCCTCCTCGCTGTAGACCAGGGTCCAGAAGCCCAGCACGATCAGCGGCTCGACGACGATCGCGGTCGCGAAGACGGCGCGCGCGAGCGCTTTCGCCCGCGGGTAGTCCTCCTCGTCCTTGGTCCGCCGGAGCGCGAAAACGAGGCCGACGCAGGAAATGATGAAGTGGACCGTCGACACGAAGAAGCCCCAGTTCGTCAGGAAGACCACCGGCGGCCGCCGCATGGACCAGGGGAACCAGTCCAGCGCGAAGCCGCAGCCCAACAGCCAGCCGAGGGCGAAGACGCGCACGGCGAGGAACGCTTTCGGGGGCAGCGTCGCCGACGTGAAGATGGACCGCAGGGTCGAAGAGGCGTCGTCCTCCATCGCGATTGGGCAGCAGCAGGACTGCACGGTAGAGGCGTCTTCCTGCGCCATCGACGATTGGGCAGAAGACGACACGGCATCGTCAAGGGGTGCACTGCTCGACCAACACGAATCCAGCTCCTTCGATCGCATGGCCGCCGATCGCATGGCCAGGTAGCAGAGGTTGAAGCGTAGCAGAAGAGGCTGAACACCCATGATGCCGCGCAACCCCATGGTGCGGCTCCCCCAGGACGAGGGCAGCGAGTCCGGCGTGGAGCTGCTCGACGTCAACGACGACGAGCCCGAGGGCGGCGCGAACGGCTTCCACCACGCCGCCGGCGTGCACAAGCCGCCGGCGCCGCGGGGCAAGCGCCACGCCTTCGTCGGCGGCGTCATCGCGCTCACCGTCGTCGCCGTCATCTTCTTCACGGCCATCGGCGCGCGCCACGGCCCGCCGGACGGCGACGACGGGCTCGCGGCGACGCTCGACCGCGTCGGCGCGGCGCTCGAACGGCTCGCCGCCGCGGGCGGCGACGACGACTTCCTCGGCGCGCTCCTCGCGGGCATGGAGAGCGCGTCCGACGCCTGCGACGACAAGTACTACCCCAACGGCACGGCGCCGCCGGCGGACAAATTCGGCGTCTACGCCGACTACGACGCCGACGAGCTCGTGCTCGCGGTGCCCGACGCCCTGCTCGGCAAGCCGTTCACGGTCATCGCGACGACGACGCGCGTCACGGGCGAGGACGCGGGCCTCATGCACTACGGCGTCGGGACCGACGACTCCTTCTTCGCGTTCCGCCGCGCCGCGCACGCGAAGGAGGTCCACGTCACGCGGCCGGAGCTCTCGGTGCGGGAAGCCACCGCGCGCTACGACGCGGGCGCGCGCGACGGCCTCGGGGACGTCGGCTGGTCGTCGTCGCTGCCTCTGGCCGTGGAGGGCGGCTGCGGCAACGCGACGATGTTGTCGGTGTTCGACTGGGTCGTGCTCGAAGGTCTGTCGGTCGTCGACGTCTTCAGCTACTGCCTCAGCGGCGAGCTCCGGCTCAAGCGCGCGGCGGCCTTCGAGCGCAACGTCCAGTTCGTCGTCGCCTGCTCGAACTGGGACAACTACGACGTCTACGAGGAGGACGCGAACGCCGTCGAGATCGCGTATTCCTTGGCGCTGCTCCCGGACGAGCCGATGCCGATCCGCCGCGGCGACGACCGCGTGGGCTTCTTCGGCTCGACGTACACGCAGCTCGGCCCCCTGCCGAAAGCGCTCTTGGACGACGACGGGACGGCGTCGCGCGTGCTCGAGGACGACGCGGACACGCGGATAAATTTCATCCACAAGCGGCGGCTGGACAAGTCCGACGACTGCGCGAAGGATCTGTGCAAGCCCCGGGTCCCCATCACCTACCACCTGGACCCGTCGATCCCCGCGCCCCTCTGGGACGTCATCGCCGACGGCGTGCTCGCGTGGAACCCGGCCTTCGAGGCGCTCGGCTTCGCGGACGCGATCGTCGTGAAGCGGCCGACGGACGCGGACTGGCCGGACGACTACGACCCCGGCGACGTGCGCTTCAGCTCCGTGTCCTGGCTGCCCTACCCGTCGCTGGGTTTGGCGATCGGGCCGTCCGTCGTCGACGCTCGCTCCGGCGAGATCCTCTACGCGAACATCGTCTTCGGCGAGGGGTGGGTCCGCGCGTTCTCCGGGAGCTGGCTCGACGCCGCGGAGCTCGCGCCGAAGAGCGGCCGCCGGCGGCGCGCCGTCGACGACCGCGACCACGGCCACGGCCGCCGGCAGCGCGCCTTCGACGACCACGATCACCACGACCACGGCCGCCGGCGGCGCGCCGTCGACGACCGCGGCCACGACCGCGGCCGCCGGCAGCGCGCCTTCGACGACCACGATCACCACGACCACGGCGACGGCCGCTGCAGCTGCCACCAGTCCGCGAGCGCGGCGCTCGGCGGCTTGGACCTGGCGACGATGGGACGGGACCTCAAGGACGCGACCGTGTCGTCCGTCGAGTTCTTGGAGGCGGGGCTCCGGGACGTCGTCGCCCACGAGGTGGGCCACACGCTCGGCCTGCGCCACAACTTCAAGGCGTCGGCGCTCTACAGCAACGCGGAGATCCACGCGGCGTCGGCCGAGAGCCGGCGCGTCGCGTCGTCGGTGACAGGGCAGCACAAGAGAGCGACATTCCCAACTTCAAAGGCTCATATCTCGGGCCGTTTTCCACTCGTTTCGGCTGATTTTTGGACGGACGATCATCTCTCGGAACGGTCTCGAAGCGTGGATGCTTTTCCCGGAACGCGCGCGCGCGGAACACTCACGTTGAAGCGACGTTGAATCACCCTTGTGCTGCCCAGGTCGGTCATGGACTACATCGGCCCGTCCGTCGCCCTGGACGCGAGGAGCCAGGGCGCCTACTTCATGGAGGGCGTCGGCGTCTACGACGCCTTCTGCATGGCCTACGGCTACACGGTCCTCGAGGGCACGCCCGACGAGCAGCACGCGCAATTATTGGCGATCGCGGCGCGCGCGGACGGCGACCGGACGCTCGCGCGGCTCGACGACGGCGACGCGGACGTGTCCAACGACCCCCTGGCCCGGCGCTACGACCTGACGAGCGACGCGACGGAGTGGTGCGAGACCCAGGCGTCGCTGACGACCAACCTGCTCCGGCGGCTCGACGACGACGACGCCTTGCCGCCCGCTAGAGAAGCCCAGCTCTCGACGGCCTGGAGCCGGCGCTACGAGTACTACTACGCCGCCGCGGGGCGGGCGCTGCGGGTCTGGTGGTCCCAGTGCGGCAGCCACCTGCCGAACTACGTGCGGGGCTTGACCCTCGACCGCACGGATCGGGACGAACTGTCGAAGCCCGTCGATCGCGGGACGCGCGAGCGCGCGCTCCACCTGCTATCCACGGCGCTCCGGTCGCCGGACCTCGCCGTGCCGCCGCGGCGCTTGCTCGCGCGGGCGGCGACCTTCGCCGACGCGTCCTACAAGTGGGGGCTCGCCTCGGACTACGACGCGTGGCTCCAGGTCGCGCACGACCGCCGCGTGGCCGTCATCGACGAGCTCCTCGACTTCGAGTCGCTCCGCTGGTACGACACGCTCGGCTGGCTCGAGGAGGGCGCGGCGCGGCGCGCGCCGCGCTTCGACTCGGCGTACGTGCTCGCGAACCTGACGGACGCGTTGCTCGCGACGGCCGCGGCGGACGAGGGTCTCCTGCCGGAGGCGCTCGCCGCGGCCTGGCTCGAGAAGCTCCGCATCCTCCACGCGGACACGGCGAACGCGACGACGTTGATGAAGGCGATCGCCGAGCGCGCGGGCGACCCGTCCTACGAGAGAGACCCGCCGCCCGTGAACCACGTCCGCGTCCGCGCGGCCGCGCGCGGCGCGCTGGCGCGGGCGCTGGCGCTCATCGGCGGCTCCGAGCGGCTGTTCCTGGCCGAGGAGGCCGACAAGATCCGCGCGGTGCTGTAATCAAGTCTGTATTGGGCGGGGCCTTTGTTGAAGATATGATGAAGCCTTGTTGAACAGCTCCTCTCGCCGGGAGGGGCCGAGAACGCAGACCACTATCCTCGTCTTACGACGTGCTACACGCCACCTGCGCGGCAACAATAGAAATTGCATCCGCGCGCAGCTCCGGGCCTAGCAGCAGCCCTGCAACACATCCACGCGCAGCACCGGCCCCAAAAGCGGCACCGGCAAGGCAAGCAGCGGGACATCCGCACTTAGCACCAGCTCCACAAAGCACACCATGGGCGCCATACCGCCGGACATCCAGGCCGTCATCACCGTCGCCATCGGCGCGTCGCAGGTCGTCGCGGCCTTCGTCGTCGTCTTCGGCGCCGTCGTCGTCGGCAAGTACCCCGCGGTCGTCGCGCCGCTGAACCCGTCCGGCCCGCTGGGCCGGGCCACGGGCGTCGTCGAGTACTTCGCGGCCGTCTACGACTTGCGAGAGGCCGACGTCCGCGCGGCGGGCGGCGTCGACGCCGCGCTCAACGTGCGGCGCCTCGCGATGCGCGTCGATCTCTGCGCGCTCTGGACGCTCGCGTCGATCCCCATCTGCGTCTGGTACGCGGTCAACGAGGAGGGCAACACGGCGGGCGGCTTCGCGCGCGTCTCGCTGGCCAACGCGGAGCCGCGCCGCGGGCCCTACGACTTCTCCAAGCTCTGGGCGATGACGGCGGGCATGTACCTCATGGTCTTGACGGCGTGGAAGGTCGTCGGCGACTACGACGAAAAGGCCGAGGCGTTGATCGAGGAGGCGGCGGCGGAGCCGCGGCCGGCGGACTTTGTGGTCGTCGCGACGGCCGTGCCGTCGGGCGACGACGCGGCCAAGGTCGGCGAGGCGCTCGGCGGCGGGACGGCGGCGCTCGTGCCGGACCTCTCGCGCGCCGTCGAGACGGACGAGGAGACGCGGGCCGTCGCCGAGGAGGCCGCGGAGGCCGAGAAGAAGCTCGCCGCGCTCGGGGGCAAGGTGGGTAGCGTCGCGGCCAAGGCCAAGGCGAAAGCGCTCGCGGCGGCGTTCCAGCCCGGCGGCGTCCGCGAGCGCACGCGGCGTTTGGTGGCGGCCTACCGCGCCTGCGGCAAGGCGGAGACGGCCGCGGCGGCGCACGCGGCGAAGAAGCCGCCGAGCGACCCCGTCCGCGCCAAGGCGCACGCGCTCCAGGGCGAGCTGGCAGTCAAGGCCCGGACCGCGGCGCGCGAGGCCTGCGACAAGGCGCGCGCGTCCTACACGCGGGCCGCGGCGGCGCCCGTCGAGAACTCCGCGGCCGCGGTCGTCGAGTTCCGATCGGGCGCCGAGGCGGCGGCCGCGACGTCGTCGACGGCCTACGACGCGACGCCGGCGCCGGAGGCCCGCGACATCCACTGGGCGCGCCTCGAGAAGTGCGGCGTCGATCCCAAGAGCGACAAGCTCAAGGCCGCGCAGGCGCTTGTCGTCAAGGGCTCAATATACCTCTTTTATTCGATCATCTTGACGGCGCTCGAGGTCCTCATCCTGTACCTCATGCGCCTGGCCGCGGGGCTCGGCGGGCCCGTGGCGACGGTGCTTGCCGCGGCGGCGCTCATCGTGCCGACGTTCCTCAAGTCGTTCATGCTGAGCTTCATGGCGACGATCCTGCGCGCGGTCGACGAGAAGCTCAAGACGACGCTGTGGACGGAGTCGGCGCTCCAGCGGTCCTGTGTCGAGTCCTACGTCTTCTTCCTCGCGCTGATCGGCTTTTTAGCGCCGTTGTTGGGCGGCAATCTGTTGGCGGCGGCGTACGGGCGCGACGCGGATCCGGCGGCGATCCCCCACACGGCGGCGCTGTCCATGGGCGGCGCGGCCTACGCGAACGCGACGCTCATCCTCTTGAAGTGCGGCGGTCTCGTGTCCGGTCTCACGCGCGTCGTGCCCTTCTTTGTCTACCGCGCGAAGCTCGCCTTTCTTGCAAAGACGGACGAGGAGGTGCGAGCGCTGACGAAGCCGCAAACCGTGAACGTGGCGCCGCTCGCGGGCTGGGAGTCCTTCGCGTTTCTCTTGGCGGCTGTGTATATGCCGGTGGCGCCTTATGTGGTGGTGATCTGCCTCGCGTATTTGGCGCTCATGCTCCCCGCGATCAAGGTCGAGGTCTGCGCGGTGAACTCGTACCCGTACGACACGCGGGGCGCGCTCCACTCCCTCGGCGTGAACCAGACCTGGGCGATCCTCGCCTTCGCGCTCGCGCTCCAATTTCTCGTCGTCCTCGTCGGCGGCGACTGGGTGCCGGCCGTCGCGGCGTTGCCGGCGTTCGGCGTGCTCGTCGACGGCTACCGGCGGAGCTTGGCGCGGCGCGCGGCGACGACAGCCGCGCTCGCGGCGATCCAGGAGGGCAAGGGCGCCGAGGACGCCGAGGCCGCCGCGCCGCCGGCCTGCGAGTGGCTCGCGCCCGAGGCGCTGCCGGCCGCCGGGTCGGCCGTCGCCGAGGCCGCGCTCCCGGGCCCGCCGCGCGAGGACGACGAGGACCTCGCGGCCCGCGTCGCCGCGGCGGTCGCGTACCTCGAGCGCAACGAGGCGTCGACGTCGACGGCGGCCGACGGCGCCGCGGCGAAGGACGTCCTGCTGAAGAACGTCGCGGTCGACGTCGCCGCGGACCATGCTTTTGCCGATTAAGACCCTTACCAGATGCTCGTGTCGAAGGATAGGCGGTCCCGGGCGAGCCCGAGCGCCGCGTCGAGGGCCCGCGCGTCGGCGTCGGGCGCGTCCGGGTCCGCGACGACGAGGCACGCGGCGGCGGCGTCGGCCGCGCCGTCCGGGACGAGCCACGTGCGCGCGAAGCGGCTGACCTTGCGGTTCGTCGTGTCGAGGGCGACGGCGGGCCGCCCGAGGAGCGTCGCGATGATGACGCCGTGGAGCCGGTCCGTGATGACGACGTCGCCCGCGCCGACGGCGTTCGACGCGCGCTGGCTCCGCTCCGCGGCGAGGAGGTGCGGCGCGCCCTGGTGCGCCTCGAGGACGCAGTGGCCGTTGGTCGCGCAGAAGACCTCGACGTCCATGGGGCCCTCGTGGGGCTGGAGGTCGTCGAAGACGAGCTTCACGCCGTTCCGGAGCGCGAACGCCTTCAGCGCGGCCCGGTCCCGCGCGCCGGAGCCGCGCTTCTCGGAGTCGCCGCGCGCGATCCACGCCACGGTGGCGTTGTTCGACGCGCGCACGCGGTGGTGCTGCTGGAAGCTCGACCGCTTCGTGGGGTTGGCGATGGACACCTGGTCCGTCGTCTCGACGAACTTGGACCGCGCCAGCGGAGGCTTCGATTGACCCGTCGCCGCGGCGAGCGTGTCCGCGAGCGCGAAGGCGCTGTCCGGCGCGAGCCTCGCGGCGCAGGCGCCGCCGCAGGCCTTTTCGAGGTGGCCGTGGGAGACGGCGTCGCGCGCGAAGAGCGTGAGGTTGCCGTGGCGCCGGTAGGTCTCGAGCTTCGAGAGGTTCGCGTCGTCGTAGATGACCGTGTTCGGCAGCACCACGAGGCGGTAGTCCGGCAGGGCCTCGAGGGCCGCCCAGCGGAAGTGCTCGTAGCCCGCGTAGAGGTCGCCCATGTTGCCGCCGCCGTGGAAGAGCACCGCGCGCCGCGGCTTCGGCGGGAACTGGTCCCGCAATCGCTCGAAGTCGCAAAAGGGCACGGCCTGGATCGACTGGGCCTCCGTCGCCGCGCAGACGAATTCGACGCGCACGTCGATGTGGAGCGCCTCGAGGAGCTTGAGCTCGCCCTGGAAGATGAGCGTGTCGCCGAGGTTGCCGTGCGTCGGGAAGTCGAGGAGCGCGATTTCGTCGACGCCTTCGAGCGCGGCCCCGACCCGCTCGAGGAGCACCCGCTCCAGCGCGACGGCGCGGTCGTGGAGCGCCGCCCCGCACTCCGTGAGCCAGTCCGTGGAGCGCTTCTTCGCCTGGCGGTCCAGCAACCGGTCCGAGAGCCCCGCGAGCCGCTTCCGCCGCCGCTGGGCCTTCTCGCGCTGCGCGTCGCACGCGCGGTCGCCGTCGTCCTCGAGGAGCTCGCAGGCCTTCCACATGGGTCTATTGGTGTACTCGCCCGTCTGCGGGTCCGTCGTCCCGAGCCACATCAAGGGCTCCGCGCCCGGCGGCCGCTCGACCTCGGCCGCCGGCGGCGGCCGCGACCGCTCCGCGGCGTCCCACAAAAAGTCGAAGATGGCGCCGTCGAAGTCGCGGTCGCCGTAGCCCAGCAGGCAGGGCGGGTCGTCGTCGCAGGACGACACGTCGAAGTGCTGGTTGCTGAACGCGTCCGCGAAGTCGAACATGGACTTGCAGTCGACTTCGACGAGAAACCCCGTGTCGCAGAGCATGGCGCAGAGCGCCGCGTTCGAGTAGTGGCGCTCGTCGCAGTCCCGCGCGACCGTGATGTCGTAGGCCTGGTCGTTGTAGTGCATGCGCCAGCCCACGTAGCGGCCCATCTTGTCGTAGACGTCGAACTCCGACGGCTGGAACGACGACACCTGGGCAGGAAACAAAAATATTCGACACGACTTCAATATACAAGTATTCGCACGGTTTTGACATAGTGTTTCTACTGTCTACAAAGAACCCGCCGAGAGAACACGATCCATCCAAAAATCAGTCGAATCGACTTCGATATGACCGAGATAGAGACGTTTGAAGTTTTGCCGGACAGGGCCGTTCCACTGGTCGTTTCCCACACTGGACGACACGTCCGCGTTGACCCCAAAGTAGTCGCCCTTGAAGGTCTTCTCGAACTCGCCGGCGGACGCCACGAGGCCGTTGACGATGATGGAGTCGGGGCCGATGCCCCGCGGCGACGCGCGGCCGTCGCGGCCCGCGATCCAGTGGAACTTGTCGTCGTGGAGCCTGGGCAGGAAAAGAGAGATTCAAGGTCGCTTCAACGTGAGTGTTCCGCGCGCGCGCGTTCCGGAAAAAGAATCCACGCTTCGAGACCGTTCCGAGAGATGGTCGCTCGTCCAAAAATCAGCCGAAACGAGTGGAAAACGGCCGAGATAGGAGCCTTTGAAGTTGGGAATTTCGCTCTCTTTTCCTGCCCTGCGTGGAGCCGCGCGTGCTTCAGCGGCCAGAGGACCATGCCCAGGAAGATGTCGTCGTCCCAGAAGCGCTCCATGAAGCAGCCGCCCGTGCGCCGCGTGTCGACGCCGACGTCGTTCGCCTCGCCGATGTCGCAGCCGTCGTCGCGGTTATGGGCGACGAGGTCGCCGCGGCGCCCGAAGCCGAAATCGAGCGACGCGGCCGCGAGGTGGCGCGCGAGGCCCGCCGTCATGATGGACCCGAAGCCCACGGCGAAGGGCGCCGCGTGGAAGTCGCTCCGCTCCATGAAGAAGCTCCAGACGAACTCGTCGGCCGAGAACGCGTCGTCCTTCGTGTCGGGGGCCAATTTGATGCGCTCCGGCGCAAGCAGCCCCGCGGCGACGCGGTCCACGAACGCGTAGCTGTCGTCGTCGATGCGCCCCCAGTGCGTCGGCCCGCTCGCGTGGGCCGCGAAGAACTCGACGGCGCGCAGCAGTTTCAGGAGCACCGTGTACCGCGTGTCGTCGAAGTCGTCCAAAAACTCCACATCGTCCCTCCGCTCGCGCTCGCTCGCGAGCGCCGCCGCGGCGGCGCCGTCCGTCGCCCGGGCGACGAAGAAGCGCACGGCGACGGCCGCGGCGCCCCGCGACCGCGTGACGGTCGCGGCGGCCGTCGTGCACCAGGTGCCGCGGATGGCGTCGCGGTTCGCGACGTTCTTCGGGCCGCTCGTCGTCGTCACGAGCAGCCGCACGCGCGCCGAGGCGGGGAGCGCCTGGGGGCAGCTCTCGAGCGCCGCGACGCTGCAGAGCGCTGCAACGAGACAGCTCAAAGAGCGCTGCAGGCAGCCCATCGTCGCTGCGCGCCCGTGAAGCCGAACGTGCGAACCGTGAAGCTAACGTTGCTTCTCGAGCTGGGCTTTGTTGTGGCAGAGCACACCCAAACCTTTGGGTGGTGAACACCCGATTAGCCCTCGATGGGCCTCAAAGCGGCGCGTAGGCCGCGGTAGCCGAAGGAAAAACGGCCCCGGCCGCGGCGCATGTACCCCACGAGGGCGCGGAGCCGTTCCAACCGTTCGTGATGGCGACTTCGCGGCTCAAAACGGTCGCGTGACAGCGGTAGGCGGCCCACGCTCTCAGAGGCCCGAGTGCGGACTCGTCGGAAACGCTGCTTCTGGCTCGTTTGGGGCGTGTGCGGGTCCTTAGTGATGGTATAAGAGATTCCGCGTGCTTGGTTCGATGCGTGCGGGCCCAAAACGTGACTGCGCGCGCGGCCGAAGCTCGGCGCCGACGACATTCCCGACGCGTTGACCGCGGGCATCCGGAGCGCCACACGTGCGAGGCGCTGGCCACATCCCTCCGGTGGGTCATATACTCGGTCCGGAAGCGTCGTGTGACCTCGGAAAACGTGTTGAAGTCGTGGATCGCGGACCCCATACACTGCAGCCCTACCGAATGATCTCTGCCGCTGCGATTCTCGTCACCAACGTCCACGGCGACGAGCCCGAGCACACCATCGTCGTCGTATGAGATCTACGTGGCCTCCGGCTAGAAATTTCCAGCGACAACGACATTTTTGACCCGTTCGCGAATCTGGTGCTCGAGCGCATACAGCCTCATCTCGGGCGGAGCACCTACCTCTTAATCCGAGCTTCTAGTGGGCGCCTCTCGGTCGAGCTTCGACGCCGGACTCTGGCGCCTCTAGGGAC
>NW_008705570.1:992485-999299 GCF_000186865.1 Aureococcus anophagefferens | reverse complement strand
CCGCTCCCGCAGGCGGTTTCCGAGGCCGTGTGCGCCGTCGCGCGCACGCCGTTTCCAGCGCTCAAAAGTGGCACGCGACCGCGCAGGGACTAGTAGACGCGGACGGAAGCGGCGCGGGGGTCACAGGCGGCCTCATACGGCCTGTGGCGCGGCGCGAAGGCCATATTGAGGCTAATTGCTTCTCGAGCTGGGCTTTGTTGTGCAGAGGAGGAGCTCGCGCGCGCGCAGCCGCTCGTGGTGGCGCACGCCCGCTACTTCCGCCACCATTCTCCGGAACAACTCGGGCGACCTGGGCAGCCGGCGGGCCGCCGATGGTCGCGGCATGAGCGCGCCGCCGGCGCCGCGGGCGGCGGTCGTGAAGCGGCGCATCACGCTGGCCGTGCTCACGCTCGTCAACAGCACGAACTTCTGGCAGCGGAATCTGCTCTACGCGCTCGCGAGCGTCTGGCCGCCGAACTGCCTCGACACCTGCGAGGGCGCGACGTTCGTGCCCATTTGTAGCAGCTGCGGCGCCGCGAGCCTCGGGAGCGAGTCCGAGGACACGTGCCGCGCGTGCCAGGAGTGCCGCATCGAAGAAGAATCGGAGTTCTACAGTTTACGGGATGCCGCGTGCATGTCCGACGCCCAGTACGGCCTGCTGGCGTCCGTGTCGTTCACGATCATGTTCGCGGCGAGCGGCTTGGTCGCGGGCCACCTCACGGATCGCCTGGACGCGCGGAAACTGCACGCGGGCGCGGTGCTCGTCTGGTCCCTGTCGAGCTTCGTCAAGGTCGTGTCGCCGAATTTTAAACTGTTGGTGTGCATGCGCCTCATCATGGGCGTCGCCCAGGGCTTCAACGCGCCCTGCTCGTACCCCGTGATAGCCTACCACTTCTCGATGGCCGAAAGAGCGACGGCGAACGGCATGTACTCCATGGGCACCTACTTTGGGTCCGCGCTCTCCACGTTGTCGCTCATCTTCGCCATGTGGGTCGGCTGGCGCATGACGACGACGGCGGCGGTCGTCGTGGGGATTTTCGCCGCGGCGCTCTTGTACCTGACGGTCGACCGGCCGCCGCAGCGCTACGGCGCGACGGACGGAAGCGAGACCATGGTCAAGGCCATCGGCAACGCCGTCCGCTACGTGCGGCGCACGAGCCGCTTAGCCGTGCTCTACGGTTCCACATCCCTGCGCATGACGGCGACGGTGAGTTTGTGGACGTACCTGCCGAGTTACTACGCGCGCGCGTTCCCGCGGAACGAGGTCGCGTTTTCTCTGATCTACGCGTCGGCGACGCTGGTCTGCGGCGCGTTGAGCTCGTCGGTCGGCGGCGCCATCGCGGACCGCTGGGCGAAGACCCACAGCGGGGCCCACGGCTTCCTGCCGGCCGTGGGCGCGCTGCTGAGCATCGGTCCCACCGCGGCGATGTTCTACGTGCCGTCGTTCTCCGCGTCCGTGTGCTGCCTGCTGGTCGTCATCCTGCTGTCCGAGTGCTGGCTCGGGCCCTGCATGGGGCTGCTGATCAAGGACGTGCCGCCGCACATGACGGGCACGCAGGTCGCGCTCCTGCTGGTGTGCAACCAGCTGTTGGCGTCGCTCGGGCCCTGGGCCATCTCGCTCGCGGACGACGGCTCCGCGGACATCCGGCGGCCGATCCTGTCGGTGGTCGTGACGTGCTGCCTCTGCAGCGGCGTCGCCTTCGTGGGGCTCGGCTTCATGCACGGCGAGGAGACCGTCGCGCAGCAGCGGCCGACCTACGTCGTCGACGACGACCACCGCTCCGTCACGCTCCTCCCGGGCCGGGACCTCATCAACACGGAGACGGCGGCGCTCCTCGCGAACAAGACGGACCCGCCGGACAAGTGAGCGCGCGCCCGCCCCTCGCTCTCCCCGGCTCCGCACATCGTTACAAGTGCCGCCGCGCGAGCGCGTGGACCGCGCGGTCGAACGTCGGGCTCGTGATGGGCGTGTCGTGCTCGTAGAACGGGTTCATGACGAGCTTCACGTAGAGCTCGTGGATCTCGAGGAAGAAGTTGCGCACGGCGTCCTCGTTGCGGCCCTCGTGGAGCAGCAGGAACTTGACCTGGCCGGCCGTGACGTACGCGAAGACGTTCTGGTCGTTGAACTTGTCGACGATGCGCAGGTACCTGCGGCGTTTCGCGCGTCGCGGCGCGAATGTCGCGGGCGCGAAGCGCACATGTCCGCCTTCTCCTCCATGGCCATGTCGACCATGTCCATGGCGGAGTGGAGGATGAACTGGTTCAGGTGCGCCGTCTCCTCCGACTGCTTCGGCGCGTTCGACTGCGTGAACTCGGCCTCGTAGAGCGGCTCGCAGGAGCCCACGATGAGCAGCATGCGCGACGCCATGGGCGGGTAGGAGCGGCGGTGGGCGGCGCGCGCGGGCGCGTCCGAGGCTGAGTACACTGCACTGAAGGAGCAAGATCAGCCGCTCGCTAAAACGTTGCCGCAAAGCTCGACCTGCCTCTCTTCGAGCCCCGCGTCTTTCCCGGCCTGCAGAACGCAATGGCGCTGCCGTCCATGCTCCGGCTCGCCCTCGTGGCAATCGCCGCGGCCCGCCAGGTGTCCGTGTCGCGCCACATGGCGCTCACCATCGGCGACGCCACGCACAACGTCTTCGACTTTGGCGCCGCCGGCGACGGCGAGACCGACGACACGGCCGCGCTGCAGGCGGCCATCAACGCCTGCGCGAAGACCGGCGGCCTCGCCGTCGTGCCCGCCGGCCACACCTTCGTCATCACGAGCGTCACCCTGAACGTCTCCCACACGGGCCTCCAGATCGACGGCGCGCTCAAGGTCGCGCGCCCGCGCCCGAGCGCGCCCGACGCGCGCGCGCTCCCCCGAGGGCCGCGCGCTCCGTAGGTCGCCGACCGCGACTACTACACGGCCAAGGCCGAGGGCAAGGACGTCATCGTCATCACCAAGGGCATCACGGACGTCGCGATCACGGGCACCGACGGCTTGATCGACGGCGGCGGCGCGGCGTGGTGGCCCCACAAGGGCGACTTCCGGCCCCACATGGTCGGGAGCGACCGCGCGACGCGGCTGCTCGTGCACGGCGTCACGTTCCTCAACCCGCCGAGCCACTGCCTCGAGCTCAGCGCGGCCTTCGTGGAGCTGAGCCACGTCAACATCTTCGCGCCGCCGTCCACCGACGCGCCCGTCGTCTCCCACAACGCGGACGCGTACGACGTCCACGGCGCGTACGCGTACGTCCACGACGTCAACTTCACGACGGGCGACGACGACGTCGCCTTCCACGCGAACCACACGCTCGTCGAGAACTCCTACTTCGGCACGGGCCACGGCGCGTCCATCGGGAGCCTCTGCGACGCCTGGGTCACGAACGTGACCGTGCGGAACGTCGTCTTCCACGGCACGACGGCGGGCTGCCGCATCAAGACGCGGCCCAAGTGCGCGGGCCGCGTCTGGGACGTGCTCTACGAGAACCTGACGATGACGGACGTCGAGATGGTCTTCGATATTTCCATGTTCTACGACAACGACCACCCCTACCCCAAGGACAAGAAGACCACACTCAAAATCGAGGACGTGACGTTCCGCGACGTGACCTCCGCAAACCACAAGTTCTCGGGCTCCTTCTACTGCGACGAGGACAGCCCCTGCGAGCGCCTGACCTTCGACCGCGTCCACCTCGTCACGGACGACGCGTGGACCTGCAAGCAGTCGCGGAGCGGCGACGCGTGCTGCAGCCACTCCAAGGGCACCGCGACGGACGTCCAGCCCGCCGGGCTCACGGACTGCTTCGCGCACTCCCTGTGACCTTTTTAAGTTGTGCCATGTTACTGCCGCCGCGGCGGCGGCCCGTCGAAGGACGCGGCCGCGGGCCTCGGGCTCCGGGCCTCGCCGGGCGCCTTGAGGGACGCGGCGCCCCGGTACCTCGGCGACGACGCGGCGGAGCCGAGGCTCTTCGTCGACGGCGGCTGGGCGAGGTTCTGGCGCGAGGCGATCGCGGCGAGGTAGACGGGCCCGGCGCCGGGGCCGCGCGTTTTCTTCGACCGCCGCCGCGCGAGCATCGCGTGGATCTCGCACGTCTCCTGCCAGTGGTCGAGCTTGCGCTGCGTCTGCTCCAACGACAGCTCGGGCAGGCCCGGCAGCTGCGTGCGCCGCCGCCTCGACCGCTTCCGCAGCCGGCTCAGCGTCTGCCGCGCGCCCGCGAGCTTCCGGAACTCGGGCGGCCGCGCGTCGTTGAGCATCGCGTTGAGGCCCCGCATGCGCGACAGGGGCCGGCAGCACGCGGGCTGCCAGTCCTTCGGGTGGATGCCGTGGAAGGTGGAACAAGAAGAGTCGCCGAAGGACGGGTACGACTCGAGCGTCGTCTCCGAGTCGCAGAACGAGAGGTCCTCCTGGATCGACTTCGTCCGCTCGTGGCGCGGCGACCCCACGTAGTCGCCGGCGATGCGGAGGAGCGAGTCCTGGTGGCGGCCCGGGTCGTTCTGGGGCATGACGGGGATGCCGAGCATGGCGTGGATGCCCGTGGACACGAACGTCGCGCGGATCGTGCGGAACCGCTCGGGCTTCTGGGACCGGCACTTGGCGATGAGGGACCACCACTCGAAGATCGCGCGCAGGCAGACGTCGCGGCCCTCGACGCCCGGCGCCTGGTCGTCCTCGTGGACCGTGTTCAGGCGCACGATGGTCAGGAGGCGCCGGTGCTCGGACGTCAGCCGCGCGTCGACCTGCACCAAGACCGCGCGGAACCAGTGGCCGAAGGTGCGCTTCAGCAGGCCCGCCTCCTTCGCCAGCAGGTCGACGGACGTCGCGCCCTCGTCGTTCTCGGACATGAGCAGGTCCTTGTAGACGCGCATGCGCTCCTTGTGCAGGTCCAGGTGCTTCTTGATGTCGTCGAGCTCGCCCTTCCACCTGGGCAGCACAAGAGTGATTCAACGTCGCTTCAACGTGAGTGTTCCGCGCGCGCGCGTTACGGAAAACACATCCACGCTTCGAGACCGTTCCGAGAGATGATCGCTCGTCCAAGAATTAGCCGAAACGAGTGGAAAACGGCCGAGAGAGGAGCCTTTGAAGTTGGGCATGTCGCTCTCTTGTGCTGCCCTGCCTTCCACTCGATGGCCAGCGCGGCCTGCACCGTGTTGTGGGCGATCATCTTCGACGGCCCGACGGCGCCGGAGCTGGTCGCCTGGGCGCCCTCGAGCCGGCCCTTGCCCAGCAGCTGCTCGTGCTTCTCCGCCGCGAGCTTGTTGAGCAAATCGATGCCCGACTGCCGCGGCACGAGCAGCAGCTCCGGGTGGGCGTCGTGCTGGTGCATGGACCGGTTCCGGTGCTCCCGCGCCGCGTTGCGCTTGTGGATCATGTTGCCGTGGGCCTTGGGCCGGTGCCGGCCCTGGACCTCGAACTGGCTCCGCGTGATGAGCTGCTGCTCCTGGTTCAGGCGGTGGCGCATGTCCTCGATGACCTCGTCGCGGTGGTTGTTGTTCTGCTGCTGCCGCAGCTTCGCCTGCTCCCGCGCGCGCCGCTTCTCCTCCTCGCGCTCGCGCTCGAGCTCCTTGGCGGCGAGGTTCTTCATGCCCGTGGCCACGGACGGCCGCGACGGCATGTTTGGAGCGTTGGCGTGCGACGCTGTCGACGCCGCCGCGCGCGCCCGCCGCCGACGCGCGGGCGCCGCGCTGCGGCCCTCGGCGCCGGCGCCGGCGCCGGGCGGCCGCTTGACACCGCTCGACAGAGTGAGCGTTTCACAAAGTTGATTACAGAGCTCAACGTGTGAAGTTGAATCCGACGCTGCCCCGGAGAGCACGACGCTCCGATCGCAGCCACCCGCGCCGCCCGCCGCCGACCCGCCGCCGACCCGCGCCGCCCGCCGCCGACCCGCCGCCGATCGCACCGATGGGCGTCTTCGGTTCCAAGGCCGAGCTGCCGACGGGCCCCGTCGACGTCGCGTACAGTCCGCCGCTGCCCGTGAACGCGTCGAACCCCAAGGTCTGGTTCGAGATCACCGTCGGCGGCAACGTCATCGGGAAGATCGTCATGGAGCTCAAGGCCGACGTCTGCCCCAAGACCGCGGAGAACTTCCGCTGCCTCTGCACAGGCGAGAAGGGGTCGGTTCGCCGGCGCCCCCGCTTTCTCGGCGCCGCGCGAGCCGCGCCGCCGCAGGTTCGGCTTCAAGGCCTCGAGCTTCCACCGCGTGATCCCCAACTTCATGTGTCAGGGCGGCGACTTTACGCGCCACAACGGCACGGGCGGCAAGTCCATCTACGGCGAGAAGTTCAAGGACGAGAACTTCCAGCTCAAGCACGCGGGGCCCGGCGTGCTGTCCATGGCGAACGCGGGCCCGCACACGAACGGCAGCCAGTTCTTCCTCTGCACGGCGCTCACGTCCTGGCTCGACGGCAAGCACGTCGTCTTCGGCCAGGTCGTCGACGGCTACGGCGTCGTCAAGGCCGTCGAGTCCGTCGGCTCGAGCAGCGGCGCCACGGCGGCCAAGGTCCTCGTGTCCGACTGCGGCCAGGCGTAGGGCGGCGCGCCCCGGCGGCCCGCGACGCGCCCGTTAGATGAGGGTCGTGGTTTAGCGCAAGTCGCGAAAGGAGTCGCGTGGCATCGCGGGCATCGCGGCATTGCGGCATTGCAATGAGTTCACCGGAAATTGTTCACATTTGCGGGCATCGCGGCCGCCGCCGCCGCCGCGTAGTCTCCCGCGGCGTCGGCGAAATCGCCGAGCGTCTCCTCGGGGGGCGGGCCGATGACGTTTGCTGGTCGCACGGCCGCCGCGGCCGCGGAGTAGTCGTCGATTGCCGGCTCCTCGGGCGTGAGACACTCGGCGACGGACGTCTCGCGCGGTGG
>NW_008705570.1:989766-992263 GCF_000186865.1 Aureococcus anophagefferens | reverse complement strand
GTCCGCCGGCGCCGCGGCGCCGGGCGCGCCGGGCGCCGGCGCCGCCGCGTGCGTCGCCGGCGGCGCCGCGCGGGGCGCGGGCGGCGGCGGCGTCGCGTCCGTCCGGGCGCCGCGCGCGCGCTTGCTCGCCCAGCGGGCCGCGCCCTCGCCGTCGGCCGCGCGCTTGCGGCCCTGCGGGCGCCCCCGGACGTTGAAGAGGCGCCGCTCGCCGCCGAGCCGCAGCGTCACGCGCTTCCAGGGGCCCTGGCGGACGTCGCGGCAGTAGTGGCGCACGTGCTGGCCCTGGCACGCGCCGCAGACGTAGTAGCGGAGCGCCGTCGGCGGCGCGCGCCACGGCTGAGTCGCCGCGTAGGACCCCCCGCCACCGGGGCCACCAGATCGCCACCGGGGCGCCGCGGCCGGCACCGGGGCCGGCACCGGGGCCGGGGCCGGGACCGGGGCCGGAACCGGAACCGGGGCCGCGGCCGCGGCCGCGATCGCGTCCCCCGAGTCTATCGGCGGAGCGGCCGGGCACGCGCGCGGCGCCGGCTCCGGCGCCGCGGCCGCTTCGACGCGCGCCGCGGCCGCGGCCGGCTCCTCCGGGGCCCGGTCGCGGACGTCGAAGAGGACGGACCGCGCGCCGTCGACGACGGCGTCGACCTGCGTGGAAATCACAAATCTTCAACCCGACTTCAATGTGCCCGCCGTACTCTTCGGCTCTGCTTCGAGACCTCGACGAGAGCGATCGATTCGTCCAAAAATCAGCCGAATCGACTTCGATGTGATCGAGATGGAGAGTTCTGAGGTGTGGTTGGGATAACCCAGCTCACTGTTTGATTTCCACGCAGGCGTCGACGAGGTCCGCGCAGGCCTCGCGCGTCAGCCCGGGGAAGCCGCCTGCGCCGCATTCGAATCGTTCACCCGACGTCGATGGACGCGCGCTCGACGCGTGAGCGCCCACACGCTCCGCGAAAGCGCGCGCCGAGAGACGACGACTCGTCCGAACATCGGCCGAAACGGCGTCGACGCGACCGGGCTCGAGCACATGTTTCGAAAAAGTCCCAAACCGGTGGTCGATGTGCGCACGGGAAGCCGCGGATCGCGTCCTCGGGCGAGTCGAAGGACCGCCAGGCGGCGTCGCCGAGGCGCCGCACGTCGTAGCGCGACGGCGCGGAGGAGCCAGGCGGCGCGGCGGCGCGCTCGTAGTCGCGGAGGAGCCGCACCTCGGCCGTCACGCGGCGCCGGTGCGCGGACGTGCGCTCGCGGTCGACGCGGCCGGACGCGTTCACGTAGGCGACGTCGGCCTCGGGGCACCGCGCCGCGCGGCCGTCGGCGGCCGCGACGGCGCCGCGGAGGCGGCCGGGCACTTCGCGGCACTCGACGCGGCCGCCGTCCCGCGTCCGCGCGCCGAAGGCGAAGGTGACGTCCGGGGCGGCCTCGCGCGCGTAGGCCTCGGCGACGGCGTCGGGCCACCTGCGCGCGCGCGGCTCGCGCGCGCGCGCGCGAAAAGATATGTCGGACCCGGCTCCGGACCGGTCGCGGACGTAGTCGAGCGCGGCGCGCGCGGAGTCGCAGGCGACCTGCTTGTTGCCGTCGGCGGCGTTGCGCACGTACCAGGGCCGTTTTTTGTTTTTCTTGTCGTAGCAGATGAAGCGCGGCTTCCACCGCGGGAGCGCGTCGTCGGCCGCGACCGCGGCCGCCCACCGTTTCGCGGATTCCGTATGGGTGTGTCGCCAGTCAGCCGCGGCGTTCGGAGGCAACCAGCTCCTCTGCGTCGCGCTCGCGTCGCCGTCCCCGGCCGCGAGGGGCGGGGGGGCGGCGGCGAAGCGCCCGCTTTTTTCGCGGGCTTGCTCTTCGGCTTTGACAAAGGGCCCTTTGTTGTGGTTGACCACGCCCATCGACATCGCTCGGGGCGGGGGCCGGCGGGGCGGGGCGGGGGCCGGCGGCGAGCGACGGGAACACGGTGTCAGCGCTTCGCCCACGCTCTGCGGATATCGACACCCGGGGGCGCAAGCGTGCGAGGCGGCTCAAGCGATTGCTCTCTCTGAGCGCATCCGGTGTGTGCGACACAGCCCCCGGGCGACGGGACCCGAACCGGAGGCCTCACCGGCTCCAGGGCTCCAGGGCGCTTACCCCCCGCGGCGCGCACCGTCGCGGCGCCTCGGCGCGAGGGCCGCGGCGACGTCGCGCGCGCGCGCGCGCGCGAGGCTCCGCCGCGCCTTCCACGCGTCGCCGCGGCGGACGTAGCTCGCCGCGGCGGCGCGGTACGCGGCGGCGCTCAATGCGTGGCGGCCGGCCGCGCCGAGGAGCGCCGCGTGGAGCTTGGCCGCGCGGCCGAGCGCCGGGTGCGCGGGCCCGAGCGCCTTGGTCCGGATCGCCAGCGCGTGGCCCGCGGCGGCCGCGGCCTGGGCAGGACAAGAGTGCGAAATTCCCAACTTCAAAGGCTCCTCTCTCGGCCGGTTTCCACTCGTTTCGGCTGATTTTTGGACGAGCGATCATCTCTCGGAACGGTCTCGAA
>NW_008705570.1:986889-989716 GCF_000186865.1 Aureococcus anophagefferens | reverse complement strand
AACACGGCGACGAGAGAGTGGCCGTCGCCGAGCACGGCCGCGCGCGCGTCGAGCGCGGCCTCGTGGTCCGCGAGCGCCGCCGCGAAGGCGCCCGCGTCGATCCCCCGCCTTGCCCTTGCGCCACCTGGCCAGGAAAAGAGTGATTCAACGTCGCTTCAATGTGGGTGTTCCGCGCGCGCGCGATCCATCATCAACATCCACGCTTCGAGACCGTTCCGAGAGATGATCGCCCGTCCAAAAAGCAGCCAAAACGAGTGGAAACCGGCCGAGAGAGGAGGCTTTGAAGTTGGGAATTTCGCTCTCTTTTCCTGCCCTTGCGCCACCGCGTCGTCGCCTCGTCGAGGCGCTGGGCCGTCGACTCCGGGTGGGCCGCGACGGCGCGGGCCCGGAACTCGAGCGCGCGCGCGTAGGCCCGCGCGACGTCCCGCCGCCGGCCGCCGCGCGCGTCGAAGACGCGCGCGAGCTCGTCCTCCGCCGTCGCCGCCGCGGCCGCGTCGCCGACGCGGTGCGCGAGGGCCAGGGCCGCGCCGAAGGACGCGACGGCGGCGTCGTGGCGCCCGAGCTGGGCCTCGACGAGGCCCACGTTGAAGAGCGACGGCAGGAGCCAGCCGTCGCGGCCGCGCGCGCCGCGCGCCGCGGCGGCGACGGCGTGGACGTGGCGCGCGGCCTCGTGGGCCTGGAGCGCCGCCTTCGGATCGTCGGCGCCGCGCAGGACGTTGCCGAGGTCCGTGAGCGCGCGCGCGAGGTCCGCCGCCGCCGCGTCGCCGCCGCCGGCGCGCCACGCGCGCGCGCGGCCGCGGACGGCGAAGGCGAGGACGTCGACGGCGACGTCGCCCGCGCCCGCCGCGGCCGCGCGCGCCGCCAGGGCCTCGAGGCACGCGGCGTCGCGCCGGCGCACCGCGAGGCCCGCGACGAAGCCCGGCGCGGCCGGCGCGGCCGCGGGCGCGGCGGGCGCGGCGAAGAGGTCGGGCCCCGCGGGCGCGATGGCCGGCGCGGCGCCGGAGAGGCCCAGGCGCGGCAGGAGCACCGCGAGCCGCGGCGCGGCGTCCGCCGCGATCGCGACCGTCGCGTCGCCGCCGCACGCGGCGACGGCGTCCGCGGCGAGGCCGGGCGGCGGCGCCGCGGCCTTTCGCGCCTTGGCCATCGCGGGCGACAGGAAGACCTGGTAGGTCCTCGCGCCGCTGGGGGCGCGGTGCGGCGTCCGCGTCGTCGCCTCGTAGGCGTCGCCCGCGGCGGGGCCGGCCTCGGCGGCCGCGGCGGCGAACGCCGCGGATAAGACGTCGCTCGACGGCTCCGACCGCGGCGCCCAGGGCGCCGCCTGGCGCTGCTCGACGCCCCGCTGCGCCCGGAGGCGCGCGCGCGCCCAGGCCAGCACGGCGAGGAGCTCGGGCTCCGCCTCGGCGCCGAGCGCGGCGTCCGCGGCCGGGTCCGCCGGCGACGGTTCCGCCGCGTCCGCCTCCTCGGCGAAGCTCTCGCGCTCGCCGCGCGGCGTCGCCGCGGCCCACGGCAGCCAGGACGCGCGCGGCGACACCGGCGGCGGCGCCGGCTTCGGCGGCGGCGACGACGGCGAGAGCGGCGGCGCCGCGGACCACGGCAGCCACGACGCGCGCGGCGACACCGGCGGCGGCGACACCGCCGGCGGCGACACCGCCGGCGGCGAAACCGGCGGCGGCGGCTCCTGGGTCGCGGCGTTCGGGGTCTCGAGGCCGCGCGGCGGCGCGGCCCGCGGCGACCGGGCCCACCACGAGACGCGCGGCGACGCCTCGGGCGCCGCCGGCGACGACGCCCGGGGGCTCGAGCCGCCGAGGCTCGACCGCGTCGCCTCCTCGTCGATCTCGGAGAGGTAGTAGCGGTCCGCCGCGCGGCCGAAGGGGAACGGCGACGCGAGCGGCGACGGCGGGACCGGCGGCGCCTCGGGCTCCCTCGGGCCGCCGGACGCGGCGGCGCGCGACCGCTCGTTCGCCTCGCGCGCGAGGCCGTCCAGATACGCGAAGACGTCGCCGCCGCCGTCGACGGGCGTGCCGAAGACGTCGGCCTCGTCGACGCTCGCGACGACGTCGGCCTCGTCGACGCTCGCGACGGGCGCCGACTCCTCGGGCGTCACGGGCGTCGCCGCCCCGCCGGGCGGCGCCGCCGCGTCGCGCGCCGTCGGGGGGGGCGGCGTCTTCGGCGGCGCGTCGTCGCCGAAGTCGGAGAACCCGGGCGACGGCGGCACCGGCGACGGCGCGCTCTGCGGGGCGGGGAGGATCTCCCGCCCGGCCGACCCTCTCGCCAGGCGCTGGACGTAGGTCGGGCGGTCCGGCGTTTGCGGCGCCGCCATTTGTGATGCGCGAGTGTTTTCGATGGTGTGAGGGCGTCGGGGCGTGAGGAGCTCCGTGTGAAAGCACGTGCGTCTCGAGGCCCAGCGTTTCACGGTTTTGAAGGAGGCGAATATGAATTTGTGGCGCTCGCCGACCCTCCGACCCGCCGCGCAGTACAGGCAGGTACATATAGAACGGTACTATACATAGAACGGTACCCTGGGGATTAAGAGTGCCCGGCGATGCTCCGATAGTCCCAGAACCTGCTGATTTTGCGCACACGCCGAGGCCGAGACAGGATGCGGCCCCCGACAAAAGAACCGCGCAGTTTGGCGCCGAGCGTGTCGAGTACCAGAGCCTCTCCTAGAGGCTCTCAATATCCTAACTAGGATAGGTAGCGGGAGGCCCTAGAGCCACTGGGTGGCACTGATGCTCGACGCGATCGGTGCCGTTGGACGTGCTTCTTTTGGCGGGGGGCGCACCTTGCCCCCGCCTCGGCGTGTGCACAAAATCAGCAGGTTTTGGGC
>NW_008705570.1:981496-986839 GCF_000186865.1 Aureococcus anophagefferens | reverse complement strand
GGCGGTGCCGCGTGCGACGCCCGACGGACGTCGCGGTGCGTGTGGTGTGGTTATGGGCGTGTGAGCGTGGTGAAAGGGGGCGAGCTCCTTCGAAGAGTTGCGACCGGCGAGTGAACTTGAAGCTTGTTGAGGGAGACATACGCCCTAGTCAGCAGTTGGGCATACAGCGCTCTCGTCGGCCCAGGACGGGCACGACTGAAGACCCGAGTCGTAGAACGCGTAGACCATGTTCGTCACCGACGACACGTTCCAGGCGCCGATGTCCTGGTCGAAGGCGTCGGCGTAGGAGAACATCGCGTACATGTTCGTCACCTTCGACACGTCCCAGTCGCCGATGTCCTGGTCGAAGGCGTCGGCGTAGGAGAACGTCGCGTACATGGTCGTCACCTTCGACACGTCCCAGGCGCCGATGGCCTGGTCGAAGGCGTCGGCGTAGGCAAACACGCCCCCCATGTTCCTCACCTTCGATGTGTCCCAGGCGCCGATGTCCGCGTTGAAGGCGGCGGCCTTGTCGAACGTCTGCTGCATGCTCGCCACCTTCGACACGTCCCAGGCGCCGATGTCCGCGTCGAAGGCGGAGGCTTCGTAGAACATCCACTGCATGTACGTCACCGAAGACACGTCCCAGTCGCCGATGGGCGCGTTGAAGGCGGAGGCGCTTTCAAACGTGCTGCCCATGCTCGTCACCTTCGACGTGTCCCAGGCGCCGATGTCCGCGTCGAAGGCGGAGGCGCGGTTGAACGCATTGCTCATGCTCGTCACCTTCGACACGTCCCAGGCGCCGATGGCCTGGTCGAAGGCGTCGGCATAGGCAAACATGCCCCCCATGTTCCTCACCTTCGACGTGTCCCAGGCGCCGATGTCCGCGTTGAAGGCGGCGGCCTTGTCGAACGTCTGCTGCATGCCCGCCACCTTCGACACGTCCCAGTCGCCGATGGGTTGATTGAAGGCGGCGGCGTCGTAGAACATCCACTGCGGGTTCGTCACCGCCGACACGTCCCAGTCGCCAATGGGCGCGTCGAAGGCGGTGGCGCCCCAGAACATCTCGCCCATGCTCGTCACCTTCGACACGTCCCAGGCGCCGATGTCCGCGTTGAAGGAGGAGGCCTCGTAGAACACGCCGTCCACGTCCGTCAGCTTCGACACGTCCCAGCCGCCGATGTCCTGGTTGAAGGCGGAGGCGCGGTCGAACGCACCGCTCATGCTCGTCACGGCCGACACGTCCCAGCCGCCGATGGCTTGGTTGAAGGCGTCAGCGCCGCAGAAGGTGCACTCCATGTCCGTCACCTTCGACACGTCCCAGGCGCCGATGTCCTGGTTGAAGGTGGAGGCGATCCCGAACGCGCCGCTCATGCTCGTCACCGACGACACGTCCCAGTCGCCGATGGGTTGGTCGAAGGCGTCGGCGTAGTTGAACGCCTCGTGCATGTACGTCACCGACGACACGTCCCAGGCGCCGATGTCCGCGTCGAAGGTGGAGGCGTGGCTGAACGCGTTGTTCATGTTCGTCACCTTCGACACATCCCAGGCGCCGATGTCCGCGTTGAAGGAGGAGGCGCGGCTGAACGTGCCGTCCATGTCCATCACCTTCGACACGTCCCAGGCGCCGATGTCCTCGTTGAAGGAGAAGGCCTCGTAGAACACGGCGTCCACGTCCGTCAGCTTCGACACGTCCCAGTCGCCGATGGGTTGGTCGAAGGCGGAGGCGCCGCTGAACGCGTAGTGCATGGCCGTCACCTTCGACACATCCCAGGCGCCGATCTCCCCGTCGAAGCGGGAGGCGCCGCTGAACGCGTAGTGCATGGCCGTCACCTTCGACACATCCCAGGCGCCGATGCCCCCCCTGTAAAAGGTGGAGGCCTTGTAGAACGCGTTGTTCATGTCCGTCACCTTCGACACATCCCAGGCGCCGATGTCCGCGTTGAAGGTGGAGGCCCCGCGGAACGCGTAGCTCATGTCCGTCACCTTCGACACGTCCCAGTCGCCGATGTCCGCGTTGAAGTCCTCGGCTGCGGCGAACGCGCCCCACAGGGTCGTCACCGCCGACGTGTCCCAGGCTCCGATGTCCTGGTTGAAGTCCTCGGCGAGGCCAAACGTGCGGGAGAACGTGGAGGACATGTCCGTCACCTTCGACACGTCCCAGTCGCCGATGTCCTGGTTGAAGGCGGAGGCATTGTAGAACGCGTTATTCATGTCCGTCACGCTCGACACGTCCCAGCCGCCAATGGCCTGGTTGAAGGCGGCGGCTTGGTAGAACAGGTTCTCCATGTCCGTCACCTTCGACACGTCCCACGCGCTGATATCCTCGTTGAACGTCATGTCCGCGAGCTCGCAGTCGTTGTAGTTCAGTTGACCGTCCATCCAGCCCCGCCGCACGCAGAACAGGAACGACATGTCCGTCACCTTGGACACGTCCCACTCGTCGATGGGGCCGTACTTGCCCTCGACGTCGCCCCTCGTCGGCCACTCGTCGATCCACTCGTCGACCGCGGCCTTGAGTTTGGAGAGGTCCTCCGGGAAGAAGGTTTTTTCAGTGCCGTCGCACCTGAAGCTTGTCGGGCACTCGAGGCACTCGTTGTTGTCGACGTACTTGAGGACGTCGCACTCCGTCGCGTTGGCGCCGTCGCACGTGTGGCCGGTCGGGCACTCGAGGCAGACGTTGCCGTCGACGTACTTGTCGACGGCGCACTTCGTCGCGTTGGCGCCGTCGCACGTGTAGCCGATCGGGCACTCGGGGCACTTGTTGTCGACGACGTACTTGTCGACGGCGCACTTCGTCGCGTTGGCGCCGTCGCACGTGTAGCCGGTCCGGCACTCGAGGCACTCGTTGCCGTCGACGTACTTGTCGACGGCGCACTTCGTCGCGTCGGCGCCGTCGCACGTGTGGCCGGTCGGGCACTCGCGGCAGGCTCGCCGGCAGCCGTCGAAGTACTCGTCCGCAGCGCACGTAAAAGCCGTCGGCGCGGCCGTCGGGGCCTCGAGCTTGGCCTTGAGCTCGGCGTTCTCGGCCTCGAGCGCGGCGTTCTTGGCCTCGAGCGCGGCGTTCTCGACCTCGGCCGCGTCGCAGGTCTCCTGGAGGGCCTCCGTCGCCTCCGCCCAGGTCGGGCAGGCGTCGCACGCTACGGGGCAGGCGTCGCGGGCCAAGACCTTGGACTTGGACTTCATCTTGCAGCGGTTCGCGGGCGCCTCGCCGACCCACGCGCAGGTCTTCCACTTCTTCTTGCCCTGGTACCACGTCGTCGAGTCCGCGCACGACGGCCCCTCGAGCGCGGCCTTCTCCTCCGCGCAGGTCTGCTTCTCCTCCGCGCAGGTCTGCTTCTCCTCCGCGAGAGTCTCCGCGCAGGTCTGCTTCTCCTCCGCGCAGGTCTGCTTCTCCTCCGCGCAGGTCTGCTTCTCCTCCGCGAGAGTCTCCTCCAGGTCCTGCTTCGCCTCCTCGCAGGTCGCCGGGCAGGTGTCGCAGGCCACGGGGCAGGCGTCGCTGGCCGTGACGCCGCCCTTGGACTTGATGTTGGCCTTGCAGCGGCTCGCGGGTTTCTGGGCGACCCACTCGCAGGTCTTCCACTTCTTCTCGCCCTGGTACCACGTCTCCGAGTCGATGCACGACTCCATCTCGTCCGTCGGCCCCGGCGTGGGCTCCGGCGTGGGCTCCGGCGCCGGGCAGGTGTCGCAGGCCACGGGGCAGGCTTCTTTGGCCTTGACGCCGCTCAAGGACTTGAACTTGTCCTTGCAGCGGTTCGCGGGTCTCGAGGCGACCCACGCGCAGGTCTGGCCCTCGGAGTCCCCTCGGTGCCACGTCGTCGAGTCCGCGCACGCGGAGTCGAAGGAGCCGCCGCCGGCGCTGACGGCGGAGCCGGCCTTCGCGACGACGGCCAGCGCGAGGAGCAGGGGCGCGTTCCGCTTCATCTTCGCGTGAACGTGTAGCTGGTACGGCGCGAAAGCCTGAGGGGGGGGCGCGAGAATAATGGTCTCGGTCGCGTAGCGCGAGGAGCGGGGCACGGCTAGGGAGGTTTCGGGGGCGCGCGGGGCTCGCCGTCGCGACGAAGGCGGTTCCTCGTCGGCGACCGACGCCTTCGCGATGAACCGCGAGGCCCCCGGGCCTCGCACTTTCCCGAGAGCCGAGGGCGTGCGCGCGCGGCCGCGCCCGCCTCGCCAAGGGCGGGCGACGAGGCCCCGGGCGCCGGCGCGGCGCGGGAACGTCTCGCTCGCCCGAGGTCGATCTTTCTATCGAGACGCGACAATCTACGGCGCCGCCGCTCTCAAATTTGTGTCGGGGGGAAGTGGGGGCTCGGGCGCGACGCCGATCGAAGTTTCGGGGCGGAACAAGTCGCGGGGCGCCGGCGGCGCGCTTAGAGTACGAGAGTTGTCACGGATATTCCGAGACACGACGTTTTGGCCTCGGAGCCGACGTTCTCGCGCCAGTCAGTTTGTTGAGGCGTCCCCCCTGGCTCCCTACGCCTCCCTTCGCTGTTCTCCCCCCCTCCGATTCCCCCCTGCGCCGCGGCTAAGGTTCTGGCATTTTTGTGGCTTGACGCCGCGCCGGCTCGCGGCCACACATCGACGACAACAGCCCCGCTTTAGGCGAGTACGCAGTCCTGGTTGCAGGTGCAGGGCCCGTCCTCCTCGGCGCCGCAGGGGTCCGCGCCGGGCTTCGGCGCGGGCTTCGCGGAGCGGAACGTGTTCACGCGCCTCGGCCAGGCCCACTGCGGCGGCGCGTCGGCGTCGACGTCGACGGCGACGAGCGTCCCCGCCGGCAGCGGCGGCGCGCCGGCGGCGGCGTTGCTCCGCCGCGCGACGTAGCGATCGCCGCCGACGTCCAAGACCAGCGACAGCGTCGCGTGGAGCGGCTGCGGGAGGCGCAGGTGGACGGCCGGCGCCGCGTCCGGGACAACGGCGCGCGCCTTCGACTTGTCCTTGGGCTCGAGGGGCGCCGCGCGCAACCGCGGGAGCGGCGCGAGCCGGGCCTCGAGGCGCCGGAGCTCCCAGCCGCCCCCGCCGGCGACGGTCCGCGACGCCACACTGGCGAACCCCGCGGCCTCGTAGAGCGCCGCCGCGGCGCCCGCGCCGCCCAGCGCGCGGCAAAAGACGGCGCGCTCGCCGCGCTCCGCCAGGGCCGCGAGCGCCGCGTCCAGGAGCGCCCGCCCGAGGCCCGCGCCGCGGCTCGCCGGCGCGACCGCGACGCACCGGAGCTCCGGCGGGTCGTCGCCCGTCGCGGCGGCGACGGCGGCGAAGCCCGCGACGGCGCCCCCGTCGTCGACGGCGACCCACGCGGATTCGCCGAGGGGATCCGCTAGGGACGCCGCGGACGCGAAGACGGTCGCCGCGGTCCTTCGCGCGTGGCGCGCG
>NW_008705570.1:880845-882006 GCF_000186865.1 Aureococcus anophagefferens | reverse complement strand
ACCGCCAGCGCTGGCAGCGCGCGCTCGACGCGGCGCTGTCGGGGGGGCGCGTCGCCGCGGCCGCGGCGCGGCCGGCGTCGTCGGCCTACCCGCGCCACGCGCGCAAGCCCGAGTGCGCGGCCGCCGCGGCGCCGGACTCGGACGACGACGCGACGCTCGGCGACGAGCCCTTCCCGGACGACGACCCCTTCGACGACGGCCTCCGGGCGACCATGGCGGCGACCTTCAAGCTCTACCCGGATCCCATCCCCGTGTAAGGTCAACGATGAGTTCCGTGTTTTTTTTAGAGGCGGTGGTAGCGGGTCCGGGAGTTGGCCTCCCAACCTCTCCCAGGCGGCTTACGCTCGGCTTGGCGAGCATCCACAAGGAGACCGATCGACCCGGCCCGCCCACAATTCGCCGCCGCAATTCGCCACCGCCCCGTCGACGATCGTTCGAGATGAAGCAAGAGTACGTCGAGAAACAGAAGGAGTACGAGGCCAAGAAGGCCCGGGCGAAAGCACTGCAGCTTCGACTGACCTGCACGATCTGCGGAGTGAAGCCGAAGACCTTGCTGAATTGCCCGTGCGGCACGACGCAGTAGCGCCCGGCGCCGACGCGCGCGATGGGGCCGGGGGTGGCCCGACGCGTCCCGTCACAGGTACTGCTCGACGGACTGTCAAAGAATCGACTGGCGCGATCGCGGGCACCGCAAGGCGTGCAAGAAGATTCGAGCCGAGCGCGCGGCGGAGGCGGCGCGGGCGGAAGCGCCGCCGTCCCCGCCGTCGCCCCCGGTCTACGGCCCCGCGCCGCGGTCGCACGCCGACGAGGTTCGCGCGCGCATCGCCGCGGAGCACGAGGCGGCTCGCGCGCGGCGCGAGGCGAACCCGGAGCCGGAGCCGACGTCGGCGCGTTTCGGGTCGCGGTGCCCGATCTGCCTCGAGGAGTGGGACGTGAATGATCCTTTCGTGCTTCGTATTTGTTGCTGTCGGAGAGTCTGCAAGCCGTGCATGGAAAAGATGGGCGTTGAGCCCTGTCCTCTCTGTCGGGCGCCACCTTACAGGACCAATGCGGCATACTTAGTGCACATCCGCCGCCACGTACAGAATGAAGTGCCGGAAGCTATCTATCATATGGGAAAGATGTATATGGATGGCGCGTTGGGCTGTGAGAGATCTGCAA
>NW_008705570.1:777043-880795 GCF_000186865.1 Aureococcus anophagefferens | reverse complement strand
TCGTCGGACGCCGCCGCCACGAGGTAGCGCCGCCGCGCGAGCGCGAGGCCCGCGGCGTCGTCGGCGGCCGCGGCGTCGCGGCCGCGGCACGCGGCGAAGGCCGCGGCCAGGTCGAGCGCGACGGCGCGGGCGAACGTCGCGCCGAGCGCCGCCGCGCGCACCGCTGGCGACGGCGCCGCGCTCGCGAGCGGCGCGCGCGACCGCGCGAAGCCCCGCGCGGCCGCGGCCGCGAGCGGCGACGCGCCGCCGGCGAGGGGCGCGACCTCGAGCCAGAGCGCGCGGCCCGGGAGCGCCTGTGCCCAGGCCTCCGCCGCGGCCGCGACGGCCGCCGGTGCGTAGCAGAGCGCGACCTCGGAGTAGACCAACGTCCGCCCCGGCCCGCGGCCCGCCGCGGCGTCGAGCGCGGCGGCGCCGCCGCCCGGGGGCACGGACGCGAGCGCGAGCCGCGCGTATTTCACGAAGACGCGGTCGCCGCCGTCGTCGGTCGCCTCGAGCTCGGCGCCGAGGAGCGCCTCGGTGAACGCGCAGGCCCGGAGCAGGTCGCGCTTCCGCCGCACGACGGGCGCCAAATCGACCTCGACGGCCGCGAGGTCCGGGTCCCTCTCGAGCAGCCGCAGCGCCTCGCCGTCGAGGCCCGCGCCGACGCCGACGAAGCGCGCGCCGGGCCCGAGGGCGACGAGCGCGGCGTCGAGCGCGCGCCGCGCGACGGTGACGCGCGCGCGGCAGAGGCCGAGCGCGAGCGGCGCCGGCCGCCGCGCGGTCCCCCGTCGATTCGACGCGGCGTAGAGCGCGGCGTCGAAGGGCGACGCGACGTCGGCGTCGAGGCCCTCGAGGCACGCCTTCGCCCGCAGCGACTCGTCCGCCGTCGCGCCCACGGGGTCCGGCGGCGGTGACGGTTTCGGTGGCGGCGGCGGCCGTGCGGCGCGAGGCTCCAGCGCCGCGAGCCGCTTCCGCTCGACCTTTGCTTCGCGCAAGCGCGCGATCTCGGCGTCGCTCGGCTTGCTCCGCCGCTCCTTGCGCGCCATCGAGGTGCGCCTGCTCAGTTTATATGCGACCTCTCGAGCGCCCCGAGCACCATCTGAGCCGATGCGACATCTCCATTCGAGCCAGAGGCAATTCCAACCCGCTCGCTGAAATGAAGGCAAGCTGCCGAATGAAACGCTTCGAGCAGCCCATGGTTGGCAACATCCCTCCCTAGAGACCGACGCGATGCCGGCCCCGCCGTCGTCTCCCGCCAGGAAGGAGCCGGGCTCCCCCAAGGCGCGCGCGTCGGCGCGGCGCTTCGGCAGCGGCCAGCGGACGCGGGCCCTCGGCAGCTCGCGGCCGCGCGCGTCCGGCGCGAATTGGAAGCGCCAGCCCAAGGACGAGGGCCAGGCGAGCGCCAAGGCCCTGCCGCCCATCGACCTCCACTCGCGGAGCGGCAAGCCCCGCGTGAAGATGCTCGGGCGGCCGAGCAGCCTGCACGTGCCCGGCGCGGTCGGCGCGCGCGCCGCCGTCGACCGCAAAGTCGTCGGCAACCTGAACAGCCGCGGCACGCGGTGGCTCGACGCGGCGACCGTGGGCCGCGTCAACGCCAAGCTCTTCATCCAGGCGCGCTACCAGTCCGAGAAGCAGAAGAAGGCCGTGCTCGACCGCGTCGCGAAGGGCGCGACGTTCCCGGTTTCTCGGCCGCGTTCCGCTCGTTTCGGCTGATTCTTGGACGAGCGATCATCCCCGGGAGCGATCTCGACGCGTGGATGCGTTTCCCGGAACGCGCGCGCGCGCGGAACACTCACGTTGAATCGCCCAGGTGCTCAACCGCGTCGCGAAGATGAACGAGGTCATCAAGACGTACCGCGAGCTCTTCAACGGCGACAGCGACAGCGACGACGACTCCGTCGAGGAGGCGCGCGAGGCGCGGCGCCACGCGAAGCAGGCCGGCGTCCCCGCGGGGCGCCTGGGCTTCGTCATGCCGAAAGGACACGGGCCGGGCGACTACGGCAAGCCGCTCGTCGAGGACCTCGGCGACTACCTGAAGCCGCTCGGCGACGAGGACTACGACACGCTCAAGGACTTCCTGCGGGCCTGGCGCAGTGCGGCCGTGGAGCAGCGCAACTTCGCCGCGTCGAGCCACCGCATGGCGACGCCGGAGAACGAGGGCTTCGCGGCGTACGGGGCCATGTCCGCGGAGGAGGCGGAGTTCTTCGAGCAGCCCGACAGCGTCATCAAGCTCGTCTTCGGCGCCTGGCGCGAGGACACGCTGAAGATCCGCGCGCGGCGGCTCCGGAAGCGCGAGAAGCACGTCGAGGCGCGCAAGGTCCACCGCCGTGCCGGAAACGACCGGCGGAACGGACCGGTCCAGCAAAACTTCAAACCTCTCTACCTCGGTCAAATCGAAGCCGTTTTGGCTGTTTTTTGGACGGATCGTTTTCTCTCGGCGAGTTCTTGACAGACAGCGAAAAAGTTATGTCGAAACCGCGCGAGTACATGCATATTGAAGTCGTTTTGAACATTTTTTTGCCTGCCAAGGTCCACCGGAAGCTCGCGCGCGAGATGCGCGCGGGCAAGCAGCCGGCCCGGGGCGCCTACCACGTCAACAAGGTGCTCGCCGGCGCGTCCGTCAAGGACCTCAAGGCGAGCCGCGTGACGCTCGCGTCCAAGGACGTCAAGGCGCTCTACGACTGGCGCGGCGCGGACGACGATTTGGACGCGCACCGGGGGCCCACGCTGCCGCGCGTGCGGTCGCGGTCCATCGCCCCGCTCAAGGCGCGGGACCACGACGTCGACCGCGCGCTCCGCCTCGCGGCGCCGCGCGCGCCGGGCGGCCGCCCGCTGCTCGAGTCGCCGCCGGCGAGCCGCGGCGCCGCGGCGCCCGCGAGCCCCGTGCGCCACACGCAGCAGCGGGCCCACGAGCGCCTCGCGGCGGCGGCGGAGAGGGAGCTCCGGGACGAGGCCGCGGCGGCGGCGGGGGAGGCGGGGGAGGCGCGGAGGCGCGCGAAGCGCCGGTCCCTGTCGGCGCGCGCGCGCGCGTCGGGCCCGGGCGCGTCGCCGACGCGCCTCGCGAAGATGCCGCCCGCGCCGGCCTTCGACCGCGGCGCCCCGGTCGACCGGCGCGGCGACGAGTACTCGGCGGCCGCGGACAGCGGCTGGTCCGGCGCGGCGGCGTCCGCCGCGCGCGCGATCCTCGAGGCGCCGGACGCGGCGCCGTCCGACGCGATCAGCGAGATCTCCTTCAACAACACGGACGCGGCGTCCGTGCGCACGGCGCAGCCGCCGACGCTGGAGCAGGCGGCGCTGGCGACCTACGCGTCGTCGCGCGTCGCCGTGCCCGCGCCGCCGCCGCGCGCGCGGCCGTTCGCGTGCTACGGGGGCGCGCCGTCGCCGAACGCGCGGCGCCGCAAGCCCCGGCGCTCCGTCGTCGACAACTTCGCCAAGTTCAGCCAGGCCATCGCGACCATGGGCAGCGTGGACGAGGACTGGGCCGCGGGCGCCGCGCGCGTCGGGCCCGGCGGCGACGACTCGCGCGACTCGGCCGCGGAGTACGACTCCACGGCCGGCGCCGCGTCGCTCTTCTCGTCGCTCTACTCGGCGGCGACGGCCCCGTCGACGTCGTCCTTCATCGCCGCCTGCTCGACGAAGGTCGTCGGCGTCGTCACCGCGAATCTGTTCGGGCCCACCATGCTCCAGGCCGCGGCGCTCTTCGGCGCCGCGCCGCCGGCGGCCGCGCCGGCCGCGGACCTCGGCGGCGGCGACCCGCCGTCCGTCGTCGCGCCCGTCGAGCCCGGCGGGAAACCCCGCGGCGGCCTCGCGCTCGCGGACCACCTCGTCCTCCTCTAGCGGGGGGGATCTTACCGGCCGAAGCGGAAGAAGTCCATCGCGTTCGCGATGGCGACGGCCTGGTCCAGGGGCGCGTTCTCGATGCCGTCCTTGCCCGCGGGCCGGCAGTAGAGGAGGCCCGGGTTCTTGCCGACGAGGTCGCCGGCCTGGGCCGCGTCGCCGTCGAAGCGCGCGGTCCACGCGTCGAAGGCCGCGCCGACGCGCGCCGCGTCCCAGCGCATGCTCTGGCCCGAGTTCCGCGCGACGACGAGCGCGGCGGCGTCGCCGCTCTTGGCCGCGAGCGCGCGGAAGTTGGCGCGCACCGTGGCCTCGTCCGCCGGCGACTTGACCTTGCAACACGCGACGGCGGCGTCCTCCTCGGGCGACGCGCGCAGGGCCGTGGGCGCGCGGCCGTGCAGCGGGGTCGGCGCGCGCGTGAACGCGTGCAGCGGGGCTACGCAAACAAAGAGGAGCGCGCACATCGCGCAATTTGTAGGCATCATGCTTGTCTGTAGTGGCAATTTTGTGGCAAAGCCGATGTTGCCGCTCGTGATGCGCTCGAGCTCGTGCTCGATGGCCGCAAGCTCGAACAGCTGAAAGCGCCGACGAGCTGCTGAGAGATGGCGGCGCGCACGAGCTGCTTGGGCCTCTGGCTCGTCGCGTCCTCGACGTCGGCGCTCACGAGGCGCGCCGCGCTCGGCAGCGGCGGCGCCGCGGCCTTGAGCGGCCGCGCGCTCGGCGGCGGCGGCGCCGCGGCGTCGAGCAGCCGCGTGCGGCGCTGCGCGGCGCCCGTGGGCTACTACGAGACGCGGCTCCGCCTCGACTGCGGCGTCGCGGTGCCCGCCGCCGTGTGGCTGCCCGGCGACGCGGCGGCGGACACCGGCGACGCGCCTCTCTACGACTACCGCATCTCCGTGGGCAAGCTCTTCCGCACGTTCCTCGGCGCGCCGCTCCCGGGCGCGCTCGGCTGGTCGTTCCCGCTGGCGCCGAGCGCGGGCGTCTTCGCGGCGGCGCCGTCCCGCGCGGCGGCGGCGCGCCCCGCGGTCGTGCTCGCGCACGGCTTCCTCGGGTCGCGCTCTGTGTGGAATTCAAATCTTCAACCCGACTTCAATGTGATCGTATGCGAAAGTTTCGACGCGAGGTTTTCGGCTGTGCTTCGAGAACTCGACGAGAGCAATCGATTCGTCCAAAAATCAGCCGAATCAACTTCGATTTGATCGAGCTAGAGAATTCTGAAGTTTGGTCAGGACCACCCAAACCAGTGGTTGAATTCCACACAGGTCCCGCTTCGACCTCGCGCTCTACGGCGAGGCGCTGGCGGCGCGGGGCGCCGTCGTCGTGTCGCCCGACTTCGACCAGTCGCTCACGGGCTCCTACGCGCCCGACCCCGGCGGCGGCAGCGACCGGTCGGCGATCGTCGCCGCGGCGCTCCGCCACGCGCGCGAAGACGCCGGCGCGACGGGCGCGGTCGGGTGCCTGGGCCACTCCATGGGCGCGGGCACGGCCATGCGGCTGCCCGGCGCGGCCGCGCGCGTCGCCATCGCGGGCTTCGCGGAGCCCGTCGACGACGCGCCCTGGCTCGCCGTCGCGTCCGCGAACGACGGGCCCGTGCCGCTGTCGCGCGTCGAGCCGCAGGTCGCGCGGTGCCGCGGCGTCGTCCGCGTCGGCGGCGACGTCGACGGGCCGTGGCCGCGGCGCGCGGCGCTCTTCCTCGAGGGCCCGGCCGCGCCGACGCACGTGTCCTACCTCGCGCCGGCGGTCAACGACGCCATGCAGACGTTCCTCGGCCCGCTCCTGCCGCTCGCGCGCGCGCTCAACGTCCCCGTGCTCGACTTCGACCGCTACGGCCTCGTGCGGGACGCGGAGCCGACGGCGGACAGGGTCGTGCCGGCGGCCGTCGGCTTCCTCGGGCACCACCTCGGCTTAACACGGACCTAGAGGTGGGACTTGGCCTCGGCCTGGAGCTTGAGGAGCGCGTCCTCGACGGCGGTCCGGGCCTTGTTGTGGTCCGCGGAGTTGAAGTGGACCATGTTCCGCGCGACGGGCAGCGCGCGCTCCGCGAAGGCCGCCGCCGTGGCCCACGCCTTTGCTTTCTTGTACGTGGCGATCGCGTCCATGAACGCCTTCTTCGCCTCCGCGTTCGCGGAGGCCGCGCGTTTGTAGCCGTAGGCGTCCGTGTTCGAGCCGAAGCGCGAGTTCGGCAGCGCCTTGGCGATGGCCTTGACCTTGCGGTCCAGATCCGCGACCACGGGCGCCACGTCGCCTTGGGACGGCAGGAGCGCCTCGACGGCGGCCCGGTCCTTCGCCGCGAGCTTGAGGACGACGTCGACGAGCTGGGCCTTGTCGAGGGGCGCGAGCCGCGACTCCAAGGCGCGCGTCGCCGGGTCCATGGACTTCTTGCTCGCCGCGCTCGCGGACGCCTTCGACGCCTGCGCGAAGGCGTCGAGGACGTAGCGCTTGATCTCCGCGCCGCTCGCGTAGCCGCCGCGCCAGCTCCGGGTCGTCGCCTGGCCGAGGAGGCCGTGGTAGATCTGCTTTTGAACGGTCTCGACCATGTCGGCCTTCTTGCCCTGCTTGGCGTCGAACTCCTCCTTCGGCAGCGCCGCGATGAACGCCTTGAGCGACGCGACGTCCCACGCGCGGACCGTGGCCATCATCGCCGCCGTCTCCGCGGCGGCGGCCTTGCGCAGGGCCGCGGCCTCGGCCTCCCGCTTCTTCGCCGCGGCCTCGGCCTCCTGCTTCTTCGCCGCGGCCTCGGCCTCGGCCTGCTTCTGCGCCGCGGCCTCGGCCTCGCCGCTGATGGGCAGCTTCTTGACCGGCTCCGCGGCCTCGTCGACGTGCGGCTTCTTGCTCGGCACCGCGTTCTCCAAGTCGAACTTGCGCTTCAGCGCGGCGACGTCGTCCTCGCTGCAGTTCTTCGGGTAGGAGAAGGAGCGCATCATCTCCGCCATCGTTGGGCAGCCCGGAGTCTTCGAATTTGCAAAAGCCAACGAACGTCAACGTCAAGTTCAATGAGTCAACGTCGCAGCGGCACCGCGACTCGATGACGCGTCCGAGGAAGTGTCCGAGGCCGCCGGCGGCGCCACACGGCTCCGGCTTAGGCACCCCCCCCGCTCAGTCGACCTTGCCCGAGGCCATCGCGCCGCGCAGGGGCGCGAGCAGCGCCTTGAGGTGGCGGCGCACGTCCGTGACCGCGGCGTCGCGCGCGGCCTCGAGCATCGCCGCGCGCCGCGCGAGCTTCTCCGCCGCGCCCGCGCCCTCCGGCGGCTCGTCGGCCGTCTCCGGCCCGGTGTCGCCGCCCTTGGCGAGCCGCGCCGCGGCCTCGGCCGTGAGGTTCGCCTGGAGGCCCAGGAGCTGCGCCCGCGCGAACGCCGCGTCCTCGTCCTGAACGTCGTTGAGCCACGCCTTCGTCGCGCGCTCCGTCCGCGCGACGTGGCGCAGGAGCGCCGCGACGCGCGCGAGCCGCACCGTGCAGGGCGCCGCCGCGCCCGCGAGGCCGCCGAGCGCCTTGCGCAGCGCGTCGCCGCCGAGGATGAGCGCGCGCGGGCTCGCGGACCGCTTCCGCGCGTAGCAGACCAGACCCAAACGCCCGCCCCAGAGCGACGCCTCGTCCGGGCACCGCGCGGCGAAGGCGTCGGACACGGCGACGTCGAAGACGACGGCGGCCCGGAGCACGAAGTCGCCGACGCGGTCCGCGTCCTGCGCGCAGAGGCACTGCAACAATCGGTGCAGGCGCCGCTCGATCTCGGCCGTCCTCGCCGTCGCCGGGAAGCGCCGCTCGCTCTCCGGCGCCAGCCGCCCGGCGACGGCGCAGAGCGACGAGAGCAAACCGGACCGGATCAGCCCCTCCGTCGGCGCCTGGCCCGGGTCGAACGTCGTCTCTAAATCCCCGGACTCCGACGCGAGCGCGTTCGTCGCGACGCCCGCGGACGCCTCGACGAGCGCCACGAGAGACCCGAGCAGGGCGTCCGCGTCCTCGGCGTCGCCGCCGTTGCCCGCCACGAGCGCGCGGCCCAGATCCGCGAGCGCGGGTAAGGCCCGCCGCGCCGCGTCCCGCAATATCGTCACCGCGTCCGCGTCCTTGCGCAGCGCCGGGTCCGACGCGAGCGACGCCAAGGCCAGCAGCGCCACGCCGCCGTCGGGCGACGACGCCGCGTGGGAGCCCGGCGGGTTGAGCGCGAGGCCGCCGAGCCCCGCGGCCAACGCTTTTCGCAGATGCGTTTTCGACGTGAAGAGGTCGCGCGCGAGGAAGACGTACTTGCCGTAGGCCTCCGCCGCCAGGGCCCCGAGCGCCTCCGGCGCGTCGGCCCGGGGCCGCAGCAGCCACGACGACGCGTGGCCGTCGCGCGCGAGCTTTGCGGCGGCGAAGACGTCCGCGACGTCGCCGTCGGCCCAGTCCGCGGCGCCGAGCGTGCCGTGGTCCGCGCCGTCGACGAGCACGGCGCAGTAGGCCGCGCACTCGGCGACGTTGGCCACGGGCTTGGCGGCGAAGATGTCCTCCGGGTCCGTCGTCGCGGGCTCGCCGTCGGAGTCGGAGTCGACGATCGCGTCCCACTTGCTGTAGTCGAAGGTGCCCGCGACCTTGGCGACGCCCGCCTCGACGCGCTTCGTCGTCGGCTTCGGCGCCGGCGGCGGCGCGAGGGCGACGGCGGCGGCGAAGCGCACGGCCGCGGGCCGGTCCATCTCGAGGAGCTTCCGGACGCAGTGCACGTTGAGCGCGAGCGCGACGTTCGCGGCGCCCGCGCCGCTCTTCTTGTCGCGCGCGAGGCACGCGATGCCGCGGGCCGCCCGCGCGGACACGCGGTGGTCCCCGCGCCAGGCGGGGGTCCGCAGCGCCGCGGCGAGCGCGCCGCAGTCGTCGGCCGTCGCGTCCGGAAAGTCGTAGCAGAACTGGCGGAGCACGCCCGCGGCGTCCGGCGGCGCCCGCTTCCGGTTCGGCGGCGCCTTCTTCTTCTCCTCGGCGCTCAGGCCCAGCGCCTGCGTGTCGTCGCGGTCGCGCAGGGCCGCGATGCAGGCCTTGACGAAGGCGTCGCGCTCCGCCTGCTCCTCCTTCGTCACCGGCCTCGTGTCCTTGGGCCATGGCTTCGCATCACCGGGCGGCGGCGGCGGCGCGTCGGCCGCGGCCTTGGTCTCGCCTTTCGGCGAATCCGCCATATCGTTCGCCGAGCTTTGCCGCGGGCCCACCTCGTGGAGCCTGCGGCGAGTTTGGTTGGCGACGCAGGTATGATGACGTTTACGGCTGGTGCAGCCCCCGGTAGCCGCTGGTGTTCAGCCGCGCCGCGCGGCGCGCCGGCGGCCGCCATGCCGCTCTGCTGCCCGCGGCGGCGCAGCGGATCTCGCCCCAGCTTCTCCCTCTTTCGCAAGCACAGCGATCCCGCAGAGAAGAAGGAGGAGGACGAGGAGGAGGAGGAGGAGGAGCGCGAGTGCTACGACTGCCCCGTGAACACGCACGAGGTGCGGAACCGCGAGCGCCTGCCGCGGCGATTCCGCCAGTACAAGCCGAAGCGCGTGACGAGCCTGCACCGGACCATCCAGCTCACGCGCTGCCTCGCGCTCTGCGGCATGCTGCTCGCCAAGGTCTCCATCTTCTTCGGCTTCGGCCTCGTGTTCTACTTCGCGGCCGTCGCCGCGTGCTTCGCCGTCGCGCGCTACGGCGCGGTCTACCTCCACCGCGTCCTGCCGTCGTGCCTCGTGGAGAACGGCGCGCCGACGCCGGAGGAGGCCGCGGCGGCCGCGGACGTCGGCTTCTTCGCGTTCGACTTCGCGGCCTCGTCCCTCGAGCACGAGTACGACGCCTTCGTCGAGAGCGTCGGCTTCGTCGCGACGGGCGGCCAGATCGACGCCATCTTCGGCGGTCGAGACGTCGACGCGGAGACGCTCACGCTCGACAAGATCCGCCTCTACAAGTGGGCGGGATTCGCGGACCGGTGGCCGCGGTCCGCGGCGCTCCTCGAGCGCCTCGGCGGCCTCGTCGTCGCGTTCGTGCTGTGGCTGCTGGACATGGACAAGCCCGCGGAGAAGCCCCACATCGTCCTCGACTCGACGCCGTCCGCGGCCGCGGCCGCCGAGGCCACTCGGCGCCTCCACGCCGTGAGCGTAAGATGGCAAAACTAGCGAGGGAGGCCGGCGCGCGACGACGCAAAGAAACGTCTCAAAATTTTCTAAGACCCGGCCTCGAGCGCGGCGACGCGGCCCCGGAGCTCGCCGTTCGCGGCTTCGAGCGCCGCGACGCGGGCCTCGAGCGTCGCCGTCGGCATTCCTTCCGACGGAGGCGCCCAGGCGTCGTCGACGCACGTGTAGCGGAAGAGCGCGAGGAGCGTGCCGTTGAGCGTCGCGCAGAAGCTGGCGAGCCGGTCCCGGGGGATTTGCCGGCGCCAGTCCTCGTCGAGGACGGCCTCGTGCTCCTTTTCCGCGACGGACGCCGCGTCCTTGGCGAAGAAGTAGCCCGTGCGATGGTGGAGCACGGCCTCGAGGTTGCCGCGTACTCCTTCCGTGACCGGCGGCACGTCGCAGCGCGCGGCCTCCGCGACGCGGAGGACGACGGCGACGGGGTCGCGGAGCACGTCCTCGTAGCGCACGAACATTGAGTTCGGCGCATCCAGATAGCTCCCGTAGTAGGCGCTCCAGACGTCGCCGAGGCCGCCGGCCACCGCGGGCTCCGGGTCGTGGACGATCTTCGGCCGCGCGTTTGGCTTCTGTTTCACGGGCCACGCGCAGGGCCCCTCGAGGACGCTGCGCCAGGCCATGGCCTTGACGACGCGGCCCTCATTGTCCTTGACGCCAACCTCGGCGCAGCAGCCCTTCTGCGGGCGCCGCGGGTCCGCGCAGAGGGGCCGGCGCCGCGTGCCGTTGCTCGCCGCCGGGCACGCGCAGCGGAGGTCGTAGCTCCGCGTCATCGTGCTCAGGGCCCAGGCCACGGGGTGGCGCACGACGACGAGATTCGCCTCGTTCCAGTTCGCCGCCACGAAGGCGTCGGTGCGCTCGCTGAAGAGCGGCGCGTGCTTCCACCGTTTTTTCCCGGAGCCGTCGACGAAGCCCGCGCTGTCGACGGTCGCCTCCGGGAAGCCCAGGCGCAGCAGGATCGACGACATGTAATTCGTGCCCGTGTTGAAGAGGCCGCGCACGCGCATGGCCCGCACGCCGGCGCGCATGAGCGCGTCGGCGCTCGCCTGGCCCTGGCCCTTCTTGACGTCGACGCCCGGGACCGGGCAGCGCGGCAGCGTCGCGGCGCTCCCGTTGCGCGGCAGCGTGCGCACGTCGAGCAGCTCGCCGACGTAGTCGCGGTGGGTAGTCGAGACTGTACCGACGAGCAGCAGTACCGCGATACATCGCCTCGTCACCATCACCGATGCCGGGGGCTGCGTTCCTGCAAGTTGCCGTTCAACATTTAGGCGAAGTCGGCCCAGGCCGGCGCGAGCTTCTCGTAGGCGAAGTCGAACGTGTCGGGCTGGCCGAGGTGGCTCGCGGAGAGGTCGAGCCGGAGGCCCGCGCCGTTGAAGGCCTCGGAGTTCGGCGAGCCCGACGCGTTGGACAGGTCGGAGACGACGGTGATGTCGGACCACTTGAACGTGGGCTGGCCCGCGTTCGTCGGCCCGTTGACGACGTAGGCCCCCAGGCCCGCCCGGAAGAGGGACGCGGACGAGACCTTGGAGTCGTAGCAGCCCGCGAGGGACGCCTTGCCCCGGTTGAGGTCGCCGCGGCTGCAGACCGCCATCCAGGGGTCGAGCGCGAACTCGTCGCCGCTCCCGTAGCCGTTGGAGCGCATGAGCGCCATCATGCCGTCGAGGGACAGCGCACTCCGGTGGTCGCGGCGGAGGATCTTCGCGCGCGGCGCCTGCTGGTACTCGTAGCCCGCCGCGTGGCCGCGCCGCGCGTCGAGGCTCGCGTAGCCGCTCCGGTCGTAGATCTCGGCGACGTAGGGCACGTTGTAGCTCGGGAAGTAGCCCCGCTCGAGCTCGGCCGTCGCGTCGACGGCCGCGACGAGGCCCGGCATCTGCTCGACGATTGTCAGCGCGCCGCGCTCGAGCGCCATGCCCGGCGCGAAGCGCTTCAGGTCCAGGACCTGGTACTGGTTGTTGTAGGTGCCCGAGTTGTGCGCGCCGTAGTACGCGGCCCACTCCGCGCCGTCCGTCGCTAAAACGTTCGCCGCGCGGATCCGCGCCCACGCCGGGAGGGAAAACGGCGTCGTCGCGTCGTAGACGCTCGCGTTGTAGATGCCGTTCGTCGTCTGGATGATGACGAGCTCCGTGTCTTGCACGAGGTAGAAGTCGTCGAGCGACGACAGCATGCCCGGGTACGACGAAAAGCTATAGGTCCGCGAGAAGTCGTACCACTCGAGGTCGTAGTGCTTGAAGACGCGGTTCATGTTCGAGTAGTGGAACCAGGACGAGTGGGCGAAGTAGATCTCGCTCAGATCGTCGGCGACGGTGAAGAGCGACGTGCAGCGGCCCTCGCGCTGGAGTTTCGCGCTCGCCTCGTCCGGCGGCGCGGCCGCAAAGTCCTCGCGCTCGCCGTCGTGGACGTAGGGCTTGATGTCGAAGAGGTCCCCGAGGTTGTTGATGAGGCTGACGGCCCAGGCCGGGTCGACGAGGGGCTCGACGCCCGCCATCTCGACGCCGAAGAGCACGCCCTCGTACTGGCGCCGCAGCAAGCGCACGAACCGCCAGAGGCGGTCGCCGTCGTCGGCGGTGGAGAGTCGCTCCTCGATCCACTTCTCCTGCGCCGCGAGGAAGCCGCGGACGCCCGGCGGCACGCTGCCGTCGCAGCGGACCTCGCACGCGAGGTTCTTGCCCGTCTCGACGATTTTTTGTGCCGTGAGGTAGCCCTCGAGCATGCCCGCCGCGAAGGCGCGGTCGCCCTCGGAGAAGTTGCCCGCCCCGCGCAGGGACCGCACGCGCAGCTCGCCGAAGCCCGACGCGTGCGCCGCGGCGGGGGAAAAAGACGCGGTGGCCGCGTAGCGGTCGTCGCCGCCGGCCGCCGGAGCCACGCGCCAGCCGCCGCCGGCGCCGCGCGTCGCGCCCCAGCGCGGCGGGGTCTGCGCGCCCGCGGCGAGAACCGGCGGCGCCGACGCGCCCCAGGCCGACGTCGACGCCACGACGACGGCGCAGACGCCCAGGGACGCCAGCGCGAAGCCGCGGACGAGGGCGCGCAGCTGGGACCGGCGCAGCGCCGCCGTCGCCGCCGCGAGCGCCTCGTCGTCGCCACGCTCGAGCATCGTCCGGTGGCGGGGAGGCGGCGTGGGCGGATGGCGGCCGCCGGATGTGGACTTGCAACGACGCTGGTGGTGGTGCGTCGAGGGCTGCTTCCGAGCGTCCCCAAGGTCAAGTTGAGGAGCGCGCCACAGTCCCGGCTCCCGGCATCAGCCAAATCGATGTCCGCGCGACAGATCGACGAGTGGACGTCGACGGCTCGGCCGCCCGCCCCCCCGACGCGCCCCGACGCGGACGAGGCCGAGGCGGAGGACGCGCCGATGCTCAAGACCTTCGAGGGCCGGGGATCGTCGACGACCCGGGACCTCACGGCGAAGCAGTACCGGGCCCGCACGGCGCTCCTCCGGACCCTGGCCTGCGCCGTCGCGACGCTCGTCGTCGTCGGGAAGGCGGGCGGCGTGCTCGTCGCGCGGGGCCAGGACCTAAAATCCGCGCGCGTCGCGAAAACGAAAGACGTCTGCGGCCCCGCCGACGGCTCGCGACGCTCGTCGAGTGCCGCTACGACGGGTCGAGCTTCCTCGACGTCGACGCCGTGCGCAGCTACTTTGAACGGAACGGCGTCGGCGAGCGCGCGGCCCTGACGACCTACGTGCCGCAGAGCTACGTCGTCACGTACGACCCGGACCTCGTGCGCCACCGCTCGGGAAAAGTCGCGTTCGCGCTCTACCTGCCCATGAACAACAAGATGTACGAGGTGTCGCCCCACGACCAGCTTTATAATGACGACATCAACCTCAACGGCACCTACGCGACCTTCCTCGTCGTCGCGGCGTGGGACGGCGCGATCCTCGCGGCGCGTCCGGTGACGGATCTCGACGGCCGCGGCATGACGCGCTTCGACGCCGTCAAGCTCGCGGACCCGGACACGGTGCTCGCCTGCTCGAACGTCGGCGCGACGGAGGAGGGCTACGTCTACGCGTGGAAGTGGCGCTCGGACGACGCGCCGGCGCGCCTGAACGATTTGCTGAGCGCGTCGTCGCACGACGTCCAGCTCGCCGTCGACGGCGCCTACTACTGGCAGCCCCAGTACGTGTCCGTCGCGAAGCGCCGCGTCGACACCGGCGAGACCGTGGCGGTCTACGACGTGTGCCCGGACCCGGGGGGCATGAACCACGCGCAGTTAGTCGACGACGACGCGAGGGCGCTCGTGAGCTGCCGCTACGACGACAGCGTGGTCCTCTACGACGTCGCGAACGAGGAGACGATCTGGCGCGCCGGCGGCGCCGACGCGACGCTGGCGATCGTCGACGCGCGCGGCGACCCGGAGGCCTGGTCCGGCCAGCACAACGCGGAGCTCTTCGGCGACGCCGTCTACCTGTTCGACAACGCGATCCGCTGCGACGACTGCGACGACGCGGAGGCCGCGGACTGCGACGAGAGCTGCGTCGGCGTGCCGTCGCGGATCCTGCGCTTCCGGGTCGACGGCTCCGACGACGCGGTCGTCGACTGGGTCTGGGAGATCCCCCTGGACTACCCCTACGGCTACTCGAAGATCTTCGGGGATGCGGATGTACTCCCGAGCGGCAACGTGCTCGCGTCCTGGTGGGCCGGGGCGCTGAAGCCGTCCATCGGCGCGACGGCGGACCTCGCGTTCGTCGAAGTCACGCCGGCGAAGGAGGTCGCGTGGTCGATGGCCTTCGCCAACAGCGGCGACACGGTCGGCGGGCCCTGCACCGTCGACGCGGACCCGGGCTGCGAGCGGAGCCAGACGCGGGGCTGGAAGGCCTACAGCGTCGAGCGCTTCTACGACGGGCCGCTCGTCTACGACGCGGCGCTGAAAGACGGCGCCTTACAATTCACGGCCCACGCCGCCCTCAAGCTCCAGCGGGCGAGCGCGGGGACCTGGACGCTCCTCGACGACGACGGCGCGGCGCTCTCCTCGGGGGACTTCTCCTTCGCGAAGCAGCACCTCGCGACGCGCGTGCGCCTCGGCGCGCCCGCGGCGTCGGCCCACTCCCTCGGCGCGACGACGGTCCGCGTCGCCGACGAGTGGGGCCAGGCCACCGACGCGCGCCTCCAGGACAGCGGCGTGTCCTAAGGCGGCGCACGGCGTCTTAACTCGCGCGATCAGAGCTTGGGAACAAATGACCCCACCACGTTGCGGTAGAGGGGGCTCGTCTTGGGCCAGGTGCGGTCCGGCGACTTGGCCGACACCTGCCAGAGGCGGCCCTTGTGGACGCAGAGCGACAACAGCTCGTGCATCTTGTCGTCCGACGTGAATTCGTAGTCGTAGAAGACGATGCCGTCGCTGGTCCGCGCGCGGCTCGCGTTGATGGCGCCGCGCGAGCCGGAGAGCTTGGCGCCGAGCTTGGCGACGTCGGCGAGGCCCTGGATCGTCGGCGCGCCGCCGTAGGAGGACGTCGTGACCGTGATGGCGTCGACGGGCGAGACGACGTCGACCCAGCGGAAGTCGTAGGCGCCGGCCTCGCCCTCGAACTGGTTCCAGATCGACGGCTTCATGATCCGGAAGCCCCGGTTCACGTCCGCGAACTTCTCGAGGAGGCCGCCCATCTTCGTCGTCGCCGGCTTGATGTCGAGCACCTCGTCCTCGGCGAACGCCGGCAAAGCGATCGTCGCCGCGGCGGCGGCGGCGTAGTGGGACGCCTGCTGCATGAGGCCGCGGCGGCTCGTCTGGGACGGCGCGAGGGCCGCGGCGCCCGCGAGGAGCAGCGAGAGGACTCTGACTGCCATCGCGTCCTATTTCAAGGAGCTGACTCCAGATCGCGGCGCGCCGCGCTGCACGGGCGCTCGGACTTGCGCGCGCTCAGCAGGCCTCCTGAAGGCTCCCGGCGCTCGCGACCACTGCCCGGCGCTACTCCCGCCCGCAAAAAGAAAAGATCTCCGCCCTTAGCAACCACCCCCACAAAAAAATACCTCTCAGGGCGCGCCGTCCGGGGGGCCGTCGAGCTGCAGCAGCTCGACGACGTCCTTGAGCCCGCGGTTCTCGACGAGCCACTTCGCGAAGCACGCGCGCGTCGTCGCCTCGAGCGCGTCGCGCTGCGCCGGCCCGAGGTCCGCGTCGGCGATCTTCCGCCGCACCTCCGCCGCGCGCGCGTCGCGCGCGTCGACGGCCGCGGCGTACTCCGCCGGCAGTCCGAAGGGCACGCGAGGGGCTCCGCCGTCGCCCGCGCCGCGCCGCGGGCCCCGGACGACGTCGAACTCCGCCGGCGGCACGGGCAGCGCGTCCGGCGCCGTGTGGGAGGCGAAGGGCGCCTTGGCGACGGCGGAGACGAGCAGCGGGTGGCGCCAGAGGTTCGCGTCGCCGCCGTCCAACCCCGCGGCGGCGACGTCCCTCTCCAGCCCCGGGTAGCACAAACCGAAGGGCCCGACGCGGCAGGACCGCGCGTCGCCCGCGAGCAGGATCGGCGCCGGCGTGTAGGCCAGCACGTCGCAGCCGAGGCAGTTGCGGAGGACCACGCGGCCCGCAGCCGCGACGATTTTTACCCGCTCGCAGGCCACGGCCCGGAGCACCGTCGCGCAGGCCCCCACGACGACGACGCAGTCGACGCAGCCCACGACGGAGCACACCGTCACGTCCGCCAGCACGTAGACCCGCGAGTCGCGGCAGTTGTGGACCGCGCACGTCGTCTGCTCCGAGCCGCCGCCGCCGCGCCGCTCGACGACGCGCGTGCACCGCTTCGCGTCGCAGACGTGGACCGTCGTGGCGCCCGGCGCGATCGTCACGGCCCCGGACCGCGCCGTGCGGCCCGGCGACCCGGCGTGCTCCGACCACTTGTCCCGGGGCGACATCGACGGCGCGTCGCCGTCGGAAGCGACCGTCGCCGCGAGCCACGCGGCGACGTCGTCGATGGACGCGGCCCCTAACCCATCGAAGAGCTCCGCCGGCGCGGCGTCGGCGACGCTCGCGTGGGCGTCGCTCACCAGCAGGAAGTCGAGCGCGGCGAGGTCGCCGCGCGCGAGCGTCCCCGGCGGATGCGTCGCGGCGTCGTCCGCGGACCGCGCGGCGATGCGCGCCAGATCCCGCGCCGCGGCGCGCGCCCAGGCCACGTGGCGCGCCTCGGCGCCCGCGTGGGCGTGGACGCTCAGCTCCAGCGACGGCGCGTCCGCGGCCGCGCGCGGCGAAGCGGGCGGGCTCGTCGGCGGCGGCGACGGCGCGCCGTCGTCGGACGCGTCGGACGACTTGCGCGGCGGGCTCGCGGGGCCGGGGAACCGCTCCTCGAAGGACGACGCCGGCGCGTCGCCGACGGCGTCGTCGTGGCGGCAGTGGACCAGCGTGAAGAGCGCTAAATCCGTCGCGCGCACGGCCGCGGCCAGGCCCCGCGCGCCGCCGCCGCGGCCTCCTAATAACGCCACGAGCTCCCAGACGAGGCGCGCCGACGGCTCGGGCCAGGCGAGCGCGTGCCACGACGCCGAGATCCACGTCCCGTAGCGCGCGAGGCCCGGCTCGCGCAGGGACCGGCCCTCGGCCCGCAGCTGCTGGAGCACGCGGAAGGCGTCGTCGGCGGCCAGGGGCGGCGCGTGGCGCTCCGGCGCGTCCTGCATCGTCAGCGGGAGGCTCGCCGCCACGACCTCGGGCCGCAGCGTGAGCGTCGCCATGCTCCGCTTTGAAAAGAGCTAGCTTGTGGAGATTTGGGTGCGGCCAAAGTTGAGCGAACGCCATTTCTACCGTGCAAACTTCGGTCTTCGATCGGCCTCCAGCGCATCGTGCCCGGAACGCGTTCACCGAAGACCCGCCACCAGCCGCAAACCAGTACACTCGCACGATGCAGATTTTTGTCAAGACTCTCACCGGTCCGTGGCCCGCCCGCGCCCTCCCCCGCGCCCCGCGCCCCGCCCCCCACGGCGCGGGGCGCCCCGCCCCACAGCGGCGCCCCGCGGGGCAGCCCCGCCCCGCGGCCTTTTCAAATTCGGCTGGGGGGGCTCCCCCGGGGCTGCCCCCGCCGCCCGCCCCCGCTGCCCCCCCGCCCCCCGCGGGCAGCCCCCCGCCGCGCGGAGCACGAGCCCCAACATTGACCCCGTCCGTTCTCGTAGGCAAGACCATCACGCTCGACGTCGAGCCCAGCGACACCATCGACAACGTGAAGCAGAAGATCCAGGACAAGGAGGGCATCCCCCCGGACCAGCAGCGCCTCATCTTCGCGGGCAAGCAGCTCGAGGACGGCCGCACGCTCTCGGACTACAACATCCAGAAGGAGAGCACGCTCCACCTCGTCCTCCGCCTCCGCGGCGGCATGCAGATCTTCGTCAAGACCCTCACGGGCAAGACGATCACGCTCGACGTCGAGCCCTCGGACACGATCGACAACGTGAAGCAGAAGATCCAGGACAAGGAGGGCATCCCCCCGGACCAGCAGCGCCTCATCTTCGCGGGCAAGCAGCTCGAGGACGGCCGCACGCTCAGCGACTACAACATCCAGAAGGAGTCGACGCTCCACCTCGTCCTCCGCCTCCGCGGCGGCATGCAGATCTTCGTCAAGACCCTCACGGGCAAGACGATCACGCTCGACGTCGAGCCCTCGGACACGATCGACAACGTGAAGCAGAAGATCCAGGACAAGGAGGGCATCCCCCCGGACCAGCAGCGCCTCATCTTCGCGGGCAAGCAGCTCGAGGACGGCCGCACGCTCAGCGACTACAACATCCAGAAGGAGTCGACGCTCCACCTCGTCCTCCGCCTCCGCGGCGGCATGCAGATCTTCGTCAAGACCCTCACGGGCAAGACGATCACGCTCGACGTCGAGCCCTCGGACACGATCGACAACGTGAAGCAGAAGATCCAGGACAAGGAGGGCATCCCCCCGGACCAGCAGCGCCTCATCTTCGCGGGCAAGCAGCTCGAGGACGGCCGCACGCTCAGCGACTACAACATCCAGAAGGAGTCGACGCTCCACCTCGTCCTCCGCCTCCGCGGCGGCAACTGAGGAGCTCGCGTCCGACGCGGTCTCCCCAGAAGCCTCCGCGCCTCCCGCGTCGCGCGCCGCTGTGCATAGAAAGTAACTGACGTTGCGATCTGAAGTGTACCACCGCATGACTCCGATGATGGCGAATTGGATGAATTTAGGACCGGAGCGTGAGGCGCCAGCGCGCGACGACGCCGCCGACGACGAGGATGGCGAGGGCCTCGGCGGCGAGGATGGCGAGGTTGCGTTTGAGGTGGCCCCGGTGCACGTCGAAGTAGGCGAGGACGTCCGCCGCCGCCGGGTCGGACCGCGGCAGCGCGAGGCACGTCGCGGCCTCGATGCTGTAGCGCGCGGGGATGGCGTCGTAGATGAAGAGGAGGAAGGGCTTGATGCGCGCCCTGGGCACGAGGACGCCCGCGAACATGAGGATCGACGCCGTGACCTGGGCAGGAAAAGGGTGCGACATGCCCAACTTCAAAGGCTCCTATCTCGGTCGGTTTCCGCTCGTTTCGGCTGATTTTTGGACGAGCGATCATCTCTCGGAGCGCTCTCGAAGCGTGGGTGCTGTTTCCGAAACGCGCGCGCGCGGAACACTCACGTTGAAGCGACGTTGAATCACCCTTGTCCTGCCCTGGCCGTGACGGGCTCCGTGCGCTGCGCGGCCGCGACCGGGTCCGGCGACAGCAGCCCGATGAGGCCGCCCATGGTCACGTAGAAGGCCGCCGTCAGCGCGCTCAGCAGCGTCGCGTAGGCCAACCCGCGCCGCGGCAGGCCCATGAGCGTCCACCAGATGGGCGTCTGCGCGACCGCGACCAAACACGCCGCGGCAACTCCCAGCGCCGCGCGCGCGGCCCAGTAGGCCTCGGCGGCGTAGGCGCCGTTCTTGTACTCGCGGAGCACCAGATCCCGCTCCAGGGGGATGTTCAGCACGACGCCGAGCATCGTCAGGATCGACAGCCCGAGCACGCCCATGGCGACGCCCGACACCGCCCAGATCGACACGCCCGCGTCGTAGAAGACCAGCCCCACGAGCACCGCGACGAGGCACGGCGGCACGAGGAACTCCAGGCCTTGATCCTGGTCCACGCAGAACACGTAGGCCGACCGCTCGAAGAGTATGGTGAATTGCTCCCAGAACGACGCGCCGTAGCCGGGCGCGAGAAACGGGAGGCTGTGCTTCTCCTCGCACGCGCCCGCGCGCGCGAGGGGCGTCGTCTTCAGCCCGCGCCGCGCCCGGTCCCAGGCGTCGCCCCAGACGTCGCCGCCCTCCGTCGCGAGCGCGACCATGAAGAAGTCCGCGGGGTTCTCGGCCTCCGGGACGGGACGCCCCGCGGACCTCAGAAACGGCGCGAGGGACGCGGGCGGCCCCTCGAAGGCGACGCGCCCGTCGCAGAGGGCTAACGTTCGCGGGAAGGCGGCGAGCACGGCCCACTGGGGCTGGTGGATCGTGCAGAGCACCGTCCGCCCGCCGTTGAAGCCCAGCGACCGCAGCAGGGAAGCCACGCGACACGCCGCCTCCGCGTCGAGGCCCGTCGTCGGCTCGTCCAGAATCATGACGGGCCGCGACGCCAGCAGGTCCATGCCGATGGACACGCGCTTCCGCTGGCCGCCGGAGACGCCGAGCCTGCCCCGGCCGCCGACGGCGACGTCCGCGCAGGAGCCCAGATCCAGCGCCACGAGGACGTCCTCGGCGCGCTGGAGCCGCTCGTGGCGGCTCGCGCAGGACCCGCAGCGCAGCCGCGCCGTGTAGTGGAGCGTCTGGCGCGGCGTCAGCTCCGGGATGAGCGCGTCCGCCTGCGGCGTCAGCGTCGCCAGCAGCTTGAACCGCTCCGCGTCGAGCGGCCGGCCGTTGACGTCGACGTCGCCGGCGACGTCGCCGTCGACGCGGCCGCAGAGGGTCTCCAGGAGCGTCGTCTTCCCCGCGCCGCTCGGCCCCAAGACCGCCGTCGCCGCGCCCGGGTGGAACGCGCACGACACGCGGCGCAGCGTCGCCGCGCCGTTCCTCCGCGTGCACGTCACGTCGCGCAGCACCACGGACACGGGCGGCACGTCGTCGTCGAGGGCGCCGTAGACCTCGTCGTCGTCCGGGAGCGCCCCGGCGAGGAGCGGCGTCGTCGTCGTCTCCAAAGTTTTTTGGGGCTCGAGCGCCTTCGCGAACGCGAGCGTCTTCGCGAGCTGCGGGTGCGACGTGAGCGCCGCCGGCGCCGCCGGCGCCGCGGGCGCGAGGCTCGACACGGGCGCGTCGGCCATGGCGAGGCGCGCGTGCGTCGCGAAGAAGCCCAGGACGACCAACGCGACCAGGATCGCTCCGAGCGCGAGGAAGCATCTCGCTTGATCCGCCTCCCGCACGTCGAAGAGGTCGGCGTCGAAGACGACGCGCCGGCCCTTGTCCGTCTTCGTCAGGGCCGCGCCGAAGAGGAGCTTGAGCACGTAGGCGAGCGGGTTGGGCACCTGGAGCCACGCGACGCCCGGCCGCAACAGCGTCCGCGGCGGGAGGAACCCCGACGTCAGGAGCATCAACACCATGAGCGCCGGCACGGCCTTGACGGACACGAGCGCCGACGGGAGCACCGTGCCCAGGATCAGGCCCACGACCATGAAGACGACGAGCCCGAGGAACGACGCCGCGAACCACGCGAGCGGCCGCGCGTCGGGCGCGCTCGGCAGCGCGAGGCTCGGGTAGAAGATGGCCATAGACAACGCGGCCAGCACGAGGGCGCTCAACGCCGCCGTCGTCACGCGCGCGAGCCAGTAGGCGCCGCTCCCGAAGACGCCGTTGCGGTACTCGCGAACCGTCGCCGCGCGCTCGAGCGGCATGACGACGACGAGGGGCAGCGTCGCCGCCTGGTAGAGCACCAATGCGAAGAACAGGATCCCGTTGGCCTTGGCCACGGACGGCGGCGCGCCGAAGAGCTGCAGCGCCAGAAAGGCCACGGAGAACGCCGTGAGCGCGAGCGACGTCGGCCCCTGGGACGGGTCCGCGACGTAGCAATGGAGCGACCGCAGCAGCAGGACCTTGTACTGCTCGACGAAGCTCGCGGCGTAGGCCGGCACGCAGAGTCGCGCCGTGCCGTCGCCGCGCTTGCTCGGGAGCGGCGCCGGCGCGGGCTCGTCGCCGTCCGCGGCCCACGCGCGCGCCCAGGCCCGCGAGCCGTCCGCGGCGAGCCGGGCCAGCGCGAAGTCCGCCGGGTTCGCGCCGGCGGGGCAGGGCGCGCCGTGGTCCGCGAGGTAGGGCCCGAGCTGCGCGGGCCGCCCCGCGAAGGCGACGCGGCCCTGGACGCCCAAGACGACGACGCGCCGGCACGTCGACAGCGCCGCGAAGGAGGGCTGGTGGACGACGGCGACGACGTTGCGCCGCTGCGCCTGCGCCACGTCCGCGAAGGTCTTGAGCAGGGCGAGCGCCGCGTGCGCGTCGAGGCCCGACGTCGGCTCGTCCATGAGCAGCACGGGCCGCTCCGCGAGCAATTCGAGCGCCGCGCCCGCGCGGCGCCGCTCGCCGCCGGAGACGCGCGAGAGGGCCGCGTTGGCCACCTTGGCGAGGCCCAGGCTCCTCAGGGCGCTCGACGCCGCGGCGAACTTCTTCGCGCGCGACCACCGCCGCGGGCTCCGGAGGAGCGCGCCGTAGAAGAGCGCGTGGCGCACCTGGGCGGGAAAAGGGTGATTCAACGTCGCTTCAACGTGCGTGTTCCGCGCGCGCGCGTGCCGGAAAAATCATCCACGCTTCGAGACCGTTCCGAGAGATGATCGCTCGTCCAAAAGTCAGCCGAAACGAGTGGAAAACGGCCGAGAGATGAGCCTTTGAAGCTGGGCATGTCGCGCCCTTTTCCCGCCCTGGTGGCGGACCGTCAGCGCGCCGTGCACGAAGTCGTCCTGGGGCAGCGTGCTCGACGCGAAGCGCTGCTCCGCCGCGCTCGGCGCGACGCCGTTGAGGCGCAGCGCGCCGCCGACGTTTCCGCCCGCGTGGCCGCCGAGCACCGACAGGAGCGTCGACTTGCCCGCGCCGGACGGGCCGAGCACGGCCGCGCTCTGGCCGTGGTCGAAGCGCGCCGTGACGCCGTCGAGCAGCCGCGTCCCGTCGACGTCGTAGGTCAGCCCCCAGAGCGCGATCTCCACGGGCTCGAAGGTCGACTGGGGCGCGAGCGCCAGCGGCGCCTCCGTGTCGGCGAAGGAGCGGCGCATCGTCGGGCAGCCCCGCTCGAGGCGCGGGCAGCCCCCGGTGCTGTGGGCCTAGCTGGCGCTGTGTTGGCGTGGGCAGCCCCTGGTGCTGCGGGCCCCGCCCACGGGAATGCGACGGCGCGCCGAGAAAAGTGGGCCGAGAATCGATTGCATCACACAAGGGGCATCGGATTTTGCAGCTGTCGCTGAACAGCACTGGTCGGCAAATGTGCGCGCGCATTGACTGCTAGACGCGCGCTCAGCCTCATCGAATCCCCGCGCGCCGTCGCGAGCTTCGAGCCCCAGCGGACCAGCACCACTTCGCACCGTCGCAAAAAAAGCGGACGGGCGCGAACGCGAAACGACCGCCATGTCCTCGACGCGCCGCGCCGGCGACCGCGGCGACTCCAAGCGCGACAAGGAGGTCCCGAAGCAGGTCGACGACGTCGAGCAATGGACGTCCGTGGCCAACAAGCTCGACATCGACGACGCGACGGCGACGGCGACGGAGAAGGCGCTCCTGAGCGACGCGCTCGCGGCGGTGAAAAAACAAGCGGCCGAGCTCGACGAGACGCGCTGGCTCTACGAGGACATGCCCGCGACGCCCGAGGCCCTCGAGGCATCCGCGGGGCTGTGACGCGACGCCGCGCGTAATAAATAGATCACCCCACACGGCGCCTCGCCGCGGCCCGGCCCGCGCCGCCAGTCTCGGCGGAAACCCCATAGTTACCCCGGCGGCTCCTCGCGCTCGAAGGGGTCATGGTTCGCCAAGTCGCGCCAGATCGTCGATCCGCCGAGGACGTCGTCGAGGGCCGCGGCCGCCGCCGCGTGGCCCCGGAGCGCCGCGGCGCGCCAGCGCGCCGCGGCCTCGTCGTCGTCGCCGCGGTCCTCGGCCAGCGAGCCGAGGCGCGCGAGCGCGTTCGCGTGGCCCAGGCCCGCGGCGGCGGCGTAGAGCGGCTCCGGGTCGCCGCTCGCCGCGGCGCTCGCGAAGAGCACGTCCGGGTCCGTGGCGTCGGCGTCCGCCTCGGCGTGGAACCAGAACACGAGGGACGTCCGCGTCCCGTCGTCGACGTCCGCGACGCCGTGGAGCAGGACCGCGTCGTGGACGAGCGCGTCGCGGCCCGCGAAGACCGCGCGCCGCCGGCTGGACACGTGCGGGCCCGACTGGACGAAGTAGTGCCCGGAATGGGCGTCCGGCGCCAAGTCCACGACGGCCGTCGCCGCCGCGAAGGCGTCGAAGTGGGGCTTGAGCCGCGCGCGGTCCCGCGCGCCGTAGACGCGCAGAAACGCCGAGACCTCCGCGCCCGCGAAGCCCGCGCGCGCCGCGACGCCGCGGCCGGCGGCGAGCGCCCGGGCGCCGAGCGTCGGTTCCAGGACGACGTCGCGGTCGACGAGGAGCGCGTGGCGCTCCGGCAGGCCGTCGACGGAGTCCTCGTCGTCCGAGTAGTCGAGGTCCGGCGCGCGGCGGCGGAAGGCGTCGGCGTCGGCCTCCGAGAGCGCGCCGTTTACGTAGAAGCACCGCCTCGCGTGGCCGCTCGGCGTCGCGAGCGGCCCCGGCGCCAGCGGCCAGGTGCGCCGCAGACCCAGCAGCCGGAGCGCGTCGCGGGCCGGCCGGGAACCGGCCATCGCGAGCTCCGTGAGCCGCGCCGGCGCGACGTGCGCGTCGAGCGCGAGCGCGTCGTCGTCGTCGTCCTCGACGAAGCCCAGCCTTTCGAGCGCGACGCGCGCCGCCGTGTCGCAGCGGGGCCCGTCGCGCAGCGATGTCGCCCTCTGGTGCGGCGGCACGGCGCGCAGCGTCGTCGCCTCGGTCTCCACCTCGAGGTAGGCCACCAGGAGCTCCAGAGCGAGGGGCACGGCGCCCTTCAGCTGCTGGTTCTGTTCCACGCCGGGCTCGCAGGAGTCGCCGAGCCAGAGGTCGAAGCGGCCGTCCCGCTCGACGAGCGCGCCGGCCGCGAGCAGCGCGCCGTCGTCCGTCGCCCAGAGCGACCGCGCGCAGCGCTCGCCGGGCTCGAGGTTCTCGTCGTCGTCGACGAACCAAGCCGGGGCTTCGGCGATCTCCACGGCGGCGCGCCGGAGGGTTGGGCGTCTTTCGTGGTGCCGCCGGAGGCACGGCCGTCCTTGGTGGTGCCCGGGCAGCCAGAGCAGCGCGAGGCCGCGCATGCCGTAATTGCCACTAACCTTGATGGCTTTTGTGGGCTCTCTACCGTGCAGCGCTGGCCCGCCGCTCTGCGAATCGTGTTGCACCAAGTTGGTGCACCGCTGCGAGCGTTCTATAAGCTGTCTGCAGCTCGGCCACGCGAGTTCGACGGCTACCTCATCGCGTCACCATCGGGCCAAAGCACTGCATCATGACGAGACGGTGACGATGTTGACGCTTGCCGAAGCGCAGGTGTGGACGACGTGAGGTCGACTTTTCGGCGCCCACCATGAGCGGCATGGTCAAGCGATCGGCGGGGAAGCAGATGGGCCTCTTCCGCACGCTCGCGCGCGAGGAGCAGAAGAAGCTGCAGGCCCTCAAGGCCGGCGACGGCGACGCCAAGGCCATCGCCGAGAGCGAGAAGCGCCTGCGCCAATTGACCGAGAAGATGGCCAAGCTCGGCAACACGCCCGACGCCACGGCGGAAGAAGAAGCGGAGGCCAGTCAGCAGGCGCGGCGCGAGTCGCACGTCCGCCGCCAGGCCGAGGTCCACCTCAGCGACAACATGACCGAGGAGGAGCTCAAGGCCTGGCGCCAGCGCCGCGAGGACGAGAACGTCGCCGCGGGCGCGCCGAAGAACAGCCGAAAACTCGAGGAGACCATGGGTGCGTGCTCCGTGTGCTACGTGCCCACCTCCAAAAAGACGCTCACGGGCGTGACGACGAGCTACTTCTGCTCGCCCAAGTGCCAGCCTGTGTGCAAATCAAATCTTCAACCCGACTTCAATGTGAGCGTATGCGACCGTTTCGACGCGAGGCTTTCTGTTGTGCCTCGAGAACTCGCTGAGAGCAATCGATTCGTCCAAAAATCAGCCGAATCGACTTCGATTTGACCGAGCTAGAGAATTCTGAAGTTTGGCCCCGACGTCCCAGCTCACTGGTTGATTTCCACACAGGTGCCAGCGCGACGGCTGGAAGGGCCACCTCGAGCGCGTGCGCAAGGACGAGCTCGCCGAGCGGAAGCGGCGGGAGCTGGAGGAGGACATGCGGCGGGAGGACCTGGGCTGGGACAAGCAGACGATGGACAAGCTCGCCGACGAGGACGACCGCACGCCCGACGTCGACTTCTTGGGCACCGCGCGGGGCAAGTGCTACGACACGGGCTGCAGCGGCTACGTGCAGCAGCGCGGCGCGCCGCGGAACATCAAGCCGCGGACGGGCGCCGACGGCAACGTCGAGTGCGGCGTCTGGTCCTGGAACCGCGTCGACCACCTCGCGTGCCGCCGCTGCGGCGCGCCGTCGGGCGCGCACGAGGACTTGACGGAGGAGCTGAAGAAGCGCAACCGCCGCGCGACGGCCGGCGGCGGCGCCGCGACGAAGCGCAACGACGGCGGTAGGGACGCGCGGCTCTCGGGCAAGGCCCGCCACCGCGGCGGCCTCGCGAGCGGCTACTACTACGCGCACAAAACCGGCACGTCCAAGGACGCGCCGGCCTACGCGCCCAACAAGCTCGCGGGCGCGTCCGAGTCGGACACGGACGAGGACGAGGCCGTCACCTACGTCGGCGGGTCCAAGCAGGTCGCGAGCACGCCGGGCAAGGGCACGTCGGACTACTACTACGCGCACAAGCCCGAGAACCACGTCACCAAGGTCGACATGCCGCCCCAGAAGCTCGCGTAGGTTGTTTTTAGATCGACGGGCGGCGAAGAAGGGGCGGCGGGCCGGGGGACTTGGGCCGGCGGCGCCGGAGCTGGCTTCCGGCCTACTCCGGGTCCCAGTCCTCGAGGAAGTCCGCGTCGGGCTTGACGGCGCCGAAGCCGCCGATGGGCCCGCCCTTGGCCGGCAGCGCCTTGCGCGCCGCCGGCGAGTCGAGGGACGCGTCCCAGTCGTCGTCGACGAAGCCGTCGTCGGGCCGGACGCCGCCGAAGAGCGACGGCGCCTTCGGCTTCGAATCCTCCGCCTTGTCCTTCTTCTTCTTCTTGGACTCCTTCTCCTTGTCGGCGACCTTCTTCTTCGCGGCCTTGGCGCTGTCGCGGCGCGCGTCCGCGAGCGCCTTGATGCGGTTGAGCCGCTCGCGCTCCGCGAGCAGGTCGTCCTCGACGTTCTCGTCGTCCGAGTCGTCGACGCGCTTCTCGGGCTTGGCCCGCGACCGCTTCGAGGGCTTGCGGCTCCCGCCCTCCTCGAGGCGCTTCGCGAGCGCCGACTTGGGCTTGGACTTGCGCGGCTTCGAGCCGTCGCCCCACTGGATGTCGAGCTCGTCGCCGCCGGCCGCGCGCCGCGCGATCTTCGCCGCGGGCAGGTCGCGCTTCTTCGGCGCCTCGGCGGGCGGCGCCGACGCCGCCGGCGGCGTCTTGAGGGCGTTCTTCCCCGCCGCGGCGACGAGGGGCGTCTCCGGCTCCGGCTTCTTGCGGCGCCGGGCCGCCGCGTCGTCGTCGAGGAACGACGGGGCCGCGCCGCGCGCGCGGCGCCGCGCGGCCGTGTCGTCGAGGGCCTCGGCCCCGAGGTCGATCTCGTCGTCGAACTGGGGCGAGTCGTCGCCGGAGCGGCGCGCCAGCGGCTCGGGCTTCTTCGGCGACCGCTGCTTGAGCGCGCGGACGTGCGCCGGCGGCACGCCGCGCTCGCCTGGGCAGCAAAAGAGAGATTCAACGTCGCTGCAACGTGAGTGTTCCGCGCGCGCGCGTTCCGGAAAAAGCATCAACGCTTCGAGACCGTTCCGAGAGACGATCGCTCGTCCAAGAATTAGCCGAAACGAGTGGAAAACGGCCGAGATAGGAGCCTTTGAAGTTGGGAATTTCGCTCTCTTTTGCTGCCCTGGCGCTCGCGGTCGCCGTCGTCGTAGTCGACGTCGTAGGTGCCGTCGGCGCCGCCGCAGCGCACGGTCCCCGGGTAGGTCGCGTCGCCGCCGCGGCAGCGCGCGAGCACCTTGTCGCCCGCGCGGTGGCGGTCGCCGTCGCGGAATGCGAGCGCCGACCCGGGCACGCGGCCCTCGCGGTCGCCGCCGCGGTCGTAGTCGACGTCGTAGCGCTCGCCCGGGCGCACGCGCACGACGACGCCCTCGCGGCTCGGCTCGCCGCGGGACCCCTGGACGACGACGGCGTCGCCGCAGCGGAACGCGGACTCGTCCTCGTCCTCCCACCTGGGCAGGAAACGGGCGATGCTCTCACGCGAGCGTTTCGCGCGCGCGCGTTTCATAAAAAAGCATCCAAGAACGCTCCAAGGGATGATCGCTCGTCCAAACATCAGCCGAAACGAGCGGCCGAGCAAGGAGCCTTCGACGTTGGGAAACCCTGTTCCCGCGCCGCCTCCCGCTGGTCGTCGTCGCGGCGCCGCGCGGCGCGCTCCCGCGCGGCCTTCTGGGCGGCCGTCTCGCGCGGGGGTTGGGCCGGCGACGTCGGCGCCGAGGCGTCGCGCGGCGCGGGCTCGGGGTCCGCGTTCTCGCCGTAGTACTCGGGCGCGTGGCGCGCGCCGCGGCCGCGCGGCGCGTCGTCGCGCTCCGGGGGCACGAAGTCGAAGGCGGCGCGCATCGGGGCCGGCTTCTCCGGCGACGGCGACGCGGGGCCGTCGTTGAGGATGTCGTCCATCTCGTCGGCGAGCTGGCTGAAGTCGGGCTCGTCGGCGTCGCGCGGCGGGCTCGCGGGCGGCGGCGGCCGCGACCGGTCGGGCGACCGGGGGTGGTCGCGGCGGTCCCGGTCGTCCGGGCGCGGGTCGCGGCGGTCCCGGTCGTCGCGGCGCGGGTCGCGGTCGTCGCCGCGGCGGTCCCGGTCGTCGCGGCGGCGGCCGTCGCGGCGGTCGGGCGACGGGCCGCGGCGGTCGCCGCGGCGGCTCCCGTCGTAGCCGCGGTCGCGGTCGCGGTCGTCGTCGCGGCGCCGCGCGTCGGCGTCGCCGCGGTAGCGGTCGTGGTCGTCGTCGTAGCGGTCGCGCGGCGGCTCCCCGCGGCCGTCGTCGTAGAGCGAGCCGTACTCGTAGAGCGCGGGATCTTCCAACTTCTTCGGCGGCGCCTTCGCGGGCGCGGGCTTGGCCTTGGTCGCGCCCTGGGCGTCGGCGACGAGCTCCTTGAGGCCCGCGACCCAGTCGGCGTGCTCGCCCGTCGTCGCCGCGTGGAGCACGTAGGACCGCGACGGGTGCTCGACGACGAAGCACTTGGGGCCCGCCTCTCTTATTGCGGTGATGTCGCGGAGGAACATCCAGCCCCGGGGCTCGCGGTCGCGGTCGCTCTTGTAGTAGCAGAGCGCCATCTTCGCCGGCCCGCCGCTGCGCTTCGACCCGGGGTCCGGCGTGATGGCCTTGACCTTGAACCAGCGCCGCGTCTCCGACGACCCGAAGCCGAAGCCCTTGGACTTCTTGTCCTTGGTGAGCCAGCCCTCGAGGGTCGTCGGCGGGCCGGCGGTCATCGTGGGGGGGGGCGGGGGGCAGTCGGGGGACGAGCGGGGTGGGTGTGCACCGCCGCTTTACGGGCTGGGCAACGACTTCTCGGAGGCTGCCCCCGATGATGTGGAAGGTGGAAGGATGCAAGGCCAACACCTTGAGGTTTACGCTCGCTTTAATCGCTGTGGACATTTGTGGCTGTCGAGCGCATCCTACGCAACTGGGATATGGAGGCGCCGGGCGCGCCGACGAGCCCGCCGGCGTCGCCGACGCGCAAGTCGAAGTTCGACCTCGTCCACGAGAACAAGCTCTTCGCGAACAAGCACAAGGACACGCTCGCCTTCGCCGTCTTCGCCCTCAAGTTCAGCGGCTACTCCTTCCTCGCGCTCGGCGTCCTGCAGACATTGGCCAAGGCCGCCCCGGCCTGCCTCGACAGCGTCGCCTACGGCGTGTTCCTCCTCGACGCCGCGCGGCGCGTGAACAAGTTGTGCAAGCAGGAGAGCAAGAAGGCCGCGCAGGACCAGCTCGTCGACGCCGGGGCAGGACAAGAGAGCGAAATTCCAAACGTTTTCCACTCGTTTCGGCTGATTTTTGGACGAGCGATCATCTCTCGGAACGCTCTCGAAGCGTCGATGTTTTTTCCGGAACGCGCGCGCGCGGAACACTCACGTTGAAGCGACGTTGAATCACTCTTGTCCTGCCCAGGTCGACGCGTTGGACAGCGTCGCGCAGTGCCACGCGATCTTCGCCTGGGTGACGATCATGGCCGCGGGCGGCCTCTTCGCGGACGTGTCCGGCCTCAAGGCCTGGGGCCTGCGATGGGCCGAGGAGAATGATGTTGTGAACGCGGTGCTCGGCTACAACGAGTACTACTGGTACTCGTTCAAGGGCGTGGTCGCCGCGGGCGGCGCCGCGGGGCTGAAGTTCGGCGGCTACGACTACATGGTCGGCAAGGTCAAGTACTGGACCAAGGCCTCGAAGATCGGCGCGGAGATGGCGAACCACAAGTACGCGAAGCTCCTCGCGACGAAGCCCAAGGAGGAGTAAATTTTCCTTACGTGCGGTCGCCGAAGACCGCGGCGAACGCGGCTCCGTGCGCGCGCTTGAAGAGCCCGTGGGCGGCGTTGAGCGTCGTCGCGCGGCCCCACCAGCGGTCCTCGTGGACGGCGATGCGCCGGTCGTCGGCGAACGTGAGCACGATCGTGGACTCGAGCGCGAAGGACAGGGGCGCGCGGCGGAAGGCGTAGGTCGCGACCTGGCGGCAGCGCGCCTGCGCGGGCACGACGTCGCCGTCGCCCGCGCCGCCGACGGCGTCCTCGCTCAGCGCCTGGCCGCGGAAGAGCGGCGGGTGGTACGTCCACGGCTCGTGTTTCGCGTCGACGTCGAAGAGCCACCGGATCGCCTCGAAGCCCGCGACGATGCCGGCCCGCGGAATCGTCCCGCAGGGATCGTCGAAGACGGCGCCCTCGCCGTAGAGCGCGCGCAGCGCCGCGCCGTCGAAGCGGCCGCAGTGCGCGCGCTGGATGGTCGCGCAGATGGGCGCGGCCCAGGCCTCCATGTCCTGCGCGGAGGTCGTCGCGAAGCGCCGCAGCATGGATCGCATCGATGCGGTGTGGCCGGCTCCCACGACTGCGACTGGCACCACTACTGCAGCACGTACGACGGAACCGACTGGGTCTTCTACTTCGACGGGAGTGCTAGTTCAGACGCGCTGCGCAGGGCAGGACGCGGCCATGACGCAGACATGCGATTTGCCACGGCAGCATCCAGTCATGTTGACGCAAAGTTGCCCTTTTAATGCCGCGCCAGACGGCGCTGTCACGCGCGAAGAGGACCCCCAGATGCGCCCTAAGCACATGAGCCGAGCTTAGTGGCCGCCCGGCGGGGACCAGAAGGAGAAGACGACGACGAGGGCGTCGTGCGGGAGCGCGAGGTTCGACAGGATGCTCATGAGCGGGCGGCGGTGGCGCTCGACGTGTGCGTTCCAGCCGCCGTCGTGGATGATGTCGGCCATGTAGTCGTGGAGGGCTCCGTTCTCTGGCGTAATCTCGGCTCTACGCAAGACCGTGATGGCCGCGCCAGCGCGGAGCAGCATCAGGGCGACCTCGCGCTGACCTTTGAAGATGGCAAAACGCAGCGGGGTGAAGCCGTGTTGATTCCTCGCTTCCAGATTCGCGCCGGCGGCGATGAGGAGTCTGATGGCATCAACACGTCCACATTCAGACGCGGTGTGAAGAGCAGTTGTGCGATCGATCGCTTGATGGTTTGGGTCGGCGCCCGCATCCAAAAGAAGACGCACGCAGGCAGTGAAGCCTGGGCAAGCGGCGCGCTGGAGCGCGCTAACGCCGGTTGTTGTGGCAGGGAGGTTCGCATCTGCTCCTTCGGCCAAGAGTATTTCGCACATCCCCGCAAGCCCTTCGGACGTGGCGAGAAACAGCAAGGGGAAATGCCCGCGCGCTCCTGTGAGTTTGTTGCGGCAAGGCACCATCCTGTTCACGTCGGCGCCGCGGCGTATTGCATCGCGCAGCGCGGCTGCATCGTTTCCCTTTATCGCGCGCTTAGCTAAGTAAGCAAGTAGCCCTTCCCAATCCTCCATTCCCTGACCACGCGCTCTATCGACCGTGACTCAGAGCAGAGGCGCGGCTTCGCTGCGCAGCGGAAGGTCGCGGGCGGAGGCGCAGAGCGAGGCTCAGTACTGGACAAGAAGCTCTCCGCTCAAACCCATGCCGCGCTTCACCATTGGTTGCAGCCCCCGATGCATCGCGAAGCTTGAAATCTTCAATCTTGCGCCCCCAACATCCCCAACGTGCCGCCGCTTCAAGAGTCCTGAGCACCGAGCGCGCCGCGACGATGGCTGCGCTCCACGCGCTCCTCCTCGCGTTGGTTGCGCCCGTCGCCCGCGGCTGGACCGCGTCGCCGCGGCTCGCGCCGCGGCGCCTCTCGTTCCGGCTGCGCGCCGAGCCGCAGCTCCCCGGCGCGGCCGACATGCGCGAGATTAGCGACGAAGAGAAGACCGAAGGCATCCCGAACTACATGATCCGCACGTCCGGCACCGTCGTCCGCCTCGCGGAGGGCTCGGCGACGGCGGTGGCCGAGGACGGATTGCTCTTCGACGCGGACCGCGAGGTGAGCATCGTGACGTCGGACGTGATCGAGATGGTGCAGCAGCAGGGCGGCTCGGCCGAGAAGATCGACTACCTGGGCGAGAACATGCTCGTCGAGGGCATGCTCTTCGACGATTTCATGGCCAAGGACGTCTTCGAGGTCGCTCCCGCGGGCGCCGCGGACGAGGACGTCGTGACGCTCGAGATCGTCGAAGCCCGGTCGTCGCTGACGCTCGATCTCGGCCAACTCGGCCAAGACGAGGACAAGAAGCGAAGCATCGAGAGCATCACCTCGATCGCCCCCGGGTTCTCCGGCTGGACGGCGCGCGTCGTCGCGGCCGGGCGCGTGCGCGCGGGCTTCACCATCGCCAAGCGCGACCCTTCCCCGGCTTAATCGCACTGATTATGATGCCTCCGGATCCGGCGGCGGCTCCGGCGGCGAGGCGGCGCCGTCCTCCGCCGGCGGCGCCGGGAGCGCCGCGGCCGGCGCCGGGAGCGCCGCGGCCGGCGCCGGGAGCGCCGCGGCCTCCTCCTCCTCCGCCTCCTCCTCCTCGCCGTCCGTCTCCGCCTCGTCGTCCGACGGCGGCAGGTCCACGCCGTCGAGGTAGCCGCCGTCGTCGCCGCCGTCCGAGTCCGACGGCGGCAGGTCCATGCCGTCCATGTAACCCGCGTCCGGATCCGCCTTGCGCGCGCGAGCGTCCGCCTTGTCCGCCGCGCACTCCTCGAGGAACGCCGCCTCGGCGGCGGCGACGCCCGCGGCGTCGGCCGCGGCGCAATAGCGCTCGAGCGCCTCCGCGTTCAGGCGGAAGAACTCGTCGCCGTAGGAGAAGGGCTCGAGGAGCGCCTCCGCGTCCTCCCGGAGCCCCGCGATGGCGAGCGTCGCCGCGAGCGCCTCGGCCGTGTTCATCTTGAAGGGCCGCCCGTAGTTGACCGTGTTCGCCGCGACGAGGAACGGCAGCTTCCGCTGGTGCCGCGGTTTGCCGAGCGCGGCAAACGGGATCTCGTCCAAGCGGTTCCACGAGCAGTTGATGCCCGCGACGCCGCCGGCCTCGATGGTACCGCGGTCCGCCGGCGACACGACCGACGCCGCCTCGCTCGACAGCACGATGCCGTTGAAGGCCTTCTTCATGGGCTGCGTCCGCGCGAGGCCCAGCCGCACGAGCTTCGAGCCGCTGTCGCGCTTCGCGTCGTTCTGCCCGAACTCCCACATGCAGACGCGCGTCGCCAGCTTCGTCGCCGGCGCCGCGTCGTCGTCGCGGCGCGGGTCGCGGTGGTGGCGGCCGCGGCCCATGGCTGCTGCGGCGGCGTTCGGCACCAGCTCTCGCCCGATTGCTGCAACCAAGCCTCAACCACTGCAAGTTGTACAGCAAGTTGCCGCATATACCAAGTTCGCGGAACAATGCAGGCCCGCGCACTGGACCAGCATGCTTCAAAACACGCTGCTCTGCGATGCGTGCAAAACAGTGCTCAAACAAGCACGCATTGCCGCGGCTAAGCGCGCGCGTTCGTGCCTTCGCGGCGCGCGCGCGGCGCCGCACGGCGCGAGCATTTTAGCGACCAACTACACCGTACACCCCGTACCGAGCGGACTCGAAATAGGAGAATCTAGCGGCGTCGAGGCGTCTTTCTCTCTAACTTCAAGAATCGCTCACCTTGAAGCAATTACCATCCGCCGGTTCGACCTCTTCAAAATTCGCCTTTGCCGACCCGTAAGCCGGCGCCGTCGTCGACCCCGCCGCGCCGTCGACCCCGTGCCGCGGCCCGCGCGCTCGCCGTCCCGTGCACCGTCGCACAGCGGCAGCGCACAGCGGCGTCGCCGCGGCTTCACCCGCCGACGCGACCGCAACCGCACAGCGCAAACAGACCCTCGATGGCCGGCTTCAGCGGCCGCGGCGCGCGCCAGGCCCGCGGCTACAAGACGTCGTCCGACGACGGCTACAGCGGCCTCTTCCGGGACCGCGGCGCGCCGCGCGCGTCGGCGGCGAGCGGCCGCGCGTCCGTCGGGTCGCCCGACCGGGGCTCGCAGAGCGACGGCGGCTGGCGCCTGAGCGACCGGCTCTACGAGCTCAGCCTCGAGGCCGAGGAGGAGGAGAAGCGCGTGCGCGCCGAGCGCGCCGAGCGCCACGACGCCGTCCTCGAGGCGGAGCGCGCGCGCGACCGCTACAAGGCGCAGCTCGAGGAGGCGAGGGCGGAGGCGCGCGCGGCGTACGACGAGGTCGTCGCGGCCCGGGGCGCGGCGCGGGACCGCGAGGACGACTACGTCAAGGAGATCGTCGTGTTACGGCACGAGCTCGCCCTGGCGAAGGGCGACGGCGCACCGTCGCTCGTCGACTTCGCGAAGCGCGGCGACGAGTGCCGTTTGCGGGGCGCGCTGTCGCCCGGGACGACGGACGCCGACGGGCGCTACGACGCGCTACTCGGCGACTTGTTGCGCCACGCGGCGTCGTCGGGCGAAAAGGGGGCCTGCTCCCTGCTCCTGCGGCGCGGCGCGCTCCGCGGCGAGCTCGCGGCGAGCGGCGAAGACGGACGGACCGCGCTGCACCGCGCGGCGGGCGGCGGCTCCGCGGAGGTCGTCGAATTACTTTTGACGGCCGACGCCTGCGCGCCGGCGGGCGGCGACCAGGACCCGTTGGATGTGGCGGACGCGCGGGGCTTGACGGCGTTGATGGTCGCGGCGGTGTCGAAGGCGCCGGATTGCTGCCGCGCGCTGATGCGCGCGGGCGCGGACGCGGAACTCTACTGCGACGCGTCGTCCTCGGACTTTGGCGGCAAGCGCGCCGCGGACCTCTGCGGGGACGACGCTCCTACGTTAGATGCGCTGCGGTCGTCGGGCGAGCGCTTCTGGAACGCGTCGGCGGCCGGAAACCGCGCGTGGCGCCGCAAGGACTTCGAAGGCGCGCTGGCCCACTTCAGCCACGCCCTCGAATTATCGTCGCAGCTCAGCGGCGAGAACCCGGAGGACTCGGCGCCGTCGGGCGTCGACCTGGCGCGGCTCGAGTTGAACTGCGCCAAGGCCGCGTTAAGACTGGGCCGCGCGTCGGACGCGTTGGGCCGCGCGGACAGCGCGCTCTCGAAGCACCGCGCGGCGACGCGGGGCGGCGTCTACGCGAACGCCCTGGCCGTGCGGGCCGAGTGCCGCGAGAGCCTCTATGACTTCGAGGGCGCGGCGGCGGACTTCTCCGAACTCGAAAAGGGCGGCGCGGCGAAGCCGTCCGCGGACGACGCGCGCCAGTGGCGAGACCGCGCGCGGCGCGCGCGCGACCTCCAGCACGCGACGCACTACGGCGTGTTGGGCGTGTCGCCGCGGTCCGACGACGCGGACGTGCGGCGGGCCTACCGCAAGGCCTCCATGCGGTGGCACCCGGACCGCCAGAAGGACGGCGACGTCACGCGCGACGACCGCGCGCGCGCGGAGCGCCACTTCCGCCGCATCAACGAGGCCAAGGAGGTGCTGCTGGACTCCTACAAGCGCGCGGTCTACGACGTCGAGGCGCGGCGGCGCCTCATGGACGAGGACGACCGGCGCGCGGCCGACGACGCGTGGGCGCCCTGGCACGCGCCCAAGGTCGCCGCGCCGGAGAAGCCCGCGGACCCGAAACACCCCGGCCGGCGCTTCTCCACGGCCTTCGCGGTCGCGAACCCGCCGGCCGTCGCGGAGCCGCCGGACGGCGCGCGCGCGGCGTCGCCGCGGCCCGAGAGCCGCAAGAGCGGCTACGCGTCCGGCGGCGTCCGCGACGTCGAGAACGCGGCGAGCCCGCCGGCCAAAAGCCCTCCGGACGCGCCCGTGGAGCGCGAGTGGTCCGCGCGGCTCCAAAAGTACGAGGACGAGCTCCAGCGCCAGCGCGACGAGCTCGACCGCGCGCGCGCGGCGCGCGTGTCCGCGTCCGAGGAGCGCGACCGCCGCGACAAGCTCGCGGACCGCCTCGAGGCGGAAGTCGCCGCGGCCAAGGCGCGCGCGGAGAAGCGCGCGTCCGACGCGCGCCGCGCCGCGCCCGCGCCCGCGCCGCGGGGCGACGACGACGACCGCCGCTTCGGCCGCGAGACCAACGGCGACGAGGAGCTCCGGGGCGACGGCGACGGCCTCTTCGGCAAGGGACCCCGCGACGCCGACCCCGCGACGTCCGACGACGACGACGACGACGACGACCTGCCGTCCACCGCGGGCGCGGCGGGATTCTTCGCGCGCGACGCCGGCGGCGACCACCTCTTCGACGACGTTTTGGACGACGACGACGACGACATGGACGACGACGACGGCGACGACGACAACGGCGACGGCGGCGACGGCGGCGGCGCGCGGAAGGACTCCGAGGACCTCGTGGCCCAGCTGCGCGACGCGGCGGAGTGGTTCGACCAGCTCGACGCCGGCGGCGCGGGCGAGCTGAGCATGGCCCACTTCGACGCGCTGTGCGAGAAGCTCGGGCTCAAGGAGGTCCTGGGCGACGCGGAGATGAAGCGGCAGCGGTTCTTCGCGGACCCCGTGGGCGCGGGCGTGCTCCGCCGCGGCACGTTCCTCGGCTGGTTCGCGGCGCTCCTCGAGGGCAGCGACGCCGTCGCGCCGCCGCCGCCGCCCCGGGCCAAGGCCGCGGACGCGCCGCCGCCGCCGCCGCCGCCGACCTTCGCGTGAGCCTCGTTTCGTGATTTTTTCCGCTCTCGACTAAACCAAGGAGATCTACACAGCCTAGGCCGCGTCCTCGCGGCGCTTCGCCTTCCGTCGTTTCCGCGCGAGCTGGGACGGGTACTGCGCCGCGCCGCGCGTCGTGTGCGTCTCGAGGCGACTGGGGTCGCGCGCCTTGAGCGCGTTGTAGAGCTCGAGCGTCGCCCAGGCGTCGGCGGCGGAGTAGAGCCGGACCTCCTTGGAGAGCCAGGAGAAGCCGCGGGGCCGCCGCTTGTAGAAGCGGAAGCTCTTCTGGATCCGCGTGTTCTTGACGACGTGGCGCGGGTCGCGGTTGAAGCTCAGGGACGCCGCCGCCGCCGTGAGCGACGGCAGGTGGCCCGGCCGCCGGTCCGGCGCCGCGAGGTGCGCGACTTTTTGCACGTCGACGACGTTCGCCATCTTCACGCCCAGGTTCTCGCTCGACGGCGGGCCGAAGAAGACCTTGGTGATGGACTCGTCGGCGAGGAGGCGCCGCAGCTCGCGCCCGACGACGACGTGGCCCGGCACGTCGAGGAGCACGCGGTCGCCGTACGCGACCTGCACGAGGAGCGGCGGCGAGAAGTGCGTGCCCTCGGCGTCGAGCGCGACGACGCGCGGCTTCGCGTTCCAGAGCGCGCGCCACGACGCGTCGGACGCCAGGTCCACGGAGCCGCCGGCCTCGAGGAACGCGCTCTCGAGCTTCACGGGCTTGAGCCGCCGCCGCGGCGGCACGAGCGGCCGCCAGGCGTTGAAGACGCGCCGCGCCCAGGCCCGGCACACGGCGACGGCGCTCATGGGCGTTTCCGGATTGCGGGAATTTGCGGCACGGGGAAACTAAACGCGCATCAGCTGCGGCCGCTCAGTGCCTCGTACGACACCATCTCTCGCCACAAGATCAAGGGCTCTCTTGATGTTGTCTCGAACCGCGCACCTCGTACCTAGTTAGGCTAGTTCAAGTTGTGTCAAGCCTGCAAATCTTTCACCGCCGAAGAAGATTGCCTCGCTGCACCACTGGATGTTGCGCGGCCATGGCCATTCTCTTGGTTTGCGACAACATGCGTATCCTCGGGAGATATGACCGTGCGAAAAACGCCGGCACTCCTCCGAAACACTAGTCGTTTGTGCTTGGCCAATCGGTTGATTTTTTTTGGTTGCCAGTGGCCGAGCCCCAAAAGAGCGACACGGGCGTGAGCCGCTGCTTCGCAAAGACGCACCTATGCTTCAGCGGCACGGGCTCGAGCTTCACGTGCGTCGCGAAGACGCACCTCAGGCCTATGCCTCTTCTTCTCCGAGTCACTGTCGGTCCTTCACCCCGCCTTCACGTGCCACGCGAACACGCACAGGCAGTTGATGCTGTCGGGGAGCGAGTTGTTTTGCGCAGCACTTGGCGCCGCCGGCTGCACTGCCTTTTGAGACGCGACCAGCGGCATATTTGCCAGCGTGCTCATGAGCAGCGGTTCGCCACGCTTGAATACTAGCGTGGACATGTTTGGCAATGGGATGGCGCTGCGAAACACGGCTTAAGTTCGAGCCATCCGAAGCTTGCAATCAGACAGTCAATCACGGGCAAAGCCAGCATTGAGGGCAATTTGAAGTCAGAGGACCCAAAAGCAACACTGATCCTACTCGTCCACCTCGCGCCAGAAGATAAGCCTGACACATGACCGTACTTACTTGCGCGCGAAGAACTCGGAGACCTTGCGCTGCTGGGGCGGCGGCTTCGCGCTGACCGCGCCGCCGGACCCGGTGGACCGGGCCTGGCGCAGCGCGAAGACGGCGACGTGCAACGCGCGCGGCTCGCTCTCGATCGCGAGCGGGCGCTTGAACGCGTCGCGGGCGCGGTACACCGTCGGGGCGCCGCCGCGCTCGGCGACGATCCTCAGGACGCGCGCGGTGCGCGCGCTCTCGGACTCCTTGTCCGCGGCCGAGAGGGCGGCGGTCTCCGGCGAGGCGTGGACGAAGTCGTCGGCGAAGATGATGAGCGCGTCGTGGGAGCGCAGCGGTTCGGGCAGGGCCTCGGCGAAGGCGCGGAGGAGCCCGAGGAGGTTGCGGAGCCGGTGCGCGGGCCAGTGGTGGGGGATCGCGCGGGCCCACTCGGGCCGCTCCGCGCAGAAGAGCTTCTGGCCCCAGTGCATGGGGTCCAGGGCGCGGTCCCGCGTCAGCTTCTTGAGCAGCGTCGCGAAGGTCGCGTCGCGGTAGCATCTCCCGCGTTTCACGCGGCCGCGCCACGTCTCCAACGGCTCCGCGCGCGACAGGAGCGAATCGATGTAGTGGAGCGGCCGGCGCGCGCTCCGGTTGTCCGTGTCCTTGGGCAGCGCGTCGTTGTCGCTGACGGTCTTGTGCGACCAGACGTTCGCGAAATCCACCTTCGCGACGCGGCCGTCGGCGACGCGGGCGACGGTCTCCCGGGCGCCGCGGCAGGTGCAGGCGACGACGCCGAGCGCGCGGACCGGCGCGCCGCCGGCGACGACGAGCTCCAGCACGAGGGGCAGCGCCTGCCGGAAGTCCCGCCGCGCCGTCTTCTCGGAGACGTTCTCGCAGGTCTCGCGCGTGATCGCCTTGTCGGCGGCCGCGTTGCGCGCCTTCTTGGCGCGCGCCGCGAGCTTCGCGTTCGTCTTGCGCCGGAGGGCCACGACGTCGATGGCCTCGAGGACCGCGCGGGCCGAGACGTCGACGACGAGGACCTTGAAGACGGACGTCTCGTCCGCGCTCGCGAGTTCCCACTTGAGGGCTCCGGCGCGCCGGCGCGCGTCGACGAGCGCGGCAAAGGCGAAGCCGTCGCCAGCGCGCGGCGCCACGCAGGGCGACGCGTTGTGCGCCGCGAGCTCGTCGTCCCGATAGTACCCTCCGCTCCAGATCTGCCGTTTCGCGTTGTACCGCCACGAATCCGACGCGCGCCAGGCGACGACGCGGTAGCGCTCGTGGGGCGCCGGCCGCCAGCCCAGCGCGGCGTCCAACGCGTCCGCGGCGGCCGTCGCGTCGACGAGGTCGCCGGAGAGCGCCCGCGGCGGGACCACGAGCAGCCGGTCCCGGACGACGGCCAAATCGCCGCCGCAGCAGCCCTCCGGCAGGCGCCACTTCGCGTCGTCGCAGAGCGGCGCCCCACGCACCAGCTCGACCTGGCCGACGCGCACCGTGGCGCGCTGGCCGACGACGCCGTCGCGCGCCGGCCAGAGCACGAATTTATTGTTCTCCACGCCGTCGCACCCGACGCGCTGCTTGTCGACGGTGCGCTCCCAAGCTGCTACTTGCCGGGACACTGTCCAGTGGCCATTATGACCAAAGCAATTCTCCTTGCCGAGGACCAATTTGTTCAGCCGATAACCTCGCGTCTTTGGCGCGGACCCAAGCGCTAGCAGAGCGGCGTCGGCTTCGCTGCGTCCGAGGACGCTATGGTGCACGAGAATCTCCGAGCGCCGATAGAGCCGAATCGTCTTTTGATCTCCTGGATAGAGACCCAGGTTTTCTATGACGCGCGAGTCCAAGTAGCAGCACGATGCCGCCGGATCGTCTCGTTCATAGGTCGCTGGGAAGGCGTGGGCAAATTGAAACTCTAGGTGGACGAAGTCATCGCCGTCGTTTTCAAGTTGCAGCTCGATATGATGGCTGTGGTTGTAGGCCATAATGTTTAAAACATCGGAGACATGCTCTCAGCACGGTTTTGCCGCGCTTCAAGGTGTCTGTTTGAACTAAAGTTGCAGTGCAAATTCACGCCTAGTCCACGCGCCGCTTCGCGAGCGCGTTCTGGAGGAGGTTGGCCATGGCGCGGCGCGGCGACGTGAAGTCCGCCGATGCCGACTTGCGCTCGATGGCCGCGAGGAGCGACGCCTTGCCCTTGTTCTCGTCGCCGCGCTTCGCGCGGATCGCCGCGAAGACGTCCGGCTTCTGGCGGCGCGGCGGCGGCGCGGCGCGCGGCGGGGGCGCGGGCCGCGGCGCGGCGACGGCGGCCTCCTTCGCCGGCGGCTCCGGGAGCGCGTCGTCGTCGGCGCCGAACGGCAGGAGCGCGTCGTCGAGGTCCTCGGCGGGACCCGCGCCGCCAATTTCGAAGCCGTCGGCCCAGGCGCCCGCGGCGCCGTAGACCGCCGGCGCGCGCTTCGCCGGCGGCAGGGTCTCCTTGGCCATGCGCTCGAGCTTCCGCTCGAGGTCCGCGCGCCAGGACGCCTTTTCTGCGTCGTCGAAGGCCTCCGGCAGCGCCGCGTAGACCGCCCGCAGCTCCAGGAGCGACAGGCTCTGGACGTGGTAGCGGCTCCGCAGGTCCGCGATGTGGACCTTGGCGATGGCGCCCTTGGACGCGCGCGTGAGCCAGAGCGCGGGGTTGGCGAAGACGCGCTTCGCCGCGGCCTTGGGCAGCCGGCCCTCGAGCTGCGCGAGCGACGCGCCCGTCGAGGTCATGGCCGGCGGCACGAAGCCGCGCACGACGCGCAGCGCCGCCGCGTTCGCCGGGGCGTGGTCGCGCCGCCACGCGGCCGCGGCGCGCGCCTCCTCGGCCGCCTTCTCCGGGTGCACGCGCAGGAACGCGTCCCAGCGCTCCATCTCGCGCTCGTCCTCTAGGGACCCGTCGCCGCCCAGCAGCCGCGCCGCCGCCGCGCGCAGCTTCACCTTGGCCTCCTCGAAGCTCACGACCTCGTCGATCGCCGTCACGCCCGCGCGTTTGAGCTGGCTCTTGAGCAGGTCGTTGTGCGTCTTCAGCTTCTCGAGGGCCGCGACGTCGCGCGCCTCCGCGGGCTCGCACTCGTCGGCGGACGACGCGCGCGCGAGCGTCGCGATCTGCTTCTTCTGCTCCTCGATGAGCGTCGCCTGCTCGCGCCGCGCCTGCTCGATGAGCGACTGGACCTGCTTGCGCGTGACGCGCCGGGCCACGGGGTGCATCCAGCCGCCCTCGGGCGACGGCGGCGCGGCGAAGGCCGGCGCCGCGGCCGGCGGCGCTTCGGCCGGCGGCGGCGAGGCCGGCGCCGGCGCGGCCGGCGGCGGCGCGGCCGCCTCCGCCGGAAGCTCGTCCGCGGACGACGACCGCTTGGCTCGGCGCCTCTTCTTCCGGGGCGCCTGGCCCGACGCCGCGTCCTCCGGCGCGGGCGGGAGCTCCTCCGCCGGCGCCGCGACGCGCGGGGCGGCGTCCTCCGCCGGCGTTGCAGCGACGGGCGCCGCCTCGCCCGCCGTCCGGCGCGTCCAGGCGACGACGACGACGACGGCGGCGAGCGCCGCGGCAAGCTCCCGCGGGTGCCGGAGCATGAAGCCGAGGCAGAGATCCACGTAGAGCTCGAGGCCGCTGCGCCGCGGGACGCCCTCCATAACGCTCTCGATGATAGCAGCCCCAAAGGCGGCGACGACTTCAAGAATCGCGATGTTTAATTCCCCGGCGGCGTCGGCGCGCCCTCAGCACTCGAGGACCTCGACGGAGTCCTCCTTGGACATGGCCTTCTTCGTCGCCGCGGGCGTCGGCGGCGCGGAGTCGTTCTTGATGTCGCGCGCGCTCATGTTCTTCGTGATGAGGAGCTGGCGCTTGCGCTCGATCTCCTCCTGGGCCTGGGCCTCCTCCGGCAGGCGGATCGCGGCGATGGCCTCGGGCGCGAGCACGTAGTACAACCCCCCCTCGGCGTCCGTGTGGCGCTCCATGACCATGAGCTGCGCGTTGCCCGGGTTGTACGTCTCCTCGAAGGCCTCGACGGACCAGTGGTACCACCGCATGAGAATCAGCCGCGCGGTCAACCCGTGGGTCACCAACAGCAGCGTCGTGTCCGGCGTGATCAGGCCGAACTCCATCTCGCGGTAGAGTGTCTCGAGCCACGTGGACACGCGGTCGTAGACGTCCGCGCCGCTCTCGCCGTTCGGGAACCGGTAGAAGAAGCGGCCGAACTCGTTGCGGCTGACCTTGCACTCGCGCATCTTCTGCGGGTCCTGGAAGTTGCCAAAGTCCTGCTCGCGGATGCGCGGCTCCTGGCGCCGCCCGACGATGCGCGACTCGGGGACGCCCGCGGCGGTGATGAGATGCTCGACCGTCTCCTGGCACCGCGCGTAGGGCGACGAGTAGATGAAGACGGGCCCCGCCGCGGCGTCGCCGTCCAAGATTTTTTTGAAGGACCGGCCGGCGGCCTGGGCCTGGTCGCGGCCCTTGTCCGTGAGCGACACCTTCCAGTCGGGCGTGTGCGTGTAGACCGTCTCGTCGACGTTGCCCGCGGACTGGCCATGTCTCACGAGGATGATGCGCCGCGGCCGCCGCGGCTGGCGCCGCGCGGGGGCCGGCGGCGGGCTTTCGGCGATGGGGGCCGCCGGCTGGACCTTGCCGAGGCCGCCGTTCTGGTGCTCCATGTGCGCGCCGCCGGGCGCGTGCTCCCGGGGCGACGGGCGGCCCATGAGCGTCTGCCGCATGGCCCGGATCATCGTGCGCTCGGCGTCGAGAGCTCCCGGTGCTCCGCGACCGGGTCGCGACGGCACGCGCCGGCGTCCGCGGCGGTGGTGGTCTTGTCGACGACGCTGCCGCTGCCGCTGGCGCGGAGGTTACAAGCTCAGGTCGGAGTTTCCCATATAGAAGTCCAGCTTTGAGCTTTGCCCGCACCATCATCGTCGGCGGAGAGACACCTCGTCGAGGAACGGGACCGATGGAGCGGCCCGCGGCGGAGCGCGTGCGGCCGCGGCCCCGGCCGCTGGAGCCCATGGCGAAGACGGCCATGACGCGGCGCAAATCCATGCGCATGCACAGTCCGCGCGCGGCGTCTGCCCCGCGCTGGCGAAGCGTTCCATGTGTCCGTTCCGTAGGCCGGTTCACGAAGGGCGTCGTCGAGCCGAGCGACCTGAAGATGGTCTTCGACGCCTTCGCCGCGGCGCCCGGGGGCCAGATGGACCTGGCGACGTTCCGGGGGCTGCTCGGCGACCTGGGGCTGGGCATGACGGACCACGAGGTCAACAACCTCTTCACGCAGCTCGGCGAGGACCTGGCGCTGGCGACGGGCGCGCGGTCCCTCGTCTCCGTCGACGACAGCGCGCTGCCGCGCGCGGCGTCGTCGTCGTCCCTCGGGATGCTGTCGCCGCCTACGAGCCCGAAGACGCCACCGAGCGGCGGATCCGCGGGGCCGGACTCGCCGCGGCGGCGCCGGAGCTTCGCCGACGCCCAGAAGGGCCTGCGGCGCGGCGCCGACGGCGACGCGCGCGTCAACGTCGACATGTTCATGGCGGGCATCCGGCGCCACCACTTCCTCCGGCGCATCGTCTCGCACTACACGTTCACGGAGCCGACGACGTGGGCCGTGCCCCGGGGCTACGACTACAACCGGTCGACGACGGAGAACTACGCCGCGCCCCTCGACGCGGGCTTCGTCGGCGAGCTCGTGGACATCCGCGCGCGGCTCGACGCGGACTACCACGGCAACTACGGCCACGCGCGGCAGCTCTGGCAGGACGCGGCCGCGCACGCGGTGGGCCTGCCCGCGGGCCTCGACCTCAATGCGCGCTGCGCGCCGAAGATCGACCGGTCGTCGCCCAAGTCGGCGAGCAGCTCGCCGAAGCACGGCGAGTGCGCGGCGCCGAACCAGCACCCGTGGCTCGTCTTCACGTGCGGCGCGATGGGCGCGGGCAAGGGCTGGGTCATGAACTGGATGTCGACGCTCGACATCTTACCGTTGCGGTCCATCGTCCACATCGACCCGGACCGCTTCAAGCAGATGATGCCCGAGTGGGCCGGCCACGTGCGCCGCGACGCCGCGTCCGCGGGGACCCGGTGCCACAAGGAGAGCGGCCTCCTCGCGGAGCTCGCCCAGGAGCTGGCCATGCGCCACCGCCTCCACGTCTGGGTCGACGGGTCCCTGCGGGACCACGGCTGGTACGAGCGCGAGTTCGACGAGCTCCGCGCGAAGCACCCGACGTACAAGATCGCGCTCTTCTACGTCCACGCGAAGGAGGCGACGGTCCGCGCGCGCGTCAAGACGCGCGCGGCGCGCGTCGGCGAGCGGCACGTGCCCGAGCAGTCCCTCGCCGACTCCATCGCCGCGCCGCCCCACGTGCTGCGGGCGCTGACGCCCAAGGTCGACTTCAGGGCAGCAAAAGAGTGCGAAATTCCCAACTTCAAAGGCTCCTATCTCGGCCGGTTTCCACTCGTTTCGGCTGATTTTTGGACGAGCGATCGTCTCTCGGAACGGCCTCGAAGCGTGGATGCTTTTTCCGGAACGCGCGCGCGCGGAAAACTCACGTTGAAGCGACGTTGAATCACCCTCTTGCCGCCCAAGGTCGACTTCGTCGCGCGCATCGACAACGACGGCGACGCGCCGATTTTGGAGGCCTTCGAGTCCGTGGACACGACGGGCTCCTGGAAGGTCGTCGCCCACATGTTCGGCGGCACCTACGGCATCCCCGCGCCGTCCGTGCCGCCGTCGCCGCGCGCGGCGGGCCGCACGCCGCCGGGCTCGCCGGGGAGCCCGCGGACGTCGCCAGGCGACCGCCGGCCCGCGCGGCCCCGGCCCGTCTTCAACAACCCCTTCGCGTCGTCCACGGGCGCCGACAGGTCGCCCCTCCACCGCGTCGCCTGCCCCGAGCCGCCGCCGTCGCCGGACCTCCGGCGGAAGACGGAGGACGCGGAGCGCCGCGGCACGCCGAAAGTGAAGGGCAGCGTCGCCATGGACGTCTACGCCAACGGCAGCCGCACGTCGACGGCCCTCGTCCTCGACGGGTCCCGCGAGGAGAAGCCGCCCCAGAACTACGTCGCGTCCGTCGCCGAGGCCGAGCGCTTGAAGGGCCGCGTGGCCGAGCTCCAGACGGCCGTCGCCGCGCGCGACGCGAAGATCGCCGACCTCGAGGCCGAGGTCGCGGGACTGCGGCGCCGCGAGGCCGAGGCGATGAAGGACGCCCCCGCGGGCCGCTGCGCCCAGCAGTAATTACGTCGCGAAGGTGAGCGCGACCGCGCGGCACTCGCCCGTGCCGAACCAGCCCCGCGCGTCGTCCGGCAGGTCCAGCACCGCGTTGAAGAGGGCGAGGAGGAAGCCCGAGTGGGCGGCGACGGCGACGCGCGTCTCCGGCCGCTGCCCGAGCCAGGCCACGAAGCGCGCGGCGCGCTTGCAGATCGCGCGCTTGCCCTCGCGCTTCTCCGGGTGCCAGAGCGGGTCCTCCTCGCTCTCGAGCTGCGCGTAGTCGACGCGGCTCTTGTAGGGCTCGCCCTCGAGGTTGTCGTAGGGCGGGAAGTACTTCTCCAGCGCCGTCCTCGAGAGCCGCTTGTCGCACGTGTGCCTGCCGCCGGTCTCGTGGCAGTCCTCGTGCGCCACGACGGGGATCTTCGCGATCCAGATGTGGTCCAGCGCGTACAAGGCCGTCTGCGTCGCCCGGCGCATGGGCGACGTGACGATCAAGTCCAGGGGCTCCTCGAGCCGCGCGAAGCGCGGCCGGAGCGCTTCCGCCTGCTTCCGACCCACCTCCGTGAGCTCCGCGTCGACGTAGCCAAAGTCCGGGTCGTTGTCCACCGTGTAGGGCTCGCCGGCCTTCTTCGCGGCGCGCCAGTCGCGCTGCGCGACGTTGTGGCGGCCCTCGCCGTGGCGGATGAAGAACACGAGCTTCTCCGCCGGCGCCGGCGCGTAGTCGTCGGCGACCAGGCGACCCCGCGCGGTCGCTCCGAGCGTTCCCAGCAGCTTTTGCAGGTCGCGCTGCGCCGACGACACCTCCGCGGCCTCGTGCGCCTCGACCTTCGGCGGCGGCGGCGCGTCGCGGTCCATGACGTCGAACATGCTCAGCGCCTCCTGCTTCCCGATGCCAAGGTCCTCCTCGTGCTCGCCGTTCAAGAGCTGGCGGCTGAACATGTCTGCTTGGGGCTGCAGCGCTTCGCGGCGGCGCGCGCACACGATGAGCGGCGCGACGACGCCCTTGGCGCGCCCTTGGCGCACAGGAGAGTCGATGCACTGCTCGATGCACCGCTCGCCGATCCGCCACAACGGAGCCGGCGCGACCCGTCGTGCTCGGCCTCGTGCGCGGCGTCCTCCTCGGCGCCGTCGTCGGGCTCTCGCTCCGGCCCGGTACCGGCGCGGGGCCTGGCTCTTCACGTACCCGGAGGACGCGCCGCGGAGCGACGTGTAATCGTCCGGAGATGGTCCTGTCCTCGCCGGCGCTCGCGAATGCTTTGAGGGACGGGGATTTACGAGGCGTAGAAGTCGCCCTCGCGACCGGCGACGACGTCAATGACCGATTTCTCGTCCCGGGCATGACCTCGGGCATGACGATGCTACTGTTTGTGTTGACGGGTACGGGTCCGCCGGATTACGGCTGGACGAAAGGGCATGAGGACATCATTAAATTGCTTCTAGCGCGCGGTGCGGACCCGAGTTTGAGCTGCGCAATCTCAGAGGAACAGAGTGGGATAACAGTGTTACACGGGGTCGTCCGTCAGAGTAACGCGACGCATCTGTTGGAGCTTCTCGTCGCCCATGGCGTAGTGAAGGTCAGGCATCAGAGACCCAGAGACTAGAGACCTGGGCATCGAGCATCAGACCTGGGTTTCAGACTAAGAGAGACCTGGGATTGAAACCCAGGCCCTCGAATTACGAAAAAAACCTAGAAGTCGCCCAGGGCGTGGTCCAGGTCGCCGGCGGTGGGCCACAGGTGGACCACAATCACCTCCATCACCTTCAGCAGCAGCAGCAGCAGCAGCAGCGTCGTCGTCGTCGTCGCCGCCGCCGCCGCCGCCGCCGCCGCCGCCGCCGCCGCCGCCGCCGCCGCGCGCGCGCGCGCGCGGGCATTCGAACCTACAATCAGACACAGAACGGCATAGGGAAGGCCATTTTAGCTCAGTGGGTGAAACTGTGACGGTAATAGACGGGATCCCGAAATCGAGTGGGCGCGCGCGCAGCCCGCAGCCGCAGTGATCGACCGAATGTACTCCGCCAAAAGGATGGGGCAGCGCCGGCGCAACTCACTGGCGTGCTCCAGTGCACTTCCTTGGCCCGGGATGGGCCCCGATAGCGGTTCTGGCGGCGTCGGGGCAGCCCAGACGTCGCATGCGCACTCCTGCGGACAAACGGGTTGGGGCATCCTGTCGTCAAGCGGCAAACATATCTGTAATTTATATAGGGGGGATAATAAAAAAAATGGACCTCTAAAAGACCTGGGTTTCATACTCAAAAAGACCTGGAAAAGCATCAAACCTGGGAATCAGACCAAAAGACCTGGGTTTAAAACCTGAGCATCGGACTTCACTACCATGGCGCGCAAGTGGACGCTCAGAATTCAGGTGGGCGTACGCCGCTCATGATGGCGGTAACGCTAAAGAATCACGGAGCTATTCGCGGCCTTTTACGTGTCGGGGCGAATATTGACCTTGTCGACGTCGGAGGCGGCGATGCATTGATGATGGCACGCGGGGACCCGGGATTCTCACGTTTTCAGGATTATAACGGGGACATCATCCACGAATACATCCCCGACCCGAAGATCGTCGCGCTGCTCTCGGCCGTGCGCGCGGCGGGGTCCTGGAAGCGATACTGCCGCGAGCCCGCCGTCAAGCTCCTCGCGCTGCGCTACCTCTCGCTCGCGGGCCGCGCGACGCCGCCGGCGCACTTCGCGCGCCTCTTCGGGACGCCGCCGGTCCAGGTCGAGGCCCAGCGGCGGCCGCGGCGCGGCGCGAGCCGCACGCTGCCCGACGACGTCTTCAAGAACATCCTCGCGTTCTGGAACGAGCCCGAACCCTAAGTTCCCATTAGATCGGAGTCGCGGCCGCGTCCGCGCGCGCGACGTCGCTGTGCTTCGGCGTCGCCCGCGGCGAGGCCCCGGGGAGCGACCTGAAGCTCTCCATGGCCTTGAACGACGCCGCGCGCGCGTTCCTGCCCGTCTCGCGGAGGATGTCGCGGAGCAGCTCGAGCGCGGACAGCTCGCGGCGGATGTCCGTCACCGTCACGTAGACCAAAATCACGAGCCCGCCCAGGATCGTCGTCATGAGCAGGCCATCGGCGCCCGGCCCCTGCGACGTCCGCGCGACGAGCGCGCCCAGGTAGAGGATCGTGAGCATCGAGTTCAGGCACTCCGCGAGCACGTCGTCCGCGTCCTCCTTGAAGGGCCCGAAGTACCCGTAGAGCTTCGTCCAACTCATGACCACCAAAATCAGGAACGCCAGCTGCGTCGGGCTGCCCGGGAAGATGAAGAGCGACGCGCACGTGAGCAGGAGCCGCTTCGTCGCGTCGACGCACTCAAAGTACCAGAACTGGGGCTCGTAGGGCATCCAGAGCATGCGCGTCGCGAAGCACGCCGGGTCCAGGTCGCGCTTCTCGCAGGCCGCGTCGACCATGGCGACCTGCTCGCTCGCGGTGATCTCCGCGCCCTTCTTGAAGTTCAGCGGGTCGACGCGCGACCGCACGGACCACACGGAGAGGTAAAAAAACAGCGGCGCGCCCAGGGGCCAGACGAAGAGCATGCACGCCGCGTAGGCGCGCCAGAAGTCGTAGGTCCGCCCGCCGCAGCGCAGGTCCAGGTCCGCGCGCAGGTACGCGTCGCCGTCGTCGAACTCGCAGCAGAGGAACGTCCGGCAGATCGTCACCGACACCATGGGGAACGTGAAGAAGAGCACGAGGATCGTCGCCGCCGTCGGCGAGTGGCGGCGCCCGCAGCAGAGGTAGGACAGCGGCGCCCAGAGCAGGAACACGGACAGCAGGAAGGCCCAGGGCCCCAAGGTCGACATCGCCAGGGTCCCGTAGAACGACACGCGCCGGTGGCAGCCGAGCCCCGCGATCTCCAGGAAGTCGACCTCGAAGAAGCCCAGGCTCCCCAGGAAGCCGTTGTAGACCGGGGGCAGCTCCATCGTGCCCATCGTCGACACCATGAGCTGGATCGCGACGAACGCGAGCTTCCACTTCGTCGTCAGCTTCGCGTACATGCGGATCACGTGGACGCGGATCGCCTCCGCGGGCCTGCGCGCCTCGTCGGCCGCCGGGTCGTCGACGGCCTCGCTGAGCTCGGCGGTCGCCGCGGCGTCCATGCTCGCGGCGTCGGCGCCCATGCTCGCGCGCTCCTCGCGCTCGTGCTCCGCGTCCTCGAATTCCCGCTCCTCCGCCGCCGACGGCCTCTGGGACGTGTAGAGCACGAGGAGGCTCAGGGCGCCGTAGGCGAGGAGCCCCATGGCGATGGCGAGTTTCTCACCTCCCCGGCCCTCGCAGGACTCGCACTTTTTGCTGGCGAGGTAGAAGTCGTCGTCGCAGAGCGAGCAGAGCCGCCCCCGGTAGCCCCGCTCGCACGCGTCCGCCGGCGAGTCGTCGGCGCCCGTGACGCCGACGCCGCCGGCGCACGTGTCCGGCGCGCACTCCAAGATGTCCGTCGACGTCTCGTCGAGGCGCCACCAGCCCTCCTCGACGTCGAGCGTCGCCGTCGTCGTGCCGGCGGCGCACGTCGCGCGCCCGGGGCAGGGCTCGCAGGCCGCGCCCGTCCAGTAGAACTCGGGGTAGCACGAGTCGCAGACCTCCGAGCCCTCGGCGCTTGTGAAGCCCAGCGAAAAGTCGCAGAGCGCGCAGAAGCTCGCGCCGGCGACGCTCCGCGTCCCCGCGGGGCACAAGGCGCACGTCGTCGCGCCGGACGTGAGGCCGATGCCCGGGGTCTCGCCCGCGGACGTCGCGTACTCGCCCGCGACGCAGCCGTCGCAGGACGCGCGCCCGGTCGTCGGCGCGGCCGTGCCCTGGGGGCAGGGGTCGCAGGCCGCGGCGCCGGCGTCCGCCGCGAAGGAGCCCGGCGCGCAGGGCTCGCAGGCGTCGGCCCCGAAGGCCGCGTAACTGCCCGCGGCGCAGGCCTCGCAGTCGCCCGTGCCGTTGCCGACGACGGACCCCGGCGCGCAGGTCGTCGCCGTGACCCAGGCGCGCCAGGCCGGCTCGTTCGCCCGGACCCAGGCGCACGCCGCGTCCTCGACCCCCAGGTCGCCGCCGCCGCGCGTCTCCAGGGCCATCATGGCCTTTTGCCGGTCGTTGTCCGCGCCGTAGCCCGCGAAGAAGGTCGCCAGGCTCGCGTCGGCCTGGAGCGTCGCCGCGTGGGCCACGGCCTTGAGCATGTCGACGTTCATGAGGCAGTTCGCGCCGGAGAGCGCCGGGTCGCCGGCGTGGCGGTCCTCGCACGCGGACGAGAAGGGCGTCGCGGCCAAGGGCAGCACGGGCACGCGCGCGACGAGCGGGTCCGGGTCCCACCAGTAGAAGAGCACGGGCCGCGACGCGTTGTGGGCCGCCTCGACGACGTCGGCCATGCCCGACACGCCCACGTACGTCGCGGTCACGTTCAGGCCTGGGCAGCACGAGAGTGATTCAACGTCGCTTCAACGTGAGTGTTCCGCGCGCGCGCGTTCCAAAAAAAGCATCCACGCTTCGAGGCCGTTCCGAGAGATGATCGCTCGTCCAAGAATCAGCCGAAACGAGTGGAAAACGGCCGAGATATGAGCCTTTGAAGTTGGGAATGTCGCACTCTTGTGCTGCCCTGGTTCAGGCCCTCGGCCGTGAGGAAGCCCTCGTACCACGACTCGGACCAGGACGGCAGGACGAAGTAGGCCTCGGCGCAGGTCCCGTGGTCGCAGTTCGGCGGCGCGTAGGTGCCGTTGACGCAGGACGCGTTCGTCCAGCCCGCGCCGCCGCACGCGGCGGCGTCCGGCGCGCCCCAACTCCCGGCCGCCGGGAGCGCGGCGACGACGGCCGGGTTCAGCTTGATGGAGCGGTAGTGGTCCATGATGAGCTTGTCGTAGGGCGGGTCCGCGGCCGACGCCGTGACGAAGAGGCGCGTCTGCCCCAGCGCGCCCTGGTTCTTCGCGACCGCGCCGCTTTTTGTTGCTTCTTCGAACTCGGGCTTGCGGATGCCCTCGGAGTACCAGAACTCGGGGACCAGCGTCGCGCAGGCCGCGGCGACGCGGGCCGTGCTGCCGCTGCCCGCGGACGCGAGGGAGATGTGCACGGCGTAGCCCAGGACCTCCTCGAGGAGGATCCGCATCGCCGACGCCTGCAACTGGCCGCTGAGCCAGTAGGGCATCTCGACCACCACGGGGGCCGCGGTCGCCGCCGCGCGCCGCGACGCCGCGCGCGCGTCGCGGAACTCGTCCCAGTAGGACCCGTTGAGGCAGGGCTGGCAGTAGCTCCGGTTCGCGAGCTCGACGCCGTCCCACTGGAAGCAGGTCCCGTCGTCGGGCAGGTCGGCCTCGGCGACGCGCGCCGCGCCGCCCGCCGCCGCGCAGGCCGCCGACTCCTCGGCGTAGGAGCTCGCGGCCGCGGCGCCGAGCGTCGCGAGGGCGAGCATTGAGCGCATCCTTCCACGCAACATACTATCTATTGTAAAAAAGCAATAAGGCTGCTCTTTGCCGGTGTTACCGGCGTTGAACCATCTAGTCTGGGATTCGGCCGAGGTCGGAGTCTCACCCCTCTGGTAGTGGCGCCGACTAAGAGGGGTGCGTTTACGACTCACCACGCGTCGTCGGCTACCGAGTCCCGCCGGGGCGGCGCGGGCGGCGGGAAGAAGCCGTCGCCGTTGAGGCTCATGGGCGCGGGCATCTGGAGGCTGCCCTTGTCGAGGCTCATGGGCATGTGGCTCGGCGAGAGCGAGTGGGGCGAGTCGCCGAAGGACCGCGCGCGCTTCCGGAAGTCGGCGCCGCCCGCGTCGCTCTCGGAGTCGGAGTCGCCGTCGCTCGAGGAGTCGTCGCCGTCGTCGTCGTCGTCGTCGTCGTCGTCGCGCGCCCAGTCGCGGTAGACGGGCGCGACGTGCCTCGCGGACTTGGGGAGCACGTAGGGGTCGAAGGGGAAGAAGAAGGACTCGTCGCCGGGCCGCGTCGACCGGGGCCGCCGCGGCGCGCGCGCGGCTTCCGCGACCTTGGCGCGGAACGCCGCCGAGAACTTCGCCGTCGCCTTCAACGTCGCGCGGAACTCGTCGCGCACCCGGGCATCCGCGCGGTCCAGGGGCTTCAGCGCGTTGCCGAAGAGCAGGCGGTCCCAGCGGCCTTCGTCGGCGAGCGCGTCGTAGCGCGCGCCCCAGCCCGCCCGCCCGAAGAGGTCCGACCCGCGGAAGCAGACGACGTAGACCAAGGCCTGCACGAGCGCGAAGAGCAGCGTCGCCGTCGCCTGCTGGTCCGCCTCGTCGACGAGGGAGCGCCCCGCGCGCGTCCGCAGCTTCTCGAGGCGCTCCTCGGCGGCGGAGAAGAGGGCCTCGGCCGAGAGCGCGACGAGCGGCGCGTCGACGGCGGCGCAGCGGCAGACGAGCGAGGCCAGGTACGCGACCGCGGGCACCTTCGTCACGAGGGGCGTCGCCTCGTCGGCGACGACGAGCGTCAGGCGCCGCGCGAACTTGGCGCAGCGCGCGGGCGACGACGCCGCGGCGGAGAAGACGGCGAACTGGACGAACTTGGACTGCTTCGTTTTGAGGATCGCGCTCTCGAAGACGTCCAATAAAACGTCGAAGAAGGCGTCGCCCGAGTCGGACGCGAGCCGCTTCTGGGCATAGGTAAACAGCCCGTCCATGACGTCGTCGAGCTTCGCGCCCGCGCCGTCCGGGTCCGCCTCGCGGGCCTTCCGCGGCGTGTGCCGCTCGGACGCGTCGACGTCGTCCAATTCGAAGACCTCGCCCTCCGGCGGCGCGAGCGTCTCCGGCTCCACGAGGCAGTCGATCTCCAGGGCCCGCTCCGCGACGAGCTGCAGCCCCGCGGGCTCGAGGACACCGTGGACCTCGCAGAGCGCGAGGACCAATTTCGCGTAGGCCTCGTGCTTGAGGCCGTCGGCGCGGCAGTAGGGGTAGTTCGCCGCCATCGCCGCCGGCACCTCGGCGACGCCCTGGGGGCAGAGCTCGAGGAGCCGCAGGAGCGTCGCGTACTGGGGCAGTTTCGTCGCGTCGACGGAGCCCGGCGCGACGACGGTCTCGCCGTCGAAGCCGAGGAAGCCGCGGCTCGCGGACTTGAAGACCGCGTCGAGCGCGCCGGCCACGTGCGTCGCGTTGTTGCTCACGACGCCGCAGAAGAGGTCGCCCAGCGCGCCGAGCGTGGCCCGCGACGCGCACCGCGACTGGAAGACGGCCCGAAGCAACGGCCGGTGCTCCGGCCTCGACGCCAGCCGCGGCGCGTGCGCGCCGAGCGCGACGAGCACCTTGCGCTTCGTCTCGACCTCGTCGGCCGCCGCGCCCTCGTCGGAGTCCTTGATCGTCGCCACGAGCGCGTCGTGCTGCGCCTGCTTCTTCGCCGCGCTCTTGGCGTCGCCGGCGGCGGCGGCCATGACCTTTTCCACGAAGGCCTGCTCCATGCTCGCCGTCATCGGCGGCGCGCGCGGCGGCTGCGACGAAGGCGGTCGAGCGCCTCACGAGGACCTCGGGGCGGAGAGACCTCGCGCGCGTCTGCCAGCGTCGACGGCGGCCGTCGCCTCTCTCGTCGCCGGCCCGAAGCGGCGGCACCTTGCGGCGGATGAAATGTTGAACTCGATTGTTGCAGGTTGCAATGAGCCTGGAATGATGATCCGTGCTTGCGTCGTCTTCCTGGCCGTCGCCGCCGCGAATGAGTGCGCGGTGGAGTACGCGAAGCAGGGCCCCTGCGACATCGACGCCCACGAGCTCGGGCTGCCCTGCGCCTGGCGCGACGGGAAATGCAAGGACCTCAAGTGGCAGCACGCGACGAGCCGCGCGCCCATCCGCTGCGGCATCCGCGCGGGCAACATGAAGTTCATCGCGCTGCACTGGAGGACCCAGCGGCGCAACGCGTCGAGCCCCTGCGGCGCCGCGGGCGGCGAGTGCGTCGTCCGCCTCGGGCGGCTGCCACCGGCCGCGGTGCCCGCCAAGGGCCTCGACGACGACGCGAGCATGGCGGCCGTCGCGACGGCGACGGCGGCGCTGCCGGCGGACGCGCCGCGGGACGCGCGCGCGCGCGCGCTCCTCGCGGCGCTCGAGGCCGCGCGCGACCGCGGCTTCCCCGCGGCCACGAAGGACGCGCTCAAGCTCCTGAAGCTGCGGCACCGCGTGCTCCGGGTGCGCGGCTCTCCCCGCGATGGATTCTGGGTCCGCGCGCTCGACGTCATCTCCCAGGCGACGTGGGCGCGGCTCGCGGGCAAGGCCGTCGTGGCGCAGTTCACGTGGAAGGTCGACAGCTACGTGAGCCCCGGCAACGGCAGCGGCTGGGAGGCGTTCTTCGAGCCGCTCGACGAGCCCTACGCGCCCGACGACGCGCGCCTCGAGCTCGACTGCGACCTCATCCGGCGGGTCTACCCGACGCGCGCGTCGGCGTACCCGGCGACGCGCGACCGCGCCCGGCGCGTCCGGGCGCTCCGGGCCGCGCAGGTCGCGGCCTTCGTGCGGCCGAACGCGCACGTCCTGGGGCGCGTCGACGCGGAGTGGAGAAGGCTGACGCGCGGCGAAGCGCTCGACGTGCTCGGCGTCCACGTCAGAGGCACGGACAAGCGGTCAAAGCACCGCGCGATCGTCCCGCCGGAGCGCTACTTCCCGCTCGTCGACGCGTACCTCGCGCGGCCGCGCGCCAAGGTCTTCCTCGCGACGGACGACGCCAAGTTCCGGCGGCGCTTCGCGGACCGCTACGGCGCCGCGCTCCTGGAGCAGGCCGGCGTGGCGCGGGTCAAGGGGGCCGCCTTCGCCGGCGGCGCGGACGCGGACGGCTTCTCGCGCGGCCTCGCGGTGCTCGCGGACACGCTCCTCCTGGCGAAGTGCGCCTTCCTGCTCAAGTCGGCGTCGGCCGTGAGCGAGTTCGCGCTCTACTTCCGACCGGACCTGCCGTCCTTCGACTTCGACGTCGCCGACGACGCGGTCCCCGCGTGGGCCCCGGCCGCCTTCAACGCGACGACCCCGGGCTAATCGTGTATGTTAGGGCGCCTGGTCGCGCGTCGCCTGCGTCGCGAGCGCGCGCTCGTCGGCCGCGAAGATGAGCACGGCGCGGCGGAGCGCCGCGCGCCGCTTGCGCTCGAGGAGCAGCAGCGCCGCGTTGACGTCGACCTGTGTGCAAATCAACCAGTGAGCTGGGACGTCGGGGCCAAACTTCAGAATTCTCTAGCTCGGTCAAATCGAAGTCGATTCGGCTGATTTTTGGACGAATCGATTGCTCTCAGCGAGTTCTCGAAGCACGGCGGAAGTGCTCGTGTCAAAACATTCGAATACGCGCACATTGAAGTCGGGTTGAAGATTTGATTTCCACACAGACGTCGACCCAGGACACGTCGGCGATGTCGCCGTCGACGTCGTTCTGCGTCGTCAGCTTCGGCGGGCTCCGCGGCGCTTCCGATAAGCCGCAGACGAAGTAGCGCGCGCGCTTGCCCGACCGGCCCGTGACCTCGCGGACGTCGACGGACGCGTAGCGCCGGTCGTCCGCGGCGTCCCGATCCAGATCCGCGGCGTCGACGTCGTCGTCGAGGTCCGGGAAGTCCTCGGCCGGCGCCGGCGACTCGTCGCTGACGATGACGTCCGACGTCTCGTCCAACATGACCTCCTCGTCGTCCGCGAACATGCGCGAGTCGTCCGCGTCCAGACACACCGACGCGTTCGCCGCGGCCTCCGCGGACGCGGGCAGCACCCGGAGCTGGTCGGCCTTCAACCCCGCCTCCTCCCAGGTCTCCCGCAGCGCGGCCCCCAAGATGGACCCGTCGACGGGCTCGATTTTGCCTTTCGGGAAGCCCGGCTTCTGCTTGCCCTCGTTGCCGCGGACGATGACGCACTCGTAGGGGCTCACGTCGCCCTTGCCCAGCAGCAGACCCCGGGGGCTCTTGCGGAAGGCGATCAAGCGCGGCTCCGACGCCATATCCGGCTTGACGCGCAGCACGATGCACCCGGCCAAGAGCAAATCGCCGTAGCGCCGCCGGAGCCGCCGCTCGACGGCCTTGATGGGATTCTCCAGGGGCATGCCGTGGCTCAAAGCGATCTTCCGGCAGTCGTTGAGCTCGCGCAGGTGGCGGAAGAGCTTCGAGCGACTGACGAACATCTCGCCGCAGTAGCCGCAGACGCAGCGCCGCGTCGCCGACTGCTGCGGCTGCTGCTCCGTCTTCGTGCGATTCCCGCCGCGGCGCCGCCGCCGCCTCGGGTTCGGGTTCGCGCCCCGCGGGGGCGCGCCGGGCATGCGCTGCGCGCGCCCGCCGCCGGCGGCGGCGGCCTGGCCCGCGCGCCCGCCGCCGGCGACGGCGGCCTGGCCCGCGCGCGCGCCGCCGGCGACGGCGGCCTTGCCGTCGTCGCGGGGGCCGCCGGGCCGCCGCTTCCGCGACTTGGCCCAGGGCGCGACGGCGCCGGCGGCGGCGGGGCCGCCGATGACCGTCTCCTTCTTCGTCTCCACCTCGGCCTCCTCGGCCTGCTTCGGCCGGGGCTTCTGCGGCTGCCGCCGCCGCGCGGGCCGCGGCCGGCCGTCGCCGCGGCCGCGGCCGCCGTCGCCGCGCCCGCCGCCGCGCCCGCGCCCGCGCCGCGGCCGCCGCGCCCGCCGTTGCCCTCGGGCCGCCGCCGCGGCGGCTGGTCGCCGCTCTCGTTGGGCGCGCGGGCGCGCGGCGCGTCGCCGTCGTCGCTCGTCGCCGCGAGCGCCAGGCGGTCCAGCGACGGGAGCCGGTGCGCGACGCGCGCCGGCGCGATGCCGGGGACGCGGCGAGGCGCATAGCCCGCGGTCCGCAGCAGCAGCGTCGCCCACAGCAGGACGAGCCTGTTGCCGCCCCACATCGCTTGCCGCCTTCAAGCGGACGGACGAGGTGCCCGCCGAGGCAAAGGAAAATGCCGCGCTGCCGCGCGAGGAAACGGTGCCGTGGCTGCCCGGCTGCGTCACGCGCTGGTCGCTGGGGCTTGGTGGAAGGCAGCGCACCACTCGCAGCGCGGCAACCGCTTCCAGCAGCGCAAACCCTCCAAAAAAGGATGCGCGAGTGGTCGGCCATCGCCGCCGCCGCGGGCGCGCCGGCGCCGCGCCTCGCCGAGGAGAAGGAGCGGCTCTTCGGCGCGGCGAAGCCCAAGGTCGTCTTCTGGCGCGACAACTCCATGTGGTGCCCCTACTGCGCGCGGCTCTGGCTGCTCCTCGAGGCGCTCCGCGTGCCCTACACCACCAAAACGATCCCGCTGAGCCGCTACCTCAAACCGGGCGAGAAGAAGCCGGCGGAGTACACGTCGCAGGTGCCCTCCGGCGTCGTGCCCGCGCTGCAGTTCGAGCAGGCCGACGGCACCTACGGCCCGGCCGTCGACGGCGTCGCGCGGCTCTTCGACGCGCTCCTGAGCGACGCGGCGACGGCCGCGCCGCCGTGCGAGGCGCTCGAGGCCGCGCTGCCGCGCTTCGAGATGGCGCGGCGCGGCTACGAGGCCTGCGCGGGCGCGCCGACGCGGCTCGCGCCCGACGCGTGCTTCGACATGGGCGTCGGCGAGGCCTGCGCGACATTGGACGCGGCGCTCGCGGGCTACGATTTTACGTTCCCGCGGGGGCTGTCGCCGTCGGACTGCAAGCTGTTGCCCTTGCTCGAGCGGCTCGAGGCCGTGCTGCCCTACTTCTTCGGGGACGGCGCGTTCGAGCGCTTGCCCTTCGGCCGGGCGCGGGCCTACCTCGAGGGCGCGCGGGCGCGCACGTTCTTCGGCGCCATCGCGTCCGACCGGACGACCTTGGCGCGGACGAACCTGCGCTACGCGAACCCGCACTTCGCCCCGGACGCCGGCGCGGCGCGCCTGATCGACCACGAGGGGGTTGCGTGCACCGCCGAGGACCGCCGCGACGCCGCCGCGCGCCTCGCGAAGAACCACGCGGCCGTGGCGAAGTTCGCGCTCCGCGCGGCGTCCGCGGACAACCGCCCGGACGAAACGCTCGTCGCCGCCGTCGACGACGCGCTGCGGGCCACGGCGGACTCGCTCCTCGGCGGCGACGCCAGCCTGCCGCCGGGGCCGCCGCGCGTCGCCGACGCGCTCCTCGCGCTGTCCTACAACGTCGGCGTGCCGCGCGACATGGCCCGGGGGCCCGCGGCCGCGTTCCGCGGCGCGCTGCGCGACCTCGCGGCCCAGCAGGCGACGCCGCCGCGCGCGCCCGACGGCAAGTGGGAGACGGCGGGGAACGGGGACTGCTGGCTTAAGTTTACCTGGTGTTTGGGGGCGGCGGTGGGCGTCGGCTCCAGCGCTCGGCTGTGTGGTTGGTAAAATCGGCGAGCGTGGATATTTTGAGTCATCTCGACCTCGATGCTGCCTCGCCCGCGCGTTCGTTATCAGTGCGCTTGAAGAGATGGTGAAGCGGCAAAAGACTCGGCAGAGTCGGGCGCGGATATTCAGTCTACCCTCGACTAACATGTCTCTGCACGACGTCATCTCGCTGTGGTGGCCCCTGGCGGTCTTTATGTTGCTCTATCTCCAGTACAAGCACAAGAAGGAGCGCGACGCGAAAGTCGCGCTCGCGCGGCGGCTCGACTCGCTGCAGCGGGAGCACGCGATGGTCACGGCGTCCAACGCCGCTCGCGGCACGGAGCTCGAGGAGACGCGCCGGCAACGCGACGCCGTCGACGAGGCGCTCGGTCGCGCGCGGGCCGAGCGCGACGCGTTCGAGGCCGACGCGCGCGAGCTCGGAGCCGCCGCGGCGCTCTCGCGCGCGGCGGCCTTCGACGCCGCCGTCGACAAGGTCGTCGCGGAGGTCGCGGAGCCCGCGCTTTCGAAGATCCTCGTGGCGGCCCGCGGCGTCGCCCGGAACGCGCGCGACGACGCGCCCAAGGCCTGGCGGCTCAACGGCCGGAGCGACGCGTTCCGGCGGAACTTCGCGACGCCGGCGGCCGTGGACCTGCTCGCGGCGCTCGGCTTCGCGCAGGGCGCCGACGGCCACTACCGCGTCGTCGCCGCCGCGGCCGCCGCGGGCGTCGCGAGCGGCTTCTACGCGACGGCGACGCGGCGGCTCGAGGCGGCGCGCGCCGCGCGGCTCCCGCCGCTCGCGGCCGCGCTCGGCCTCGCGTACCTCGAGCTCGACGCGGGCCCGAAGGACGGCACCTGCCGCCCGCGCTGGGAGCCCTTCGAGCCCGCGGCGGCCCAGCGCGTCTACGCGTGGCTCGCGCACTGTGTGGAAATCAACCACTGGTTTGGGGGGTCCCCACCAAACTTCAGAACTCTCTATCTCAATCAAATCGAAGTCGATTCGGCTGATTTTTGGACGAATCGATCGCTCTCGTCGAGTTCTCGAAGCACAGCGAAAGAGTCTGGTCCAAATCGTTCGGTTACGCGCACATTGAAGTCGAGTTGAAGATTTGAATTCCACACAGGCTCGCGCAAAAGGCCGAGCCGCGCGAGTCGCCCGCGGCGTGCGCGGAGCGCCTCGTCCGGGGCCGGGGCAAGTCGGCCGTGTCCTTCGAGTCCGGCGGCGCCCGGTACGACCTCTACCTCGGCCCGCGCGGCGAGCTCAAGCAGGTCAAGGCGCAGCCCGCGTCCGCGGCCGGCGGCGCGGCGTCGGGCTACGAGCGGTCCGTGTCGTTCATGACCGCGGCCGGCCGCGCGTACGAGCCGCCCGTGCTCTGCTGCGGCGGCCTCGAGTGCCGGCGCGGCGACGGCACGCGCGACGTCGACCGCGACGCGCTGACGTCCCGCGGCGCGACGCTCGAGGCGGCCCTGCCCGCGCCGCGCTTCGAGCGCCTCGCCGCGGACTCGCACGCCTTCCTCGACGCCGCGGCCCTCGTGCGCACGTCGCTCGCGCCGGCGCTCGACGGCGTCCGCGGCGTCGCCCGCGGCGTCGCGCGCATGATCGCGGGAGCCCCCCGGGGCGTCTCGCGCAAGATCGCGTCGACGGAGCCGCCGGTCGTGATCCTGGCCGTCCACGCGGTGCGCAACGCGGAGCGCGGCGCGTTCTTCGACCTCGCCGTCGACCAGTTCGCCGCGCGGGGCGAGCCGCCCAACGTCACGAAGGCCTTCCACGGGACGACGCTCGGCGCGTGCGCGCCCATCGCGGGCCACGGCTTCGTGCTCCGCGACCGCAACGCGTCCGTCTACGGCGTCGGCGCCTACTTCTCGCCCGCGGGCCGGCGCCGGGGGCTCATGGCCCTGGACCCGACCTACGCGTCGCCGGACGCGGCCGGGCGCCAGCACCTGCTCCTCTGCTCCGTCGCGCGCGGCGAGTCCGAGCGCCTCAAGGCCGGCGGCGCCCGCGGCCACGCGCAGATGCAGCCGTCGCCGCCCGAGGACGGCGTCCGCTTCACGACGGGCGTCGACGCCGAGACCATCGACGACGCGTCGCGGCTCGTCGTCTGGGGCGGCATCCTCAACACGCACGTGCGCGTCGACGCCGTCGTCACGCTACGCTGCCTCGACCGCGACGAGCTCACCGGCGACCTCCGCGACGGCGTCGACCCCCTCGAGTCGGACCCCGCCGAAGAGACCACGCCCGAGAAAGCGCGCGACGACTAAGCTCTACTTGTTGAAGTCGGTTATTGCAGTGCATCGCCATGATTTGCAGGTAACACGGACCCCACAGACAGCATTATGGAACCTCTAGGCAGTGCCATAATGCCCACCCGCCCCGCGGCGAAGAAATGAACCCTGGAAGCCGCTCACGTCTTGAAACGTGCTGATGCGCTGGTGCGGCCTGCTAGCGGCAGCCGTAGCCGGGCAGCCCGTAGAAGTGGACCCGGGCGGCAGCACGCATAGTGCACGTGGTCCGCGGCTCGAGTTCGACGTCGACGGAGCTCTACGAGCCCTGGCCCTCGCGGACCCGGCCCGCGTGTTGACGGAGGCGGCGGCGTTCCTGGACGCGCTGCCCGCGGACGCACGCATCAAATGCGCGTGGCCGACCGCGGCCTGCGAATCAAACGGAGGTGATGCGGCGGCCGTAGTTCTGGGAGCGGCGGCCGCCGCGGCGTGGCCGGCGGTCGCGTCGGTCGGGAATTTGACGGACGTCCGGCGGCCGCTTCAGCACGGAACGCTCCAGGTGCACGGGACGCGACTCCTCGTCGTCTCCGCGTCGGACCGGCCGGAGGTGGCCCGCGCGTCGTGGACGTCGTGGGAAGCCTACGCGCGAACGCACGAGTACGGGTTCCTCCCGCTCGACGCGTCCGGGACGGGACTCGTGGCCGAGGGCGCCGAGCTCGTCGGACGGCTGACGCCTCTCCGGAGCGCGCACCACCTCAAGCTCTGGCTGCTCCACGATTTGCTCGAGAGCGGCGCCGGCGCCTACCGAACTCTCGTCTGGGTCGATGACGACATCGTCGCCACCTCGATGGCAACGCCGCACCCGGCGCTGGCACTCGCGGAAGATACGCTCGCCGTCGACGCGCTCCCGACCTTCGTGGCACAAGAACCGTTCAACACCGGCGTCGTCGTCGCGACGCGCGGCGGCGACCGCGCGCCGTCCCTTTTACGCCGCGCGTGGCTCGCGCCGTTCGTGACCGAGCAATACTCGTGCCTCCTCCGGGACTGTGCCTATTGGGACAACACGGTGCTCGGCCTCGCGGTGGACGCGGATGCGGCCGGCTTGGTATTATTGCCGTACGGCTCGCTGCAGGCGTTCTGGTCGCCGTCGACGTTTTGCGGTACCGAGTGGACGCACTGCGAGACCACGCAGACTTTGGCATTGGCCTGGGCACCGGGGGACTTCGCGGCGCACGCGGGCGGCGGGTCTCCCCACGATCGCGCTGCGCGAATGACACACCTGCTGCGCGACCGCTTTGGGGAGCGTCATGTCGAGCCGCGTCGGTTGCTGGGCGGAACGCCGGCCGCGTTCGGCCAGTACCGCGAAGCATTGGTGCTGGCGCTGCGGGCGGTGAATAGAAGCGCCGCTGCGCCGGGCGCAGCGGCGGCGCCGACGGCGAAGCTCGAGGCGGCGGTCGTTGATGCGCTCGGCCCGGACGCTTCACGTGCCGTCGCGGAGCGATTGCCCCTTGTCACTGGCTTCTCGTGTAGGGTGTACTTCCAAGCCGTCGACGGCACGCAGTGGGCCAGGGTCGTGTTTGGTCTCGACGCGGACGACTTCGACATGAAACTCGCACGGGAGCTCCAGGCGGCGGGCATCAGGGCCCCGCTCGAACGAACCGACGGCGGCCCGGCCTGCGCCACGCTGGCGTGCGTCGCGGCCGCGATGCAGGCAGCCGCCGGAGCGGACGGAAACTGCGTGCCCGGGTTCCGCATAGAGCATCGCGACGCGGACCTGGTGCCACCGCCGCCGGCCCCGCGCTCGCCGCGCTCGGCCCCGCCCGCGCCGCCACGCTTCAACGACCTCGAGGTCGCGAGAGACGGCGCGCGGTCGGTGCGCGACGCGGACGACGCGGTCCTCCGCCTCCAGAGCGACCTCGACGACGCGCTGCGGGACCTCGACGAGAAGTTCGCTTCGCCAGAATGGGCGGAGAGGCGGTCGGAGGGCATCACCGACCGTCTCGAGGCGTTTGCCCGCGAGACATTCAAGTTTAGTTAATCAGCCCCCTGGCGGTATCTCTCGCAGAATAACCGTGGCGACGAAGCGAGCCGCAAACTTCGAGTTGGCCGAGCCGCGGTGCCAGACGATCGGCCGCGCGAGGTAGGCGAGGCCCGCCTTAGTTACGAGCGTCGCAGATGGGACGCTCCGAAAGTACGCCTCAGCTTCATCGTCCACCGGCCACGCCTGCAGGGGCCCGCCCCCGCGGCGCCACGCGGCAGCGACCGGCATCCCCGCCAGCTCGGCGAGCGCGTCGCCGCGTCTATCGGAGGTCGCCGGCCACGCCTCCAGCGGGCCGTTCACCTCATCCACGTCGTCGAGGGGCACAAACACATAATGCACGCTCTTTTCATCCCACTGCGCGGGAACGGGGTCCCAGTGCGGGTGCTGTGCTCTGCTCAAACCCCCGGCGACGTCCACGCTGACCGATAGCAGCTCGCACGGCGCGCCGACCGCGGCGATCGCCGCCGGCAGGATGCTTTCCCTCATCGCGTCGACGAGCTTGGTGGAGAGGGCGCTTCGACCCAACGCAGCACAGGGCCGCCGCGTGCCTTCCCAGCGCGAGCAGAGCGACGTCTTGAGCCGCGGCCGTTGCGCGTCGTCGTAGACGACGGATCGCGGTCGCGATACCAACGCCGCGCCCAGGCCGAGCCGGAGCTCCGCGAGGAGTCCGGGCGACAAGTGAGGCGCGTCGAGCGCCGCGACGCCCGCGTGCAGGTACTCCGCCGCGCGCGGGACGGCCGCGCTCGGACCGCGGCGGTCGGCGCCTCCGTCGTAAGTCGCGGCGGAGCGCGCGCACGCGTCGACGAGGGCCTGGGCTCGCTCTGCTCTCCTCGCGGCGCCGCGCGCCGCGGCCGACGAACGGTCGCCTATCGACAGCTTGGACAGCGCTTCCACGAGTTTCGCCGCGGCCCCGTGGCGCGGCTGGGTACGCTCGAAGACGGCGTCCGACGTCGTACCGTCGGCGAAGCGGTGGCGCAGGACGTTCAGACGATCGCCCCCGCCGACGACGCCGCTCGCGACCACGCCGCCGGCCTCAAAGAGGACCTCGAGCTCGTCGCGCGGCGTCGCCGCCGCGTAGGAGACCGAGAACGTGGCGTTCGCCCCGAGCCTTCCGGATACGTCGACGGCGGCGCCCGTCTCGGCGTCGAAGCGGTGCGCGCGGCACTCGACGGTGTCCGGCATGTCCTCCCCGAGCGCCGCCCCGAGCCCGAGGAACGCGTAGTACGCCAGGTCGCCGAAGATGCCCGACGGCTCCCGCGCCGGGTCGAGGCGGCCCGGCGCGCCCCGGTAGTCGACCGCGTCGGCCGGCGGCCGGCGGCGCGTCGCGTCGCGTTCCGGCCACAGGTCGAGGTGGAACGCGTAGGAGGCGCGGCGCGGGCGCCCGCCCAGTTCCTCGGACAGCGCCGCCGAGTACGGGAAGGCCGCGCCGTCCGCGACGTGGGCGCCGCGCCGCGCGCACGCTCGCCTCAGCTCCGCGACGGCCGCGAGCGACGGAAACGGCTTGTCGACGAGCACGACCCTCGCGCTCCCGTTGACGCACGCTTCGAGCGCCCACGCCATCTTCAAGGCCGTGGGCACGTGCACCGAGACGACGTCCACGAGAGCGGTCGCGGCTTCCTCGTAGCCGACGCAGTGCGACGTCGGCACGCCCCACTTCGCGGCGCAGTGTGCGGAAGAGCGCGTACCGACGAGCGCGAGCTCCGCCGAGGCATGAGCCGAGACCGTCGACGCCACGATGAAGCCGCCGATGCCCCCCCCGAGGACCGCCCACGTCGAGGTGCGGGGCGTCGGGGGCGGCCGCCGCAAGCCGAGCTCGTGGATGCGAGTCAAATCCTCGTCCAGGAGCGTCGCGTCGTACGAATTTACCGCGTGGGCGAAGAGGTCGAGGGGCAGCGCCTCGAGCAGCGGGAGGGCCTCGATCGCCTTCAGCGAAGACACCGAAGCGTTGTCCCGGATCTCGTCCCAAAAATGCGCCTCGAGGAGCAGCTGGCCGATTCTACGGACGGAGCCGTGGAGCATCTCGGCGAGCACGGGCCACTCCGCGCCCTCGATGTCCATCCGCACCACGTCCACGAAGGGGTGGGCATGTCGCGCCATGATGTCGGCGAGCGTCTCGACGGGGTACCCCGTCGCGGCGCCGCCGAACAGCGACGTCGAGTCGGACCCGTCGTAAAATTCCAGCGTCTCGTTGCCGACGCCCACGGGCTCAAAGCGAATGGACGCGCCCCTCCGAAACGAGCCTTGCCGGGCCATGGCGGGGTCGAAGCTAAAAACCTCGCAGCCCCGCGCGGCGGCGAAGTCGTCGAAGGTCCAGCTGTCGGCCACCCCGAAGCTGTAGACGACGCAGGGCGGCTCGAGGTCGTCCAGGCACACCGTCGGCGCGGCGTCGTCCGGGAGGCGCGGGTCCGTCGACGGCGCGCCCGCCAGTCGTACGAGGTGCGCGCAGCGCGCCGGGTCCGCGCTTCCGAAAAACTGCTTGAGCTTCGTCAGCGGGCCGCGCCGCGCGTCGACCTGGGCAGGACAAGAGAGATTCAACGTCGCTTCAACGTGAGTGTTCCGCGCGCGCGCGTTCCGGAAAAAGCATTCACGCTTCGAGACCGTTCCGAGAGATGATCGCTCGTCCAAAAGTCAGCCGAAACGAGTGGAAAACGGCCGAGAAAGGAGCCTTTGAAGTTGGGAATTTCGCTCTCTTGTCCTGCCCTGGCGTTGACCCGCGCGCCGCCCGCCTTCGGGAACGGCGGGCCCGGCCGCACGGCGGCGTACGTCTCGCGTCGAGGTGCGTCGCCGGAAAAATGCGGGGGCGCCGCGGTGCCGCCCGCAAACGCGTACGCACCGCCGCCCGCGTCTCCTCCGCCGAACGGCGCGACGCACTCCGCGCCGTCGTCCAGCAGGACGCCGCCCAGCTCCCGCCACCGGTCCGCGTCCTCCCACGCCCGAAACTCCCACGCCGGGTTCAGCTGGATGCACGTCGCGAACGCGCCGGCGGCCTCCTGTGACGCGTTGCGCAGGTCCGCGAACACGCGGTGCGCCACGCGGGGCACCTCGGCGTTGACGCGGTCGCACTCCGCCCGTCTCCGCACCATCGCTTCCGCTACGATGTCCACCGTGCACGCCCGCTCCGTACAGCCCTCGCCCGCGATGGCCGGCAGCGCCGCTACCATCGTCCGCGCCGCGAAGAGGTCCCACCGCACGCTCCGCCACTGGTCGTCGAGGTCGTAGGTGTACGCCGTGTCGTCCACCGTCACGCTCATGGGGCAGTCCGTCGCCACCCTTGTCGCCGCAAGGGCGAGGATGCTCGCCCGCATGGTACGTCGTGATCTGGCGCGGGGCGCACTGGCGGCGGCTGATGCGGCGACGCGAGCGGATGCGGCGGCGCGAGGCGGTGCCCAGAGGCGCTCGGGCGGTGCCCAGAGTCGCTCGGGCGGCGCGCGTGTCGCTGCGCGCGCGAGTCGCTGAGTCGCCTTGATTCGAATCACCAGCCCAGCCTGAACCCAGCCCAGCCCAGCCCAGCCCAGCCTGCCCACCAGACTGTCGGCCGAGCTCAGCTAGATAGCTCCGGGTACTTCACCATGTTGTGTGTTGCATCTCTTCCATCGATGCGGCCCGTCGCCCTGTGATGCGCCTCGTCGCCCTGTGCATGAGCCTGCTGATCCGCCGGGCGCTCTCGATGGCCAGGGCCGCCGGCCCGCGGCAGCTGCGCATCGAGCAGGCGCTCGCGGCGACGTTTTCGCCGACGGTGTTGGAGGTGCTCAACGAAAGCCACGGCCGCCACGAGGACGAGAGCCACTTCAAGGTCATCGTCGTCAGCGACCAGTTCGAGGGCGTCAAGCCGCTCATCAAGCGCCATCGCATGGTCACCGCGGCCATCACCAAGGACACGGGCGGTCCGCCGCGGCGTCCGCCGCCGCGATCGCGCGCCCGAGGCCGCGCGCGCCGCCCTTCCCCGATCGCGATCTCCCGCAGGCGCGCTCGACTTCCACTCGCTCTCCGTCGGCGCCGCGAAGACGCCCGAGGAGTGGGCCAAGGCCGACGGCGTCGCCGCGTCGCCCAAGTGCGCCGGCGGCGACGGCCTGCCGAAGCGGCGGTGATGGATCCTCTGTTCATAAAACACCGCCTCTGGACCGCGTCCTAGAACGGCCGCCTCGAGGCACAGGGCTGCTTTCTCGGAGCTTAGGGGGCCGCGGGGCGCGGCTAGGGCGCCGCGGCGGCGGCGCGCCGCCGGGCGCGGGCGGGCGCCTCCACGGGCGCGGGCGCGGGCGCCTTGGGCGCCGCCGGCGCCTTCTTCGCCGGCGCGCCCGTGAGCCCCGGGGGCAGCGGGCGCCGCGCGACGCCCGAGAAGCGGTCCTCCTCGTCCATGTCGGTCGAGATCTCCTGGCCGCGCTCCTCGGCGAGGTGGATGTTCGACGTCGTCGCGTTCTCGATCTCCGCGGCGATGCGCGCGGCCTCGGCCTTCTGGGCCGGCGTGAACGCGGAATCGTCGAGCTTCGTCGTGTACACGTTCTCGTCGTAGCCCGTCGACGCGCCGAAGAGGCGCTCGTTGGCCTCGAACTGGTCCCACTTCTTGCCCCCCTTGGGCTGGGCGGGGCCCTTGACCTTGGGCGCGGAGAGCCAGGCGCTGTCGAGCTGCTCGAGCGCGCGGCCCTCGAGGCCACGGTCCGGCCGCGCGATGTCGCCGTCGGTCCGGAACCCGGAGCTCCGCGGGTCGCCGAGCATGCGCGGCGCGGAGAACGTGAGGCACGCGATCTTGTCGAAGCCGAGGACGACGGTAGACGCGGGCGACGCGACCGTGCCCTTCTCCGCCGCGCCCTTGAGCACCATGCGGTGCGGCATGTCGCTAAAGGGCGTCGCCGTGTGGAGCACGCCGGTCATCGTCTTCTTCTCCAGGAGCTCCGCCTCGGCCTTCTGGCCCACGAGGAGGCTCAGGACGTAGAGGTAGCGGTCTCGCTGCGCCTTGACGATGTCTTGCGGCGCCATCGTGGAGCTGGTCCGCGCTCGCTAGCACAACTCAGGCGACCTCAGCTCGAGCTCGAGTTTGTGTTGCCCCGGGTCTCGGCGGGGGTCGGGCCGCGGCCCCGGGCCGCCCCGGAGCCGACGCAAGCCCCCGAGAAAATAGGAGTCGGTCCTGGCGGGGGTGGGGCCGCCTGGCAGCGGCCCCGGGCCGACTTCCGGGCCGTCCCGGAGCCGACGCCATCCCCCGAGAAAATAGGAGTACAGGGAAGGCGCAGCGTGCGCTATAAATAGCCAGGCCGCGAGTTGGTCGGCGGTTCAAGCCGCGACTGCGTCGGCGGTGGACAGGGGGCTGGGTGTGGATTTTGAATTTCAGGGGACGTCCGAGGCGACCTCCGCCTTCGCCGACGACGCGCGCTTCTTCTTCCGGGAGCTGCCGCGGCGCTTCGGCGGCGCCGACGGCGGCGCGCCGAGCCTGAGCTCGTTGGGGGCGTCGTGGGAGTCGTCGCAGATGTAGGTGTCGCAGCCGAAGACCGTCGGCGGCGACGCGCGCGCGGCGACACGCGCGCGGCCCCTGAGGTCGTCGCCGAGGGAGCCGTCGCGGCAGAAAAAGAAGGCCGACAGCTCTGATAAATCCGATTCCGGCGGCGGGTCCCGGCGGCTCTTGCGGGAGGAGGACGACGAGCGCCGCTTCTGGAACTGCGGCGGGTTTTTGGCCTCGTCTTTCTCCTCGTCCAAACCCGGCGACGACGGCCGGCGCTTGGAGGCGTGCGGCTTTTCGGACTTGTTGCCCGGGGCCGCCTGCGCGCCCCGTAGCGGCAGCTCCAGGCTCATCGGGGGCCCCGCGTCGCAGTCCGGGTCCGGCGCGAAGTGCTCCAGGACGTTCTCGCCGCCGTCGAGCGGGTCCATGGACTGGCCGAGCCGCACGTTCGACAGGAGCCGGAAGAAGCGCTCGCGCACGGCCTTGTCGACGGAGCAGAGCGCGAAGACGATGGTCGCGCGGTCCTCCTTGTGGATGAGGCGCATGAAGGGCTTGTCCTGCGGCGCGTCGGATTGGAACTTGCCCGTCGTCGCGAGCGACCGCGCCTGGCGGCCGTAGTGCTTCCGGAAGGTCCAGTCCGGGTCGACGGACGTCGTGGAGCCCATGCCGTAGTGGCGCCGCAGTCTCGCGAGCTTCTCGATGAGCGCGTTGAAGTCCGCGATCTGCGCCTCGGAGGGGTCCGTCACGAGCCACTCGAACAAATTGGGAAACGCGGCGATGAGCTTCTGCCAGACCTCGGCCTCCGCGGACACGGCGTAGGTGCCGAACTCCGCGTCGTCGCGGCAGTAGGCCTCGAGCAGGTGCTCGTTGACGTAGAGGATGTCCTCGAGGAGCTCCTTGGTCTTCGGGTCCTTCGGATCCGCCTGGTCGACCCATTTCAGGAAACATTCGGAGCAGAAGGTCTGGTAGAACTCGGAATCGGGGTCCGCGAAGTAGTTGCCCGTGTTGTCGTCGCCCTTGACGACCGCCTCCAGCGAGTTCCGCACGTCCGCGAGGGTCTTGATGGACGGGCGCTTCAGGTCGTTCATCTTGTCGAGCAGGCTCGCGCGCTTCGGCTTGGGCTTGTCCGCGAGGACCTCGTCGTAGAGGGCCGTGAGCTTGGCGACGAGCTTGTCCTTGGAGTTCCGCGCGCGGATGTTCGTCTTCACCACCGAGTAGGTGATGTAGAGGCACACGATGAGGCAGCCGTCGACGATGTAGGACACCGTGAGCATGTGCTGCTCCTCGTGGCGGCTCGGCTCGTCGCCGTAGTACGCGAAGAGGCTCGCCGACGCGATGACGACGACCGCCGTCGACAGCAGCGCGCTCTCGAGGCCCTTCTCGCCCGCGTGGAGGAAGGGGTCGTAGGCGGCCATGGACACGACGTGGATGAACTGGATGAGCACGTAGGCCCAGAGCGTGATGCCCGGGCCCAGGGGGCGCAGGATCTGGTTCAGCGCCTCGAGCGTGAGCTGCTTCGCGATCTCGACGGCGCTCCACCACGCGATGTGGGGCTTGAAGCCGCTGTACATGGGCCCGTAGCGCTCGAGGCTGTCCGTCGACATGAGCTCGTTGCGCTTGATCTTCGTCACGAGCACGGCGTAGATCCACAGCGGGAAGCCGATGAGGAACGGCGTCATGACGAAGCCGAGCGACGCGACGACGCGGTGCTGCCGCCTGGGCAGGAAAAGGGTGATTCAAGTTCTCTTCAACGTGAGTGTTCCGCGCGCGCGCGTTCCGGAAAACGCATCCAGGCTTCGAGACCCTTCCGAGAGATGATCGCTCGTCCAAAAATCAGCCGAAACGAGTGGAAAACGGCCGAGATCGGAGCCTTTGAAGTCGGGAATTTCGCTCTCTTGTCCTGCCCTGGCTGCCGCGTGTGCTCCGTCTCCGTCCAGCACCGCATCTCGAGGTCCTGCGCGAGGTACGCGCCGCCGTCGTCGAACTCCTTGCAGATCATCGACGCGATGGACACCTCGCACAAGCTCGGGTAGGTCATGACGAGCGACGCGATGCAGAACTTGAGGAGGTGGTTCCACGCCGTGCGCACGAGCTCCGGGCCGGACCCGCGGTGCCGGTACCACGTCGGCAGGTAGGAGAAAAAAAAGTAGAAGCCGAACATGAACAACAGCAGCAACAGCTGGACCAAGATGCGCTCCATGAAGCCCCACTTGGCGAAGAAGCAGCGCGGCGGCGCGATGTCGACGTCGAACTGCGTCGCGGCCATGAAGTTGAAGAAGAGCGCGAGGAGCGGGTCCTTGGGCCAGTTCACGTCGACCTGGGCGATGATGGAGATGGACCGCGCGTGCGTCAAAAAAATGCCCACGGCCTCGTACTTGTCGGAGAAGTGCGTCACGACGAAGAACGCGGCGACGAGGCCGCCCGAGAGCAGGAGCTGGAAGACGACGCCCGTCGCGCCCGCGGGGCACTCGATGACCATGTCGCCCACGGTCGTGAAGCCCGCGCGCGTCGCCTGGCAGAGCAGCGATCCCTGGGCCTTGGAGCCGGGGCAGTTGTAGTTGCCCTGGCAGTCGCCCTCGTACGACGCGCACCGGTCCATGCGCAGCGGGTGCTCCCAGGTCAACAACTTCTTCCGGGACACGTCGACCGTGCTCACGCCGGAGAAGCCCTTGACGGGGATGGGGAGGTCGAAGGCCCCGCGGCAGTAGGCGTTCTTCGGGCACTCGTAGCACGTCATCGCGCCGTCGAAGACGGCCGCCGCGGGCGAGTACGCGCCCGTGCCCGCGATGGGCTCGGCGCACTCCGTGAAGTCGCACTTGGAGGCGACGCCATCCTCGCCCAGGGGCTGGAAGCAGTGCTTGCCCTCGCAGGTGCCCATCTCGCAGATGCAGTGGGACGCGGACGTCGCGTGCGAGATGAGGAACTCGAAGATGGCGTCGCCGTCGAAGGACGCGAGCGCGGCCAAGTCGATGGCCGACGGCGGGTAGCGCTTCGAGTTCGCCGGGCAGCTCAGGCAGGACGACGCGCCCGCGTCCGGCGCGTACGAGTAGAGGTCGCAGATCCGGCACTTGTCGGAGCCGTAGGCGTCCGTGAACGTGCCCGGCTCGCAGGTCTCGCAGACGGGCGGGTCCGTCGGGGTCTTACCGGACGGGGCCGTGTAGTAGGAGCCCGGCGCGCAGTTCTTGACGGCGCACTCGTCGCCGCTGAAGCCGTCGCGGCAGGCGCAGGTGCCGTCGCCCTGGCAGTCGCCCGCGTTGCTGCAGTTGTGGCTGTAGACGCACTCGGCCTGGTCCCACGTGAGGTACGCGCTTTCGGCCGCGCCGTAGTACCAGACGAGCTTCTTCTCCGCCTCGGCCGTGTACTGGCTCACGGGCGCGCGGGCGACGGACGCCTGGCCCGAGGCGTCGAAGGTGAGGTTGCCCAGCGCCGTCGCGACGGCCGGCTGGTCCGCGAGCCACGCGAGGAGCCGCGCGTTCAGATCGTCGGCGTCCACGCTCGCGAGGGACCCCTCGAGCGCCTGGAGCGTCGCGGACAAGGCCGCGAGCGCGTAGACCGCCGTCTCGCTGGAGAGCGGGTCCCAGTCGAGGTCGTAGGACGTGCCCAGCCGATCCAGGAGCGTGCCCGCGGACTCGCCCGTGAGGCCGTCGACGGCCTCGACGCGGTCGTGCCACGCGTCGACCTCGTAGGACCTGGGCAGGAAAAGAGTGATTCAAGTTCGCTTCAACATGAGTGTTCCGCGCGCGCGAGTTCCAAAAAAAGCATCCACGCTTCGAGACCGTTCCGAGAGATGATCGCTCGTCCAAAAATCAGCCGAAACGAGTGGAAAACGGCCGAGATAGGAGCCTTTGAAGTTGGGAATTTCGCACTCTTTTCCTGCCCCGCGTAGGACCGCTCCGTCTGGCCCGCGAAGCCGCGGACGATCTCCTTCGCGAAGAGGCCGTCGAGGCAGCTCACGAAGAGCTGGGCCTGGGGCGCGAGCCTGCCGGCGTCGAGCGCGTCCATCTCGGCCTCGCACGAGTCCGGGTCGTACGACGCGACGACGAGCAGGTGGGACGCGTCCACGACGGTGACGTCCGCGACGAGCTCCTCCGTCGTCAGCTTCGTCGCGACGACGCCCCAGCTGTCGAGCAGGTACGCGTCGACGTCGTCCCAGCCCCCGCCCCAGTCCTCCTGGCTCTCGTCGAACACGAACGTCACGTTCGACAGCTCGAGCTCCGTCAGGATCTGCCCCAGCGCGGAGATGATGAGGGAGTTGTTCGTCGGGACGACCTTGACGAGCCCCGAAACGTCGAGGTCCGGGTCCACGTGGAACGGCGTCGCGAACGCGCGGTCCGCGCCGTCGACCGTGAGGTCCCGCGGCGCGAGCCGCAGCGGCGCGTCGCCGTAGTAGGCGCCCTTGCCGTCGACGGCGTCGTAGACGTGGGCCGCGACGGCGTAGCGGCCGAGACCCGCGCTGCCGTTGACGTAGACGCCGCACCGCGGGGGCCGGTTCGCCTCGTCCGCGAGCCGCCGGTAGGCTTCCGCCGCGAGCGCGCCGTGGTTCAAAGCGTCGGAGACGACGTCCATGTCCATGGTCGCCCCGAGGTTGACCTCGCCGACGAAGGCGCAGCCGCTCAGGTTGGCGCCGACGGCCACGGCGGACGTCCGCACGCGGCCGGGCACGCTCGGGTCCGCGACGGACGTCTCCCGCAGCCGCCGCGCGTCGCCGCGCGGCGAGACCTCCACGGTCGCGGGCCGGCCGGCCGCCGCCCAGGCCAGGGCGAGCGCCGCGGCGCCCGCCCGCATGGTCCCCCGAAGGATCTACGAGCAGGGCGGGGCGAGGAGTGGGGCTGCCAGTCACGAGTCTCTCTCGCGTTTTTGGGAGAGGAATGCATCAAACACGGTCTCGTGACGGTGAAGTTCACGCGCAAACTTCAATACATTTACCCGGGCGAGCGCTCGTCGTGGCCGCGCCGGCGCCGCTTCTTCTCCTTCCTGCGCCGCCGGCGCCGGGAGCCCGACGACGACGACGACGGCGACGGCGACCGGCGCCGTTTGGGCGCCTCGAACTCGAGCGTGAGCGGCTTCTCGAGCGCGCGGACGAGCTCGAGGCTCCGCGCGTAGTCGATGGCCTTGCACCGGACGCCGGCGATCTTGGCCAGCACCATGCCCGGCCGGAGCGCGTCGACGACGGCCGCGCGGCACGACGCCGCGAAGCCCAGGACCACGGGCCGGCCCGACGCCGCGTCGCGCTCGAAGAGGATGCCCGTGGCCCGGTCGTCGGGGAGCACGACCTCGACGCGCCGCGGGCCCCGGCCCTCGTCGCGCCGCGGCGCCGGCGGCGGCGGCGGCGGCGGCGACGGGCTCCGGCGGCGGCGGTCCGCGCCGAAGGGCGCGTTCCTGAGCCGCGCGTTGTGCGCCGCCGTGTCCGCGAGCGTCCGCCGCAGGAACCGCCCGTTGTGGAGCGCGACCTTGCCGCCGGACCGCTCCGCCATCGCCGTCGGGAACTCGTCGCCGCCGGCGGGCGGCGGCGGCGCGGCCTCGGCCTCGCGCCGCAGGAGCCGCGCCGCCGCGTCGCCGAGGTCCCGGTCGAGGACCGACGATGCCGTCGGCGGCGGCGGCGGCGCGTCGCCGCGGAGCGCCGCGGCGGCGGCGCGGAACCGCTTCGGCGGCTTGCCGCGAGGAGGTTGCGAAGCCATGGTTATTCACGAGCGTGCGGCGCGACGACGGCGTCGTTTTGAGCGGTCTCAACGGCAACACGTCTCCGTTGGGTACATGCGCCGCGGATAGAACCGGCGCGGGGTCCTCTGGGGGCGCACACGGCCGGCCCCGCGACGCTGCGGAGCGGCCCTCGACCTTTGCGTGACGATGTTGCTGACCAGATGCACTGAATGTTGAATTTATTGGCAGACGCCGGGGCTGCCCCGATGGCGGCGCCCGACGGCTACGCGCCGATCGGGCCGGCGGCCGACGCCGACGCCGCGGCGGCGCGGGCGCCGGACGGACGATCCGCGCCCGGCCACCGGAGACGACGCGGCAAGCGACGAGCCGCCGCCTTTTGCGCCGCGCTGACGCTCGCCCTCGTCGGCAGCCGCCTCGCCGCGTCGTCCGATCGACGCGCGACGACGGCGCGCCTGAGCGTGATTCTCTGGGGCACGGACTCGAGCGCCGACGGCGACAGCTTCGGCGAGAACGCGCCGAACACGGACGGCGACAGTTTCACGGCGCCGCCGTCGACGCTTCGCTTCGACGCGCCGACGACGCATCGGCCGACGCCGCTGACGCCGTCGCCGTCGGCGACCATGTTCCCCTCGCCCTTGTTGCCCGACGCGCCGACGAGCCACGAGCCCACGGTGTCGCCCGCGCCGACGTATTCGCGCGCGCCGACGACGGCGGAGCCGTCGCCGCGGCCGTCGGCCGCGCCGACGAAGCCGCCGCTGCCCGAGCCGACGCCCGTGCCCACGTCCGTGCCGACGACGGAGGCGCCGCAGCCGCGGCCGACGCCGCGGCCGACGCCCGGCGACCCGTCGCCGTCGCCGTCGTCCGCGCCGACGCCGCGGCCGACGAAGCGGCCGACGCCCAACCCGTCGCACGAACCCTCGTACAAGCCGTCCAAGGCGCCGACCTACTTCCCGACGACGTTCGCGTACGACTCGGCGCCGCCGACCTACGCGCCGACGACGCCCGCGCCGTCCCCCGCGCCGTCGCCGCGGCCCGCGCCGAGCCCCACCTTTTATTCGCCCGCGCCGACGCCTCGGCCGACGGAACCGGCGCCGACGAGCAGCGCGCCGACGATGCCGCCGCTGCCGCGGCCGACGCCGCCGCCGTCCGCCGCACCGTCCTACTCCATACGCCCCACGGACACGTGGGATCCGACGCCGATGCCGTCGCCCGAGCCCTCGTCGTTGCCGTCGTCCGTCGTCCCCACCGCGGGACCGACGTCCCTGCCCGCGCCGCGGCCGACCGCCGCGCCCACGGGCCCGCGGACGTCGCCCTCGCCGAGCTACGCGCCGACGGACGGGTCGCCGACGGCCGCGCCGACGCCGCTGATACCGGCGCCGACGGTCCCGGGCGCGCCGAGCTACGCGCCGACGGTTTCCCAGTCGGCGGCTCCGTCGTCCATGCCCGTGTCGAAGCCGACGGCGCCGCCGTCGGCCGTCGTCACGAAGCCGCCGTCCGTGCCGGCCGCCACCTACGGGCCGACGCCCGCGCCGTCGGTCCCGCCGACGCCCGCGCCGACGCCCGCGCCGACGGCGCTGCCGTCGTCGGCCGCGCCCTCGTCCTACGCGCCGTCGGTCATGCAGAGCGCCGTGCCGACGACGGCCGGCCCGACGGTCGCGCCGACGCCCGCGCCGACGGACGCGCCGATCCCGGCGCCGACGACGGCCGCGCCGACCCGGATCACGCTGCGGCCGACGGACGTGGGCATGGGCGACCAGCCGAAGCCGTCGGTCTGCCCGTCGCTGTCGACGCCGCCGTCGGCGGCGCCGACGGCGGAGACGTTCCGGCCGTCCGGGTTCTCGATGGGCGCGTCCGACTTCTCGGCGTTCCCGTCCGCGTCGCCCGCGCCGTCGTCCTACGCGCCGTCGACGACGTCGGCGCCGAAGCCGACGCTCGGGCTCGATATATCATAAAAAAAATTGAACGACGGCGCATCAGCGCGCGTGCTTCGGCGACGCGCCGCATCGGAGGCGTTGTCGGACGCCATCGACCGCATCGAGCACTCGTCTGCCGACCCGACTGCGAACTGTTCAAAACGATGAGCTCCTTCGACGCCGAGGACGACGCCTTGCGCGCGCGCGTCGAGGCCGTGAGCCGGGACCTCGAGGCGTCGGCCGCGGACACGGCGGCCGTCGTGCGCGAGATCGACGCCGTCCACGACGCCTGCGCGACCGTGACGGGCGACGCGCGGGACCACATCCGGGAGCTGTCGCGGCAGGTCGCGGAGCAGCGGCGCGCGAGCGGGAGCGGCCACGTCGAGGACGAGTACGCGGCGCTCGCCGCGGAGCTGAGCGAGCTCGAGGTCGAGCGCGACGAGCTGCTCGCGGCCGCGGGCGCGGCGCCGGCGCTCGCGGCCGACGGCGGCGCGGGCGACGACGACCCGGAGCTCGCGCGCGCGCGGCACGCCGTGAGCCTCTTCACGAACATCACGCGCATCACCTGGGCGCCGGACTGCGGCGACGGCGTCATCGCGGGCGTCGTCGCCTACGACGACGGCCACCGCGCGCGCCGGTTCTCCATCGACGCGGCCGGCAAGGACGACTTCGCCGTCGCCGCGGAGCTGTGGGCGCTCCTCGAGGAAGGCGGGGCGAGCGCGTATTAGTGTGTTTGAGTGTCGACAAGAAAAGGGGCTTACTAGTGCTTCCGCTTCGACTTGCCGCGGCGCTCGCGGCCCTTCATGGCGTTCGGGTTCTTGCGGCCGAGGCCGACGGTGAGGTCGTTGGCCTGGACGATGTTGAGCGCCTCGAGGGAGTCCGTGACGTCGGGCCCGAAGACGGATTGTTTCGTCTTGGCGGACTTGGCGCGCGCGGCCTTTTGCCGCCAGATGCCGCTGAGGAGCTGGTCCTCGCGGAGGAGGAGCTCGCCCTCGTAGCGGCCCGCCTGGCCCGGCTTCGGCAGGGCGAACTTCGTGCCGCGGAGGTCGTGGCGCGGCGTCTTCCGGAGGAAGACCTTGCGCTTGCCCGTCGCCGCGTCGACGCCGACGGCGACGCGGTTCAGCGGTGTGGAGCCGCAGCGGCCGCAGAACAACTTCGCCTGGTCGTCCTCGACGTGGAAGCACGCGCCGCAGCGCAGCGCCCAGCGCGTCGTGCGGCTCACGACCATGCCGTCCAAACTCACGAGGCGCAGGCCCATCTGGAGGAGCACGTTTTGCATCGCGTAGTCGACCGTCGCGCACGCGCAGCCGCAGCTCGGCTTGTAGCCGCCGTCGCTCGCCGCGGGCGCGGACCCGTCGAAGGGCAGCTCGCCCGTCGCGACGGCCGTCGCGACGTGGCTCGCGTCGAGCCAGCCGACGCCGTCGTCGTCCGCCGCGTCCATCGCGGAGCTCTGGCCGGAGGCCGTCGCGGAGCCGAGGATGCGCGACGGCGCGCTCTTCGACGACGACGGGAGCGGCTGCTGCGGCGCCTCGTCTTCTTCTTGCTCTTCTTCGTCCGCCTCGGGGAGCGGCGCCGCGGCGGCGGGCGCGGCGGCGGGCGCGGCCGCGGGCGCGGCCGGCGCGGCCGGCGGCGGCGGCGGCGCCTTGAGCGCCGCGGCCCAGGACGTCGGCTTCGCGCGCGGCGCGGCCGGCGCGGCCGGGGCCGGCGCGGGCGGCGGCGGCGGCGCGACGACGGGCGCGGGCGCGGGCTTCGCAGCGGGCTTCGCCGCGGGGGCGCGGGCCTCGCGGCCGTCGGGCGCCCGCCGCAGGTGCGCGTCGTCGCCGACGGCCTCGAGCTCGAGCGTCAGCGCGAGCGCGAGCACCTTGGCGTCGACGGCCGAGAGGCTCCGGAGGTCGCCCGTGAGCTTGGCGAACTCCAGGACGCGCGCCGTCGCCTCCGCGGACGGCCGCCGGACCTCGAGCTCAAAGGGCAGGCGCAGGAGCTGCTCGCGCGACTTGTCGTCGCGGACCTCGGCCAGCACCTCCTCGATGGTCCAGAAGCGCTCGGCGTAGCCCGCGAGCGACGCCGCGCGGCCGCGGATCAACGCGTTCGCGTCGAGCACGAGGTGCTTGGCCTCGTGCGTGTCGCTGCCGCCCAGGTTCGCCGCGCGCACGGCGCCGTTCGCCGCGTCGTACTCGAGGAGCGGCGACGTCGCCGCGGCGCGCGCGAGCACGTCGTCGCCGGGTGCGCGCGCGAGCAGCGCCGCGAGCTTGGGGAAGTCCTCGAGGTCCGCGAGGGCGACGAAGCCCCGGCCGTCGGCGAGGCCCCGCAGGTAGGCGTCGCGGCTGTAGTTCGCGTAGCTGAAGTAGTACTCGAGCTGCTGGCGCGCCTCGCACTCGACCTGATTGTGGTCGCCCGCCATGTTGCGAGCCGAGCTTGTCAGATTAGGCGTGATTCTATCGCCACTCCCGAGTCTTCGGCAAAGAGCTTGCTCTACTATTGTACATAGTAGCTCATCGGCCATTGTTTTATTTTTGATCACACTCGCGGCATGGCTGCCCGCTTTACGATCTCTGTCTTGCTCATTGCTAGCGCGCGTGCTAGTGATCCGGACCCCTCGCAATGCACGACGGTAGATCAGGCGTGTCTGGACACATCCTATGCGAACATCACGACCTACCATCGCATCGGTGATCCGGATGCATGCTGCACGCTCTGCAATGCGACTCAAGGCTGCGCGGCATGGACGCTGATCACGGCAGGCGGAACATCAAACTGTACCTTGCTTCGCGAATACACGGCACAAGCGAGTTGCGGACCACCGGAGAGGGGGCCTTACTCCGCCACTTCCGGGTACTTGGCCGGAGCGAAGACGCACTACGGGAATCCGTACGTCGGAGGCTGCCTCACGAACGAATTCAACTACAGCAACCCTCTCATCGAGGGTGGTGTATGTGCCCCGCCTGGCCCCGCTAACGTTGCTGGACCGCCCACGTACGGCTGCCCGAAAGACGTACCGTTCGGCTCGAACTCGTCCGCGTACCCCGTCTTCATGGACTCCATCGGCGTTTATAGTGCCAATCAACACTGCGCCCTCGTATGTCGCAACGCACCGAACCAGAAAGAACCATCGAAGAACGACACTAAGTGCGGCGACGGCGCGTACTGCGCGAAACCGTACGGAGATAGCGGGATCGGCGTCTGCGTCTACAAACCGCCCGCGATCCCTCCGGATTACTAAGCTTCGCAAAGATAGAGCGCCGTCCGAAGTATATCTCCCACGTGGTTACAACTCGAACACCCTAGCCGCTCCCGAGCTTGCGGCCGACCTTGGCGGTTTTCGCCTTCGGCGCCGCGGACTCGGCGTCCGCGGTGAGCCTCGGCCAGACGACGGCGAAGAAGTGGTGGAAGTGGGCGCAGAGGATGCCGAGGACGTGGGGGAAGACGGCGGCGACGGACTGCTGCTGGAGCATCTCCACGACCATCAGGCCGAAGGGCAGCATCCAGTACTTCAGCGTGATGCCGAACTGGAACTGGACGTTCCCAAAGGGCTCGAGGCGGCTGCAGGCGTAGATCACCGCCGTGATGAGCGCGTTGGCCGTGAAGGGCACGCCCGTCGCGCCGCCCGCGAACGCGAGGAGCGCCGTCTGCAACACGAGGAACTTCGCGAACGGTTCGCTTCCCACGGCGGCCTCGAGCTCCTTGCCGTACTTGACGAGCAGGTAGAGGCTCGTCGCCGAGCCCATGGACGGCTCGCCGAGGAAGCAGGCCGACGTCAGCGGGCGCCACAATTGGAGCCGCGCGACGGTGCCGTACGTGTCGAGGCTGAACGCCGCGTTCGGATCGAGCACGCCCGTCAAGGCGACGGCCGTCACGGCGACGACGGAGACGACGTGCACGCGCAGCGTCGGCGGCAGCGACGCCAGCAGCGACGCGACGGCGCCGGGCTCGTCGTCCTCGTCGTACTCGATGTCCTCCGTGTCGCCGCCGCGGACCGCGAGCGCCCGTGCGCTCGCGCCGCCGCGCGCGGGTCGTCGCGGCCGCGGCGCGACGCCGCGCGGCGCCGACGGCCGCGCGCCCGCGGCGAGCAACAGGCACGCGCCGAGCAGCGCGGCGAGGCTCGCCAGGCGAGGCGCCATAAGACTGCAAGGTCCGAGCGTCAAGCGCGGATTGCGCGCGGGTGCCTGCGGGGGTCGAGTGCCGCTGGGCGTCGTGTCGATTTGGGCCTTCCAGGGCAACACGGACAAGCCGACGTTCTACCTCTTCCTGCTCATGTTCTTGTTTCCAGCGCTGCGGGCCAGAGCCGCTGCATCATCATGGACAACCTCAGCGCCCACTTCGGCGCGGACATCGACGACTATTTCGATCCCACCGGCACGACGTCCGCCGCGCCGTCCGGCGTGATGGTGAGGATCATCGACGGCGCGATGTTCTTCTCCACAAGCACCACGCTCATCCACTTCTCGGAGTTCGCGATGGTGTGCTGCAGGTATGGGAACTCGCCGAACCAGAGCATGCCAGTGCCGCCGGCGCACCCTGGCCGTGGTGCTGCTTCTGCGACAAGCGCGGCCAGTGCGTGGTCTTCTCGCGCGTGAAACAGTGGCAGACTGCCGACTTCGCCATCAGATCCATCCTCTACACTGTCGAGGACTCTCTCAAGGTAATGCGTATCCGTATGGCGGCCCAGACGCCGTGCTGCGTGTTGCGCCGCGCAGCTAACGGCGGCCCGGCCGCCCGTCGGCCGGCGCGGCCCGTCGCCGTGGCCGCCGCCAGTCGACCGCAGCCCCTCGTAAGCGCCACCGCGCCCGAGGAGAGGGCTGCGGAACGCGCGCGGCGCCGCTGCACTCGGCCGATATTGAGGCCTCACCTATAGCCGCCGGAGTAATTTGGCGGTATATTACCGGTAATGGTAATTACCGGTAATTACCGGTAATTACCCGGTGCCATAATTCGATACCGGGTAATCCGCGTACAGGCCGCGGTCCGCTAGTACACGTGGCTGACGATCCGAGCGTCGCGGCCCGTCGCGGTCGTGTTTCGCATCGCGGTCGACGCGCGGCGCGAAACCGCGACCGAGCGGCTGCTCGTCGCGACGTCGCGACGGGCGCGCCGGGCGACGCCCCCCACGCCGTAGCGCGCCGCCGGCGTTGTCGCGTGGAAGCCACCTAAAAGAGAATTCGGTCGACACGCGGGTTCGCGGTGGTCCTTTCGAGCCGCCATACCGCCTCTAGCCGTCCGCGGACGCCCTGATTACCGGGTAATTACCCTTCTGCGGTAATTACCCGGTAATTACCGGTAATTACCGAGGCCTCCCGGGCATTACCCGGTAATCCGGCCCCCATAGCCTCACCGTCCTCACCTGTGTCAGCAAGGATTTTGTGCAAAATGATGGAGGACTGGTTTCCGCAGGCAGACGCGTGCTAAGCGCATCGCTGCACAAACACAGCAGCGCGCGACGCGCTCGAGCTGCGCCGGCAGCGCGCGGCCCATGTACTACCCGAAGACGGTGCCGCAGGGCCTGGTCTGGCTCCTCCTGGGCCTCTGCGGCGGCGGCACCTGGCCGGCGCTGCGCCAGGCCATCAAGTCCGTGGACTTCGAGGTCTTTAACCTCGGCTTCATCGTGTCCATGTCCGGCACGGGCATCGCGCTGCTGTCGCTGCTCAGCCTGCCGCCGACGCGGGACCCGCCGCCGCCGCCGTTCGGGCCGGGCGACTGGGACGGGCTCTGGGAGGCGCTGGCCTGGGAGGCGGCGGACTCGGGCGCTAGCCTCTGGCTCGCGACCTGCGCCGGCGCCTGCGTGTCGACGTCGAACGTGCTCCTCGTCGCGGCCATGCCGCTCGCGGGGCTGACGCGCGCGCTTCCCGTCTTCAACGGGTGCGCGATCGTCGTCGGCGTGGGCATGAACTACGCGCTCGAGGGCAACAAGCGGCCGGCGACGCTCGTGGCCGGCGTCGGACTGATCCTCGTCGCCATTTTGTTGACGTTCCAGAGCCGCCACGACGCCGCGCGGATGCCCGCGAAGACGGCGCGGGGGCTCCTCAGCGCGTCGAACCTGCAAGACCTCGTCCACTCCAAGGCGCCGTCGCGCGACTCGTTGGACTCGCTGCTCGAGCTCGCCGTGAAGCGCGGCGAGGCCCGCGAGGACGAGCCCATCCTGCTCGTCGACGAGCCGCCGCCCGCGGAGACGGTCGCGCGGGGCCTCGCCTTGTGCGCGGCGGCGGGCGCGATCGACGGCTGCTGGTCGAGCCTGACCTGCGCGGCGAAGCTCCGCGGCATCGACAACTACGTCACCGCGACCTTCTTCTGCGTCGGGCTGCTCGTGCCCCTGCTGCTCGTGGAGGCCGGGATCCTCCTCCGGGACGCGCGGGGCCACGCGCGGAAGCTGCGGCGTTTCACGCCGAACCAGCTCCTCGTGAGCCTCGCGTGCGGCGCGCTGAACATCTGGGGCATCGTCACCTACTTCATGGCCACGGTCCAGCTCTCGGCCGCCGTCGCCTTCGCCATCTTCCTCTCGACGCCCCTCGTGTCCATCTCCATCGGCGTCGGCCTCTTCCGGGAGCTCGACGGCAAGTCCGCGCGGGAGAAGTCCCTCGTCGCCACGATCCTCCTCCTCTACGTCGCCGCCATCGCCATCCTCGCGAGCAACGCGCTCCTCCAGTAAATTCGCCGACCGGTCCTCGGGGGCGAAGGGACTCTCTCGAGAGGGGCGGCCGATCGCGACGCGGTCGCCGGCGCGGTCGCCGGCCTAGGCCTGCAATGACAACATCAACAACCGACGAGGATTCTCGGCATTTGGCCGATGGCCGAGACGATGGACTTTCTTGGTGGTCCACCATGGCTACGCTCCTCGTCGCCCTCGCGATTCCGGCCGCGGAGGCCTTCTACGGCCCCCAGTGCCGCCTGCGGTCGGAGAGCGGCTGCTCCGGGTCGCAGCGCTACTTCGACCCACGGCGTCGGCCGTGACCTTCTGGCCCGCCGCCTGGACCGGCGGCGCCTCGGACGCGCCCAACGCCGCCATCACCGCCGGCGACCTCGTCGGCGGCGACGGCCTCGCGGACGTCTTGGTCGGCGGCTACGACGGCGGCGTCGTCCTCTTCGTCAACGCCGGGTCGGGCGACGCGCCGGTGTTTGTGGAGACGCCGTGGGACTACGGCGCCGTCAACGCGTCGAGCAGCGCGTCGCCCTGGCTCGCGGACATCTTCGACGACGACGGGCTCCTCGACCTCGTCGTGGGGGAGCGGCTCTCGGGCACCGTCCGCCTCTACCGAAACGGCGGCACCGCATCGAGGCCGGACTTCTCGGGCGGCCCGACGCTCACCGTCGAGGCGTCCAAGAGCTGCTGCTACCTGCAGCCCACGACGGGCGACCTCGACCACGACGGAGACCTCGACCTGCTCGTCGGCACCTCCGGCGGCGAGCTGGTGTACCTCGAGAACGTCGGCGACGCGTCGGCGCCGGACTTTTTCGAGGGCGACAACCCCTTCGCGGATATTACGCTCGCGCAGCCGAGGCTCGTGGACCTCGACGGCGATGCCACGCTCGACCTCGTCGGCCAGGCGTCCTCCTCGGACAACGTGCCGTCGGTCTATACGAACGTCGGCTCGGTCTACGCGGCGCGCTTCGCGCTCGACGACGCGCTCCTCGGCGGCTTCGACGGGTCGGGCTTCGGCGCCCTCCAGGCGCTCTTCGTCGACGTCTTCGCGGACGACGGCTTCGACGATCTCATCGTCTTCGATACCGATCTGCGGGAGTTCGTGGCCCTCGAGTCGCTGCCGACGGGCGGCGACCCCGCCTACGCCTACCGGTCGGGCGCCGCGAGCGTCCTGGCGGCCTACGAGACGTCGCGGACCGCCGCGGCGGCCGCCGTCGACGTCGACGGCGACGGCGACGCGGACCTCGTCGTCGCGAGCCCGTCCGGCCGCTGCGGCCTCGCGCTCTACGACTCCCGGGGCCCCGGCGTCTTCGAAGCGGCGGAGACGCTCGGGTCGCCGCTCGAAGTCGTGGACGCGGCGCTCCAGGCCTTCGCGAGCTCCGCGAGCGACGTCGCCGTCGTCGCCTTCACGTCGAACCTCGTCGACGGCTTCGACCACGCGCTGGCCTACTGCGACGGCTGGCACTGGTTCTCGCGCGCCTCCGGCGCCGAGCCGCGCGGCGTCTACGCGGCCGACGACGAAGTCGGCGCTTCCTGGGCCGCCGCGCTCGACGCCGCGGGGCACGGCCCGGTCTACGGCGTCTCCTTCGGCGACGTGGACGGCGACGGCGACGACGACGTCGTCTTCGGGGACTGGTACTCCCAGGCGCTGTTCCGCGTCGCGAACACCGAGGCGAGCTTCGCCGTCGACACGGACCTCGTGCTCGACACGGGCGGCTCGCCCTGCGTGACCTACGCGTGCTCGCCGCAACTCGGCGACGTCGACGGCGACGGCGACCTGGACCTCGTCGTCGGCTGCAACTCGGTCCTCTACCACTACGAGAACGTCGGCGACGCGACGACGATGAGCCTCGCGGCCGCGACGTCCGGCGCCTTGGACCTCGTGAGCGTGTCGACGGCGTCGCGGCCGCGGCCGCTCCTCGCGGACCTCGACGGCGACGCGGACCTGGACCTGCTCCTCGCGACGACCGACGGCTCCGTCGCGTACTACGAGGCGGGCTACTGCGTCCCCAGCGGGCCCTGTGGGTCCCAGGGCTTGTGCGACGAGGACGCGCCGAGCCCCCAGTGCGACTGCCTCATCGGCTTCGCGGGGCCCCAGTGCTTCGAGTGCCAGGAGGGCTACTTCTCCACGACCTGCGAGCTCTGCCCGGAGGGCGGCGACGAGGACCGCTCGAAGCCGCGCATCACGGACACCTGCGGCGTCAAGAACAGCGGCCGGAGCCGCGGGTCGTGCGACGACGGCGTCGAAGGGACGGGCGCGTGCGCGTGCTTCGAGAGCTTCTCCGGCGAGAGCTGCGCGGAGGGCACGTGCCCGGACGGCTCCGTCGAGGTCGGCCTGGTCGCGGGCAGCTTCAACAACGCGCTGTGCTCGGGCTGCGCCGCGGGCCGGGCCGCGGCCGCGGGCGACGTCGAGTGCGGGGCCTGCGCCGCCGGGCGCTACTCCGAGGACGCGGCCGCCGCCTGCGGCGAGTGCGACGCGGGCTCCTTCTCGCTGACGAGCGCGACGGAGTGCGTCGCGTGCGCCGCGGGCTACATCTCCGACGCGGGCGCCGAAAGCTGCGCCCAGTGCGACGCGGGCCGCTACGCGAACGGCGGCGCGTCGTGCGACGCCTGCCCGGCGGGGTCGTTCTCCCAGGGCGGCGCGACGGCGTGCGTCGACTGCCCCGACGGCTCCATCTCGGCGGAGGGATCCGGCGCGTGTTCTCAGTGCGACGTCGGGACCTACGCCGACGCGGCGACGCAGAGCTGCCTCGACTGCCCGGCGGGGACCTACTCGCTCACGGGCGCGGCGAGCTGCGTCGCCTGCGGCGCCGGCCTCGTGTCTTTCGCCGGGGCGCCCGTGTGCACGCAGTGCGGGTCGGGTCGCTACGTCTTCGACGCGGGCTCCTGCGCCGACTGCCCCGCGGGATCGTTCTCCCTGAACGGCGCGACGGAGTGCGTCGACTGCCCCGAGGGGTCCGTTTCGGCCGCCGCGTCCGGCGCTTGTACGCAGTGCGACGCCGGGACCTACGCCGACGCGGCGACGCAGAGCTGCCTCGACTGCCCGTCGGGGACCTACTCGCTCACGGGCGCGGCGAGCTGCGTCGCCTGCGGCGCCGGCTCCGTGTCTTCCGCCGCGGCGCCCGTGTGCACGCAGTGCGAAGCGGGCCGCTACGCGACCGCCGACGCGTCCGCCTGCGCCGACTGCGCCGCGGGGTCGTTCTCCCAGGGCGGCGCGGCGGCGTGCGCGCCCTGCGCGGCCGGCCGCGTGTCGGCCGCGGCCGCGGAGAGCTGCGACGCCTGCCCGGCGGGCTCCTTCGCCGGGGCCGCCGGCGCCGCGGCCTGCGCGGCCTGCGGCGCCGGCACCTACGCCTCCGAGGCTTCCGCGGCCTGCGACGCGTGTCCCGCGGGCTTCGTCTCCGGGCCGGCCGCGGCCGCGTGCGCGCAGTGCCCGGCCGGCCGGGCGACGACGAACGGCACGGTCTGCGAAGCGTGCGCCGCGGGGACCTTCTCCCCGAGCGGCGCGACGCGGTGCCTCGCCTGCGACGGGGGCAAGTACGCGGGCCGCGGCGCGGAATTCTGCTCCGACTGCGCCGCGGGCACGCGGTCGAACGCGTCGGCGGCGGCGTGCGAATACTGCCCCGCGGGGACCTACTCACCCGCGTCGTCGTCCTTCTGCGTCGCGTGCCCCGAGAACTCCGCCTCGGCGCCGGGCTCCGCGACGTGCGCGTCCTGCGACGTCGGCGAGGTCCCGACCGCGGGCAACGGCACGTGCGTCGCGTGCCCGCCGGGCGCCTACGCCCAGCTCGGCGACGCGGTCTGCGCGCCCTGCGCCGCGGGCCGCTTCGGCGCGTCGCCGGGCCTCGGCGCCTGCAGCTTCTGCGCCGCGGGGTCCTACGCGGCCGCGGGCGCGACGGCCTGCGGCACGTGCGACGCGGGCTCCGCCTCGGGGCCGAACGCGGAGCGCTGCGAGGCCTGCGGCGCCGGCGAGGTGTCCGACGCCGGCGCCGCGTCCTGCCGCCTCTGCGCGAGCGGCTCCGCGCCGAGCGCCGCGGACGCGTGCGCGGCCTGCCCCGCGGGCACCTTCGGCGTCCAGGGCGACGAGGCCTGCGGCGCGTGCCCGGCGGGGACCTTTTCTCTAGCCGCCTCGTCCACCTGCGACCAGTGCGCCGCCGGTCGGGCCGCGGCCGCCGGCTCGGCGGCCTGCGGCCTGTGCCCCGCGGGCGCCTTCTCGACCGCGGGCGCGGGCGCCTGCATGCCCTGCGAGGCCGACACCTTCGCGTCCAGCAACGGCAGCGGCTGGTGCGCGGCGTGCGACCCGAACGACCACGCGACGTCGCGGTCCGGCGCCGCGCTCTGCGACGTCTGCCACGCGGGCTACGCCTTCGACGGCGCGCGCTGCGTCGCGTGCCCCAACGGCGCGCAGTGCGACGGCTTCGGCGTGGAGCTGGCGACGGTCGGCGTCCAGCGACGACCTTCGAGAGACTTTGATGAAACCGTTTTCGCAGGCGACGCTGCCCCTGCACCGCGGCCGCTGGCGCACGTCGCGCCGCTCCACGGTCGTCGAGCGGTGCCCGCTCCGGGGCGCGTGCCGCCCGCCCGAGGACCCGAACGCGACGACGTCCGGCGACGACCTCTGCGACCCGACGACGGAGGGCCCGCTCTGCGCTGTCTGTAGGGCGGGCTACTACGAGTCCGGTGCCGCGCGCGCCTGCGAGCGCTGCGGCGGCGGCGAGATCGTCCTCTACGTGCTGCCGACGATCTGCGTGCTCTTCTTCGTCGCGATCGTGTTTTCGTTGAAGGCGGCCAAGGTCGACACGCGCGGCGCGCCGCGTCCCGACGAGTTTCGAGGGATTTAGTCGCGCGCCGTAGGCTCGGCACGATCTCGACGGCCATCGGCGTCTTCGTCATTTGGCGGCGTCCCGTATGTTCGAGAGATTTCGGCCGGGACCGCGCCTCGCAGGTCTCCGCGGACAACGTCGGCAAGGCCATCGAGGACGTCCGGGACAAGCGGGCGCCGAAGCCCGCCGACGCGGCGCAGTCCCGCCGGTCCAAGCGCCGCCTCTCCGCCACGACCAAGGACAAGGTCGACGACGCGAAGGCGCGCGACCGCTACTGGCGCGCGCGGCTGACGACGACGCTGAAGCAGCTCTCGACGCTCTTCGCGGTGCTCACGGCGCTGCCCTGGACGCTCGAGCTCGACTTCCCCGCGAGCTTCAACGCGCTGCTCGACGCCACGGACTGGGCGAACCTGGACCTCGTGCGCCTCGTGCCTCTGGCGTGCGTCGCGGACGTGAGCTTCGTCCGCGAGCTGCTGCTCACGGGAAACTTCCCGCTCGGCGTCATATGCGCGCTGTGGCTCGGCTACTTCGCCTTCGTGCGGGGCAACAAGGCCCTGCCCCTGGAGAAGCGGCTCCGCATCCGCGCGCTCGTGACGCAGATCGCGCTCGTCGGGAGCTACCTCGTCTACCCGGCCGTGTCCTCGAAGGTGTTCCGCGCGCTCCGGCCGTGCCTCGAGCTCGACGAAAAATACGGCGGCTCGAGGACCTGGTTCCGCGACGACTTCTCGCTGCCCTGCGACTCGTCCAGGTACGAGTTCATGCGCGCCTTCGCCGTGCTCATGGTCTTCGTCTGGCCCTTCGGGGTGCCCGCGGTCTACTTCTCCGTGCTCTACCGGCATCGCGCCGCGATCAATCCGCCGGGGTTCGAGACCATGGAGGCGGCCGTGGAAGCGAGGGACGCGGACGAGCGCATCAAAATTTACGGCTTCCTCTTCGAGGTCTACGAGCCCGAGTACATGTTCTTCGAGTGCTTCGAGGCCGTGCGGCGCCTGTCGCTCACGGGGCTCATGGTCGTCGTCCAGCCGGGGACGGCCTTCCAGTGCGTCGTCGGCTGGGCCATCGCGACGCTGTCGATCAAGATCATCGCGTCGACGCGCCCCTTCGTCGACGACGCGGACGACGCGCTCACGGAGGCGGCCATGTGGTCCATCATGCTCGTCTTCTTCGGCGCGCTGCTGATCCGCGTGGACATCGAGGGCGACTCCGACGCCATGCGCGACGCCATGGGCGCGACGTTGGTCGTCGTGACGGTTTTACCGGTTGTGATTGGCCTGGTGACCGTGCTCTACAGCGCGCGCCTCGCGCACGTCGCGGAGCCCGAGGACCAGCCGAGCGACGGCCACACGATCACGGACAACCCCATGCTCTCGCAACAGGCCCGGGCGTCCTTCTTCGAGCGCGAGGGCGGCGTCGAACTGAAGCGCGCGGCGGTCTAAGGGTGATGCCTTAGCCTCGATCGGACGTCCTCGGGCGTCGTCGCGGCGTCGGCGACGGGGTACGCGAGGACGCGCGCCGCGCAGCCGTCCGCGCGGACGGCCAGCGGAAGCGCCGCCGGGAGGACGCCGCCGTCGTCGGGCACCGCGGCGACGGTCATCGCCGCGCGGCCGCGCGCGAAGAAGACCTCGTGGAAGGTCCAGTCCGTGAGGACTCGAATCTCGGTGGTGCTCTCGCGGAGCGGGATCTCCTGGACGAGGTCGCCGGCGACGGGGTTCGAGCACCGCGCGGACGCGACGCCGGAGAGGTCCGCGAGCCGCGTCAGGGTGCATGTGGTCGGGCCGAGGACGACGGCGGCGAAGAAGGGGCCGCCGCCGACGTCGAGGGTCGCGACGACGTCCGACTGGCGCAGCGTCGCCGTGACATTGCGACCGTCCGTCGCCGTCGCGTCGACGAGCGCCGCGCCGCGCCGGCCGTCGAGCTCCGCGAGCGGGTACTGGTCCACGTAGCCCGTCGCCGGGTCCCAGAAGAGCTCGCGGACGCTCAAGGCCGACGCCGGCGACACCTGCAACCAGCCGAAGAGGAAGCGCCGGTCGCCGTCGGCCGCGTCCTTGGACGCGTAGTAAAACCCCGCGTCGACGCGGCGCCACCCGGAAACCGCCGCGAACGCGCCGGCCTCGCCCGGACGCGTCGCGTCGTAAAATCCTAAACGCCACTGGTCGTAGGCGCCGTCGTTTTCCTGGCAGCTCCGCTTGAAGACGTGCGTCGGCCACGAGGCGTCCGCGGCTCCGTCCCGGGTCCGCGGGAGCGGGAACAGACTCGGGCACTCGCACGCGCGCGGCCCGAACTCGCGGCCGACGGCGTAGGACGTTTCGAGGAAGCCGTCCGTCGAGCCGTAGGTGATGCCGTCGTAGGCGACCGTGCGCCACTCGTCGGCGACGCGCCACGGCGCCGCCGGGTCGCGCGACGCGTCGGCGGCGACGACGGCGCCTTTGCGCCAGTCGACGAGGAGCTCGTCGGCGTCGTCCGCGGGCGCCGCGACGCGCCAGTGCACCGGCGCGCCGGCCGCCGCGCGGGCCGCGTAGAGCAGCCTCAGGTCGTCGCCCGGAAGCGCCGAGCCCGTCAGGACCGCGTCGCCGTCGCCGCCGTCGTTCCACAGCGCCGCGGGCAGCGCCGCCCAGGTCACGAGGTCCGCGCTCACGGCGTGGCCCCAGACGGGGCCGGCGCCGCCCGGCGCCGCGACGCGCTTCTGGTAGAAGACGTGGAACCCGCCGTGCCGCGGGTCGCGCGCGGGCGCCGCGGGATCGTTGATCGCGCAGCCCGATCGATCGACGACGTGGAACCGCGGGCCGTCGACGTCGCGGCAGCCCTCGGCGCCGGGGCCGCAGGGCGCGAGGACGCCCGCGTCCGTGCGGCACGTCGTCGCGACGCGCGGCGCCGCGGCGACGACGTCGAACGGCGCCGTCGCGGCGGCGTCGCGACACGCGACGCGGACGACGTGCGGCCCCGGCGCGGAGTCCTCGGCGAAGGAGAAGAGCTCGAGGCCGTCGTTGGGCGAGTCCGCGGCGGCGAGCAGCTCGCCGTCGCCGCGCGCGACCTCGAGGCGGATGGCAGCGCAGGACGCGCCGCCGCGCCACCGGACGACGCACTGGCCGCCGAGCTCGCAGGCGCGCACGTCGTCGATAAGCACGGCGTCGTCGTCGCAGGCGTCGTCGATGCTGCATGCGTTGTCGATTGCGACGGCGCAGGCGGCCAGCGCCGCGAGGCCTCGGAGTGTCATCGATCGATGCATCTCAGGCTCATCATCGTGGGCTGCGTTCAACGAGAGGGGAGGTGCAAACTTTGGCCACAGGCGCAGCCCGATGCGGGCCCGCTTCGCCCGCAGTTTAGCCCGCAAGACTTAGCGGTGTCGATGCGCGCGCCCAAGACGCGCGCGCGCGACGCGAGCGATGAATTAGCGCCAGGTTGCCGCCCACCGGCGCTGCGCCCGCGCACGCGACGACGAGACCCGCCACTCGGAACTGTGACGACGTTGGATGTCGGATTTGTTTGGAATTATAGTTACTATTCTCGAATCTTGAATACCTTACCAAGCGGTGGCGTTCTCTTCTTCAGCGAACAAATAGAAAGTCCGAAGCTGTATCGACTCGATCCCGATGGAAGCTTGGCAGTTCTCTTTGACGAGTCTGAGACAAACAGAGGTTGAGGATGCGGTCGTCGACCCGAAAGGGCGCGGTTATTTTGTCGCCCACGAGGGCGAGATAATCCTCGTCGGCCACGACGGCGAGGTACTGCGACGGGTGAAAGGACGTGTAAATGCCCTCGCCGCGACGTCGGATAGCTTGTACTTCCTGCAATCCACGTGCATTTTCCAAATGGACATTGATGCCATGGTCTCTGACGGCAAACCCGCTTGATCGTACGCGCCCCTTCTGCAAAGACGTCGTTTTCGGCTCTTGCCGCTGGATGTGCTTCGACGCAAACGAAAGTTCGCTAATTGTTGCTACGTACAATAAAAGTCAAATACTTCGTGTGTCGATGAGTACACAGGAGGTGTCGCTCATCGTGCAATGCCGAGAATTCTGTGACCTCGCCGTGGCATCTGACGGCATCATCTATGTCATTTGCAGCTGGTTGGTCGGCCCGAAGCAATTCGCTGAAGATCTCGACGATCTTTGCGTCCATCAAGTCGTCAAGACCGACCATGAGTACGCGATCATGCGGATGGATGTCAATCTCGAGCGCTGCGAATGCCTAGCGCTCGACGAGCACCGCGGTTTGCTCTACGTCCTCAACCATCAAGGGGTCCACACGATCGCCGTCCCCACCTACGCGGAGCGGCGCGAGCGGCTCATCTGGCCCGTCTTCCGCCTCTTCGCGCTCGCGAGCCTCGGCCACGCGCGCCTCGCCGCGCCGCTGCCGCCGCTGTACCGCACCGAGGCGGTCTACCGCCGCCTCGTGCGCCTCCCGCGCTGCCTCGTCCACCGCGTCCTCTGCTACGCCGTGTCGAACGTGAGTTTCTAAAGTTACGACGGCGGCCGCTTCTTGAAGCGGTAGAGCTCCCGGTTCGTCGTGTGCGGCAGGTCCGGGCAGGGCACGCCGTCGCCGTCGCGGTCGAGGCGCCGCCGCACGTCGGGCGTGCCGCGCTCGAAGATGGCGAGCGCGTCCTCGTAGGCGGAAAAATCCGCGCAGCTCCGCACGACCGTCGGCGCGTCGCCAAAGTCCTTCGCGGGCGCCGGCTTGAAGTCGACGTCGTCGAAGGTCGCGACGAAGGTCGGCCGCGCGACCTCTCTGTCGGCCTCGCACGTCGTCCAGATGCCCGCGCCTTCGCGCTTCGCCGCGGCCTCGGCGCGCGCGAGCGCCGACGCGAGCGCGTCGTCGTCGTTCTTCCGCAGCCGCCGCTTCGCGTAGCCCTCGCGGACGAGCGCCGCGTTGACCGACGTGCCGTCCGCCAATTGGATCTCCGCGCCGCCGCCCTCGACGAAGCTCACGCCGACCCGCGCGCCGCGCGGCAGCAGCGCGCGCGCGCGCACGAAGGGCACGCGCGCGTAGCAGTCGGGCACGCCGCGCGTCGGCGTGCGGATGCCCGCGAGCTGCACCGTGCCCAGCGCCTCGAGCTTCACCTTGTCGTCGTCGAGCACCCTTACGACGACGTCCTTCTGGAAGCTCGCGGCGTTGCCGGGCGGCGCGAAGGGCGACGTCAGCGCGAGGAGCGCTGTGATGCCTTGCGGCAGCGTGCGCCGCGTCGCGAGGCGCATCGGCACGTGGTCGACGACGGCGGCGGCGCGCGCGCCGGCGGCGGCGGCGACCTCTGAGAGCAGTGCATCATGGGCTTCACCGCCACTTCAAAATCCTCTCCCAAGTCGGCGCCAAAACCTCCGAGCTCGTCGTCGGCGCATTTGAGTCGACGACGACTGTTGCTCGTGGTCGCGAGGCCAAAGAGGGCCTAGACCGCACCCAAGCCCGCAACACGTGAAGCGCCGCGCGCGGAGGCGGCGGCAGCGATGGACTACGACGCCGGCGCGCAGGACCTGGGCCTCGGCAGCGCCCTCGACGCGCTCCTCGCGGACGCGTCGCTGAGCGTCGAGGAGGCGCACCCCGCGGGCTGGGAGGAGGCGTCGGTGCTCACGGCGGCGTCGAGCCAGCGGGCGTCCTTCCTCCGCGTGAGCCCGTCGACGGAGGGCGGCGCGCCGGCGGCCGATTCGCCCGGCCGCGGCGGCCGCGCGCCGACGCGCGTGTCGCCCGAGGACGGGCCGGCGCGCGCGCTCTTCGCCGGCGACGCCGGCGGCTTCGTCATGAGCGACGACGACAGCGGCGACGAGGCGCCGCCGCCGCCCGCGGAGCTCGGCGAGCTCCGGCGCTGGGCCGCGCGCGCGGCCGCCAAGTTGAAGGACTACGAGTTCAAGGGCCGCCAGGACGAGCTCCAGATCCTGGCGCTCAAGAACTCCCTCGACAACAACGCCGCGTCGCTCGTCGACGACCTCGAGCGCGAGGACGCGACCGTCGCGTCCGCGCTCCGCGAGAAGGAGGCCGCGTGGCTCCTCGAGAAGGCGACGCTCGAGGCCGTCGCCAAGGCCCGCGAGACGGACCACGCCGAGAAGCTCGAGGCCGTGCTCGCCCAGGCCGCGGCGGCGACGTTGGAGGCGGCGCGGGACCGCGACGCGGCCGTCGGGTCTTTAGAAGAGACCGTCGCCGCTCTAGAAGCGCGGTTGACCGACGCCGCGGAAGAAAAAGAAACTTTGCTGGGCGAGGTCGCCCGGCGCGACGCCGCCCTCGAAACCGTGCGCGACGAGCTCCAAACCTCAGAGCGCCGCGCGGAGAAGCTCGAGGCGAAGCTCGCGCAGCGCGTCCGGAGCGACCGCGGCGGCGTCCGCGGACCCGTCGGCGTCGATTTGGACGCGCCCGTCGACGACGACATCGCCGCGGCCATCCTGCCCTTCGCCGTCGCGCCGTCGCCCGAGGGGTCGCCGCGGTCGTCGTCGTCGACGGCGAGCCCGCGGCCCGCGGCGGCCGACGACGACGACGCGTCCGTCTTCGACGACTATTTGGTGCCGACGCCGGAGAAGGCGCGCGACGCGCGGCCCGCGCGGCTCGACGAGGCCAAGGACGCCATCGACGCCCACAAGGCCACGTCGAGCCGCCGCCGCGAGCAGCGCGAGCGCCTCAAGGCCGCCGAGGAGGCGCTGCGGCGCCTGTCCGAGGAGCGGAAGCGCGAGGCGTCGCTGGCCGCGTCCGAAAACGCGAGGCTCCGCGACGAGCTCGACAAGCTCGGCCGGTCCTACGCCGCGGAGAAGTCGCAGCTCGGCGCCGCCGTGGCCAAGGTCGAGCGCGAGGAGCTGGCGGGGCTGCGCCAGCTCCACGCGGAGGCGTCCTTCGAGGCGAATTCGCTCGCCGCCGCGCTCACGTCCGAGCGCGACGCGCGCGCGGAGGAGACGCGGTCCCTGCGGTCGAGGAACCACGACGTCGAGGCGGCCAACGCGACGCTGCGCGCCGAGATCGACGCGACCATGGCCGAGGCCGCGACGGCCGCCGCGGACCGCGCGGAGGCGTTGCGCTTCTCCGACGCCGCGGACGCCGTCGCCGCGCGCGCGTCCGCGGCCCTCGCCCTCGAGGTCGAGGCGCGGACGCACCTCGCGGCCCAGCTCGAGTCCACGGCCGCGTCCCACGCGGCGGAGGCCGACATGGAGCGGTCGAAGCTCGAGGAGATGGCCGCGCGGCTGACGCGGGAGCTGGGCGACGCCGAGGCCGACCGCGAGGCCTCGCGGGCCGACGCGGCGCGCGACCGCCGCGCCCTCGAGGACGCGAAGCGCTGCCGCGAGGAGGCCGAGGCGGCCCACGGCGAGGCGCTGGAAGAGGCGCGGCGGAGCCACCGCGAGGCCGCGGAAGCGCACGTCGCGGCCTTGGAACACGCGCGCGAGAGCCGCGAGGCCGCCGAGGCCGCGCACGCCGAGGCGTTGGAGGCCGCCCGGAAGGCCCGCGACGACGCCGAGGCCGCCCACGCCGAGGCGCTGGAGGCGGCCCAGAAGGCCCACTCCGAGGCCGCGTTCGCCGAGGCCTTCGAGGCGGCCCAGAAGGCCCACGAGGAGGCCGAGGCCGCGCACGCCGAGGCTTTGGCGGCGGCCCAGCGGGCCCTCGAGGACGCCGAGGCCGCCCACGCCGAGGCTTTGGAGGCCGCGCGCGAGGCCGCGGCGTCGGACCGCGCGGCGGCGGTCGACGCGCTCGAGGCGGCCACGGCCGCGGCCGTCGCCGACGCGCTCGCCGCGGCCGACGGCGACGCCGCCGAGGCCCGGACGACGCTCGCGGGCGCCGCGGCGCGCGTCGAGGAGCTCGAGGCGCTCGTCGTCGCCAAGCAGTACCGCGCCGAGGCCCGCGCGGCCGCGGGCGCCGCCGCCGCCGCCGCGGACCTCGCGGCGGCCGTCCGCTCCGGCGACGCCGCGGCGGCCGCGGGCGCCGCGGCGTTCGCCGCGCTCGGGGCGCGCCAGGGCGAGGACGCGGCGTTCAGTTCCGAGCTCGCGCGGGCCAAGGACGACACCATCGGCGAGCTCGAGGCGTCGCTCGAGGCCTGCAAGGTCGACGGCGCGCGGCTCGAGCGCGCGCTGCGCGTCGCCACGGAGGAGGCCAAGTCGGCGTCCCTGAGCCGCTCCGCGGACGTCGCCGTCAAGGACGAGGCCCTCGCGTTCCAGCAGGCGGCCCTCGAGGCCGCGTCGTCCAAGCAGGCCGCGCTCGAGGCGGCTTTAGGCGCGCGGGAGACGGCGCTGGCCCAGAGCCGCGCCGCCCAGGTCGACCTCCGGTCGCAACTCGCGGAGGCGGCGCGCGCGCGCGACGACGCCCGACGCAAGTGCGAGTCCATGCGATCCGTCGAGGCCGTCGAGGGCCTCGTGTCGCAGCTCGAGGCGGAGAAGGCCGCCGCCGTCGACGCGGCCGTCGCGCGCGCGACGTCCGACGCCGAGGTCGACGCCAGGGTCGCGCTCGACGCGCAGGACGGCAGGCTCGCGGCGGCGACGGCCCAGGCCGTCGTCGACGCCGTTTCCAAGGCCAACGAGGCGACGACGGCGCGCTTCGAGGCGCGCGAGGCCGAGCGCGCGGACCTCGCGGCTTTGGAGCTCGACCGCGAGCTCTCGCGGTGCCGCGCGGCGGCCGCCGCGGACACGGCGCGCGTCGTCACCGATTTACGATCCGAGCTCGATTTGATCAAGTGGGCCGAGGTCGAGCAGGCCGTCGCCAAGGTCCGCAAAGCGCACGCCGAGGAGCTCGAGGCGTCCAAGGACGACAAGCACGAGGTCCTCCGCGAGCTCACGGTCGCCAACGAGGCCATCGCCGCCGCCGTCGAGGCCGCGCGCGACGACGAGCGGGCCAAGGCCGCGCGCTGCAAGGAGGAGCTCGAGACCTGCCGCGCCGCCATCGAGTCCGCGGGTTTGGAGTTCGAGCGGGGCCTCGACGCGCGCGTCGCCGGCGCCGTCGCCGCCGCGGCCGTGCGCGTCGCCGCGGAGCGCGGCCGCGTCGCCGCCGCGCTCGCGGAGGCGCGCGAGGACAAGGCCGTCGCGCTCGCGCACCTCCGCGAGGACCACGACCGCGTCCTGCATCGCGCGAAGGCCAAGGCCGACGACGCGGAGCGCGCCAAGTCGTCGCTCCACGCGTCGCACGAGGCGCGCGTCGGCGAGCTCGAGGCGTCGCACGCGGCGCACGTCGAGACGCTCAAGCGGGAGCACGCCGCGGCCGTGTCGCTCATGGACGAGAAGCTCGAGGCCCACGCGTCGTCGCTCGACTCGCTCAAGGGCAACTACGAGACGGAGGTCGAGGCGCTCAAGGTCGACCACGGCGACGCGCTGCAGGCCGCGCGCCGCGAGGTGGGCCTCGTGACGCAGCGCTTCGAGGCGAAGTTGAAGGCCGCGGAGTCGGAGGTCGCGGCCCGCGTCGACGTCGCGCGCGCCGAGGGCGTCGCCGAGGCGCGCCTCGAGGCCGCGCGGGCCGGCGCGGGGTCGCCGACGCTGCCGGAGGTCCTCGAGCGGACCTGCGGCGAGTTGGAGAAGACCTACGCGGCGCGCGTCGACCGCGAGGCCGCTTCTTGGCGGCTCCGCTGCGAGGCGCTCGCGGAGGACGTACGGACCAAGGAGCAGGAGTGCGCGGCGACGCTGGAGCTCCACCGCCAGGCCTACGAGGACATCCAGGCCCAGGCCGTCGCGGAGGCCGTCGAGTGGACGCGCCGCGAGTGCGAGGGCGAGAAGTCGGAGGCGTTGACCGAGGTCGCGCGCGCCGTCGAATTGACGCGCGCGGAGTGCGACAAGGAGAAGGCGGCGGCCGTGCGGGACGCGGAAAGGGCCGTCGCGCTGCGCTTGCAGGCGAACCACGACACGTCGCTGGCCGCGTGCCTCGCGGAGAAGGACGCGGAGCTCGCGACCAAGTTGTCGCTGTCGGCGACGTCGCTCGGCGACGCCATCGACAAGGCCGTGAAGCGCGCCCTGGCCCGGTCCGACAAGGCCCACGGCGCCGCGGTCGCGTCGCTCGAGAAGTCGCACGCCGTCGCCGTCGCCGCGCTCGGCGTCCAGCACGCTGCGGCGTTAGACGCCGCGCGGTCGAAGGCCAAGGGCGAGCTGGAGGCGACGCTCCGGCGGGAGCGCGACGCCGCGAAGCGCGAGCAGCGCGAGGCCGGCACGCGGTCTTTGGAACGGGAGCTCGAGCGCGTCCGCGACGCCAAGGCCGAGGAGCTGGAGCACGTGTCGCGCGACTACGAGGCGCAGCTGAGCGTCGTCGAGGAGCGCTGGTCCGCGACCGTGACGGCGCTCGAGCAGCGCACGCGCCGCGCCGAGGCCAACGCCGCGGCCTGCTGCGCGTCCGCGGCCGCGGCCTGCGAGGACGCGAGCTCCAAGGCCGCCGCGGCGACGCTCAAGACCGCCGAGGCCGAGTCCTGCGTCAGCCACGCGCAGACCGACTTCAAGAGCCGCGTCTTCGCGGTGTGGGAGGCCGCGGCCCTCGACGTCGACGCGCCCCGGGACCCGTCGTCGCGCGTCGCGCTGGCGACGGGCGCGGCGCCGCCCGAGGCCTACGTGGGCCAGCTCGGGGCCATGGTCCGCGAAGCGGCGCAGAGCGCCAAGGCCGCGCGCGCGGACCTCGAGGCCGAGCGCGAGAGGCGGCGCCGGGCCGAGGCCGCGCGCGCCGTCGAGAGCGCGGCGGCCCTCGCCGCCGCGGACTCGCGCGCGCGGTGCGTCCTCGCGGCGCTCGACGGCGGCGACGACCTCGGCGGCGACCCCTTGGCGCTCGACGTCGCGCGCCGCCGCGACGCGGCGACGCGGCGCGTCTTCGCGGACGCGGCGCGGTCCGCCGACGACGCGCGGCGCGCGGCGGCCGACGCCGTCGCGGGCGCCGCGGACGCCGTCGACGCCGTCGCGTCCACCGTGGCGCTCCACAGCGCCGACGACCGCGACGTCCTCGCCAAGTCCGCCGTCGGCCTCCGCGTGACGCGCGACGAGCTCCTCGCCCAGGCGCCGGCGCGCGTCGTCAGCCCGCGGACGCCGCCGCCGCCCTACGTCGGCGGGCCGACGCTCGGGTCGACGCCCGAGGGCCTCGCGGCCGCGGGGCCGCCCGGCGCGTACCCGGCCTACCCGCCGTCCGCGGGCGCGTCCTACGCGTCCTACGCCGCGTCGCCCTACGCGCGCGGCGCGTCGCCGGCGCCGTCCTACGGCGCGGCGCCGGGCGCGCCGCCGTCGACGCCGCCGCCGGCGGCCCCGGCGCGCGAGCTCGACTACTGGCGCACTCAGTCGCTCGAGCTCCGCGACGCGTTCGAGGACGAGCGCCGGCGCTGCGAGCAGCACCGCCGCGCGCGCGCCGACGGCGAGCGCGACTGCGCGGCGAAGCTGCGGGACCACGACGCGCGGATCCGCTCCGTGATGCGCGACGTCGAGCAGGCGAAGCGCGACGCGGCCAAGGAACTGGCGGACCGCGACGCGACGCACGCGGCGACGCTCCTCAAGCTGCGCGAGCGCTGCGCCGCCTGGCTCCGCAAGGTCAAGGCCGAGTGGTCCAAGAACGCGAAGCGCGCGCTCGCGAAGCAGAAGCTCAAGTTGGACGCGCGCCACGAGGCCACGAACGCCAAAACCGCCAAGCGCTGGCAGCGCGCGCTCGACGCGGCGCTGTCGGGGGGGCGCGTCGCCGCGGCCGCGGCGCGGCCGGCGTCGTCGGCCTACCCGCGCCACGCGCGCAAGCCCGAGTGCGCGGCCGCCGCGGCGCCGGACTCGGACGACGACGCGACGCTCGGCGACGAGCCCTTCCCGGACGACGACCCCTTCGACGACGGCCTCCGGGCGACCATGGCGGCGACCTTCAAGCTCTACCCGGATCCCATCCCCGTGTAAGGTCAACGATGAGTTCCGTGTTTTTTTTAGAGGCGGTGGTAGCGGGTCCGGGAGTTGGCCTCCCAACCTCTCCCAGGCGGCTTACGCTCGGCTTGGCGAGCATCCACAAGGAGACCGATCGACCCGGCCCGCCCACAATTCGCCGCCGCAATTCGCCACCGCCCCGTCGACGATCGTTCGAGATGAAGCAAGAGTACGTCGAGAAACAGAAGGAGTACGAGGCCAAGAAGGCCCGGGCGAAAGCACTGCAGCTTCGACTGACCTGCACGATCTGCGGAGTGAAGCCGAAGACCTTGCTGAATTGCCCGTGCGGCACGACGCAGTAGCGCCCGGCGCCGACGCGCGCGATGGGGCCGGGGGTGGCCCGACGCGTCCCGTCACAGGTACTGCTCGACGGACTGTCAAAGAATCGACTGGCGCGATCGCGGGCACCGCAAGGCGTGCAAGAAGATTCGAGCCGAGCGCGCGGCGGAGGCGGCGCGGGCGGAAGCGCCGCCGTCCCCGCCGTCGCCCCCGGTCTACGGCCCCGCGCCGCGGTCGCACGCCGACGAGGTTCGCGCGCGCATCGCCGCGGAGCACGAGGCGGCTCGCGCGCGGCGCGAGGCGAACCCGGAGCCGGAGCCGACGTCGGCGCGTTTCGGGTCGCGGTGCCCGATCTGCCTCGAGGAGTGGGACGTGAATGATCCTTTCGTGCTTCGTATTTGTTGCTGTCGGAGAGTCTGCAAGCCGTGCATGGAAAAGATGGGCGTTGAGCCCTGTCCTCTCTGTCGGGCGCCACCTTACAGGACCAATGCGGCATACTTAGTGCACATCCGCCGCCACGTACAGAATGAAGTGCCGGAAGCTATCTATCATATGGGAAAGATGTATATGGATGGCGCGTTGGGCTGTGAGAGATCTGCAAGGAAGGCTGTGAAATTTTTCAAACGATCCGTCGAGCTCGGTTGCGTGGAGGCGATGGTCGCTCTTGGGCTCCGGTACCAGCAAGGAGAAGGTGTCAAGAAGATGGACTGGTCAAAAGCGCTGCAGCTGTATCTCATGGCCGCCGATCAGGGCTCTCATTGGGGGCAGCAGAACTACGCGAATATGCTGCGCGTGGAGATTGAGGAGTCACCGAACCATGCCGAGGCTCTCCAGAAAGCTGCGGAAGCTTTCCGCTACTACAAACTCGCCGCCGAACAGGGTCTCACGGAAGCCGAGCTCAATGTGGGACTCTGCTATGCGAAGGGCGATGGAGTCCCCGAGGACGTTAACGAAGCCAAACGCTGGTTCGTGCGTGCGGCCGCCAAGGGCCAGGAGGATGCCATTGATGTCCTTCGAGAATGGCAAGAGATAGACCGTGGTCAGCGCGACCACCTGCCTAGTCCTAGTTAGGACCTCCTAAGTAGTTCCGCGACCGCGAGCCCCGCCACGAGCGCCGACGTCGCCGCGCCCCACGCCGCCCGCGCGGGCTCGCCCTGGGTCGCGTGCGCCGCGCACGCGAGCGCGACGGCGCCGTCGCGCTGGCCCGCGAGCGCCACGCGGCAGAGGCCGAGCGCCGCGGTTGAGATTCCAGTAGGTAGCCGGACAATGTAACAACCGCGTCTACACTCCTAGTACAGCTCCTACAGCTGTATCGCTGCCGACCACTCGGGATGAACGGATTGGGCCGGCCTTGGCGATTCTTGTTGCTCGGGTAATTTCAAAATCTCGAGGCGTGCACCGAGCGCGTTGACATCCGCCGCCGCCCCGTATGGCGCCCCGCACCCGTGGTGCGAAGGCTTCGGCGTTCTTGGACTTCGTCGAGGCGCACGCCGAGGTTCTTTGCGAGCATTTCGACTGCGAGACCCTGGCTCGCTTCGCCTTGGCATCGGAGCGGACGTATGCCATGAATGTAGAGGGGCCGCTGCGCGCACGTTGGCTGGCTGCGGCGGACGCGCTCGACGTCGCATTTCCGCTCCTTTCGGTGGGCAACTTGGAGTACGATCCCGAGAAGGACGCGGAACAGTACTACAAGGGGACCGGCTACGACCCGCGCTACGACTACATGATCGAGAACTACCACGCGACGTACATCCCCATGACGGAGGAAATGATCGCCGAGAAGCTGCGCAAGTGTCCTTGGCAAACTCGCGAGGGCTGCCTGAAAAACATCTGGGTGAGCGAGGCGATGTGGGAGGCCGGCGTCGCCGCCTGGCGCGAAGTTGCTCCAATCCAGCGCGTCTCCGAGATGGTCACCTGGCAATCTGACGTCTGCCGCGAAGTTCGCGCGTGCCCGCAGTCGTTCGGCAAAGGGTACACTTTGAGGAACCGCGACGTGAGATTCAGCGGGTATTATGATTTCGAGGGCTTTCCAGAGAATGAACACATGTGGTATTGGGGAGCGATGAATGACACGCACCGCTGCTCGCCCGCCATGCTTCTAGTGCTGCGCCTGTGTTACATCAAGTGCTGCGAAGCATCGCGCTGCGAGTCATACTCTCAAGCGAATGAGGTCTTCGGGGGCGGTTGGGAGCACTCGGACTGGTTCTCGAGCAGCCGCCGCGACATGTTCTGGTTCACGCTCTGCGATGAAGACGACGAGGAAAGCCCCGTGATCACCATGGATGCCGTGAAAAACTTCACCTATGCTGATGACAAGGGCGTCCGCGCGCTCGCGCCGTTCCTGGGCTCTCGCGTCACGCGCGCGCTCCAGATCTGCCGCGGCGCCGAGGACATCCCGGAGGGCTGCGAGGCGCTCTTCAACGCCCCGTTCCCCTACTAGAGCGTCCCAAATCAGGACCTCATAAGTTCCGCCACCGCGAGCCCCGCCACGAGCGCCGACGTCGCTGTGCCAGTGGCGACTGTGGCGCTCGTGGCGGGACGACTGAGCTGGCGACCGATGGTTCGGACTTAAAGGAGTCTTGCGTCTTAGGACGTCCTAGTAGGGCCGGCAGTTCTTGGACCAGGGGTTCTGCACGGCGTCGGGCTGCCACGGGTTCCAGGGCACGAAGGCCGGCTGCGCGTTCGGCACGAACGCCGGAACCGCGCCGCCGGCCGGCACTTCCCGGATGCCGCCGTTGGGCGCGCCCGGGAAGTGGCGGTTCTCGATGAGCTCGTGGACGGGCGCCTCGTTCTCCAGGCCGTCGTTGGACAGCTCCGCGTCCATGGAGTCGCCGTCGTCGTAGCGCCGCCGCTTCTCCGGCAGGAGGTCGCCCTCGTCGCGGCGCCGCCGCCGCGACGCGGCGTTCGTGACGTTCGGGAGCGGCGGCTGCGCGGCGGCCCAGCGGTCGAAGGGGACCATGGCGGAGGACGTGGGCCAGCCGAGCTGCTCGCCCATGGTCAGCCGCGGGAGGCCCGCGCCCGCGGGTCCGCCGAGCTGCTCCCGGAGCGCGAGGCCCGGGTGCCGGCGCAGGGCGAGGTCGTGGTCCATCATCTCGTCGGACTCCTGCGTGTTGCAGGGCGTCGTGTTGTGCAGGTGCCGGTGCTCGGCCGCGGCCGCGGCCAGCCGGTGCGGCGCACCGACGGACGAGAGGACGATCTCCGTGTCGTGGGGGTGGAACCCGTGCGCCGGCGGGTAGTTGTGCAACGGCCGGTTCGTCGGCGACGCCGAAGGCATGGTCTGAAGGCTCGAGCTCCAGTTCATCGCTTTCCGATCGTGTTTTTGCGTTCGGCTCTTGTTTGTGGATTTCCAAAGCAGGGGGGCGATGCGATTTGTGTTTTTTTGGGGGAGTCTGGTTTGAAGGCGATGGGAGGGGGTCGTGCGCGGAAGCAGAGCCGCAGTTACGGGTCGCACGCCCAGATCGAGTCACAAACGGCCGCGCAGATGGCGAGGTTGTCGCCGCTTAAATCTCCACAAACGATCTCGTCGATTCTCGACTGGGGCGGGCGCCAAACCCGCTGAGAAAAGCACCCGGCAAGAGACGACAAGATGGACCGCTCCGGCGTCGAGAACCTCGTGGGCACCGCCTCGACGCCCTACGGGAAAGCCACCTACTGGAGCGACCGCTACACCAAAGACACGGACCAGTTCGATT
>NW_008705570.1:772297-773314 GCF_000186865.1 Aureococcus anophagefferens | reverse complement strand
GGCGCGCCGTTGATCGACGCCGTCTACGCCACGGGCGGACGCTACCCGGACGCCCACGAGGACGCGCTCGCCGACGCCTTCGCGCTCCACCTCGCGCCGGCCGCGCGGTCGATCCTCGACGACGCGCTCCGGCGCTGGGCGGGCTTCGGCCACTACCAGGGCAGCAAAAGAGAGCGAAATTCCCAACTTCAAAGGCTCATATCTCGGCCATTTTCCACTCGTTTCGGCTGATTTTTGGACGAGCGATCATCTCTCGGAACGGTCTCGAAGCGTGGTTGTTTTCCTCTGAACGCGCGCGCGTGGAACACTCACGTTGAAGCGACGTTTAATCACCCTTTTGCTGCCCAGGCCACTACGCGGCCGCGTACCACGAGTGGATGGCGGCCTGCGTGTTTTACGCTCTGATCGCGCCGGCGCTCGACGACGACGACGAACCCGGCGGCGACGACGACGACGCGCCGGCGGCGGCGTGCGACGAAGCCGGCGAGGCGCTCGCGCTCTGCCACCTCGCCGAGGGCGCGGCGACGGCGCTCGACTTCGACGTCGATCGAGGGGAGGCGGCGACGGAGCGGTGGCGCTACGGCGAGGACGTTCCGGGCAAGCCGGGCTGGGTGAGCTGCAACGGCGCGCACGAGATCGCCTTCGACGTCGTCTGCGAGCGGGGCGACCTCGTCGTCGGCTTCCTCGAGTCCTACGACCCGCGCATGGGCGCGGCCAACGTCACCGCGGCCCAGGCCGGCGTCGCCGTCTCCAGGGTCGTCGACGGCAAGGACCTCGGCGGCTCGCGCGCGTCGATCTTCGCCATGCGCGCGCTCACGGGGCTGGCGCCCGGCGCCGCGCGCGTGACCGTGCGCGTCCTGCCGCGGAAGCGCCTCCCCGACGGCGAACCCCGGGGCTGCGCGTCCTTCCTCGCGACGACGCCCACGGGCGGCATGTGCTGCCTCCGGGACAAGTTCAAGCTCCTGAGCCTCGCGTGCACGTAAGAGGGATGGCATGTGCTGGGCGGCCCTCGCCGAT